>NC_082642.1:41330256-41630256 GCF_028023285.1 Balaenoptera ricei | reverse complement strand
ATAGGGCACTTCCACTCATGGGCGTATAAATTGGGAAAACTAAAAATCAGCAAGACACAGGCACCCGAAAGTTTAGGGCTGCTCTGTTGACAAGAACCTCCACTTCATGACACCTTAAATATCCCAGGAAAGAGAAAAATGGATAAAGAAGTGGTGGTCCTTATGTACAATGGAATATCCCTCAGCCATGAAATCAATGTCATAAGGCTAGTAGCAGCATGATGAGTGGCTTTAGCTACGACGATTCTAAGTGAAATAAGTCACACAGAAAAAGACACTTATCATAAGCTATCACTTATAGAGGGAATGTAAAAACCGCTACACTTGAACTGAATTACAAAACAGAACAGAGTCACACGTTTACAAAACACACTATGTCTGCTTAACGGGAAAGGTGGGGTGGGGTGATGCATAAAACAAGGGTTTCAAATGAGCTCAGATACCGTTCCATAAACCCAATATGTAATAGAAAGACCTACTCCTTGCTCAGTGAACTGGACTCAACACCCCCTATTCACCGCACAAGAATATATCTGACTAGTAAGAATCTTAAAACCTATGTATTGATATCTCTCTGGAAGTGAGTCAAGTGGCTGTAAAGCCGCATAAACACAGCCGTGAAAAACAGCTAAACCCCATTATAAAAATAAATTACTTTTAAAAACCCGTGAAACAAAGACAGTGAAAGAGAGAGAATTTCTTACAAAATTCGTTCAGGGGCTGTGATGCAACCTGGATTGACCATATCTAGACCCACAGCTGGATGAGACATAAGGGTGGACACTCTCGGGGCTGAGAGGTTTGGTGAGGTTGGGGGAGCAAACGCAGAGCCTTTAAAGTAATACTGCCTGTTACCCATCCCATGGGTCCCAAATCTCCAGGTTCAAGGGCATCTTCCTACCTCGAAAACATGCATGAGAAACCCAGAAGGTGGTACACCGTGTGATCGGGAAAGGTTTCTAAAACGCACCTCATTTCTCATCTCCTTGTGCTCGGGTTCGCCATTCCAGCCGCTTTACTAGCAATCTCCCTCCTTGGAGAATCAGCACCTTTAACCTCCCGTTCCGTACAGCTTGCAATTTGTCCTGAGGATGAACGGGAAGAGGGGGAGCCAATGAGAGACTAGCTCTAGGTGTTGGGACAGGCACAGGTCACTCTATTTTCCCATCAGGAAGAAGAATTAACCACAGGCTCAGCCTGCCGCCCAGAAGCAGAATAGGGCCTGAGGCGATCCTGCGCTTTTGCGGCCAGCTCCCAAAAAAGCGAGTTGAAAAATGGAGCTCAGGGGCACTGCAATTCACAAACCTGCAGAGTTATAAATGATAACTCTCGTCCACAAATATATTGAGGGAAGGCAACGAAGAGGATCTGAAAGCAAGGCAGAATTGCAGGAAACAGATTTCAGGAGGTCGATTCGAATCGCCTTTAAAGCACATGAAAAGCGGCAAAATGTCGACAATGATGCCCTTGGCCAAAAAGGGCGTATGCGTTTTTTCCTGAATATATTCAGGAAAAAACGCATACGCCCTTTTTGGCCAACCAAGCAACCTGGAAAGGCAAATCAGCGCTACAAAGAAGTCTCGCTTCCCATCGGTCAAAAGGGCCATGCGGAAAAAAGTGTCAAAACCAGAAATGCAGGACAGGCCATGGAGAAATGGGAGCCTTGCTACGCTGATGGGCGGGATGTAAATTGCCAACAGCCACTCTGGAGAAGTGTACGGTGTGTCCTGAAATATCGAAAAAACACAGCTTAGAGCGCATAGGGCACTTCCACTCATGGGCGTATAAATTGGGAAAACTAAAAATCAGCAAGACACAGGCACCCCAAAGTTTGGGGCTGCTCTGTTGACAAGAACCTTCACTTCGTGTCACCTTAAATATCCCAGGAAAGAGAAAAATGGATAAAGATGTGGTGGTCCTTATGTACAATGGAATATCACTCAGCCATGAAATCAATGTCATAAGGCTAGTAGCAGCATGATGAGTGGCTTTAGCCACGACGATTCTAAGTGAAATAAGTCATACAGAAAAACACACTTATTATAAGCTATCACTTATAGAGGGAATGTAAAAACCGCTACACTTGAACTGAATTACAAGACAGAACAGAGTCACACGTTTAGAAAACACATTATGGCTTCTTAACGGGAAAGGTGGGGTGGGGTGATGCATAAAACAAGGGTTTCAAATGAGCTCAGATACCGTTCCATAAACCCCATATGTAATAGAAAGACCTACTCCTTGCTCAGTGAACTGGACTCAACACCCCCTATTCACCGCACAAGAATATATCTGACTAGTAAGAATCTTAAAACCTATGTATTGATATCTCTCTGGAAGTGAGTCAAGTGGCTGTAAAGCGGCAGAAACACAGCCGTGAAAAGCAGCTAAACCCCATTATAAAAATAAATTCCTTTTAAAAACCCGTGAAACAAAGACAGTGAAAGAGGGAGAAATTCTTACAAAATTCGTTCAGTGGCTGTGATGCAACCTGGATTGACCATATCTAGACCCACAGCTGGAGGAGACATAAGGGTGGACACTCTCGCGGCTGAGAGGTTTGGTGAGGTTGGGGGAGCAAACGCAGAGCCTTTAAAGTAATACTGCCTGTTACCCATCCCATGGGTCCCATATCTGCAGGTTCAAGGGCATCTTCCTACCTCAAAAACATGCATGAGAAACCCAGAAGGTGGTACACCGTGTGATCGGGAAAGGTTTCTAAAACGCACCTCATTTCTCATCTCCTTGTGCTCGGGTTCGCCATTCCAGCCGCTTTACTAGCAATCTCCCTCCTTGGAGAATCAGCACCTTTAACCTCCCGTTCCGTACAGCTTGCAATTTGTCCTGAGGATGAACGGGAAGAGGGGGAGCCAATGAGAGACTAGCTCTAGGTGTTGGGACAGGCACAGGTCACTCTATTTTCCCATCAGGAAGAAGAATTAACCACAGGCTCAGCCTGCCGCCCAGAAGCAGAATAGGGCCTGAGGCGATCCTGCGCTTTTGCGGACAGCTCCCAAAAAAGCGAGTTGAAAAATGGAGCTCAGGGGCACTGCAATTCACAAACCTGCAGAGTTATAAATGATAACTCTCGTCCACAAATATATTGAGGGAAGGCACCGAAGAGGATCTGAAAGCAAGGCAGAATTGCAGGAAACAGATTTCAGGAGGTCGATTCGAATCGCCTTTAAAGCACATGAAAAGTGGCAAAACGTCGACAATGATGCCCTTGGCCAAAAAGGGCGTATGCGTTTTTTCCTGAATATATTCAGGAAAAAACGCATACGCCCTTTTCGGCCAACCAAGCAACCTGGAAAGGCAAATCAGCGCTACAAAGAAGTCTCGCTTCCCATCGGTCAAAAGGGCCACGCGGAAAAAAGTGTCAAAACCAGAAATGCAGAACAGGCCATGGAGAAATGGGAGCCTTGCTACGCTGATGGGCGGGATGTAAATTGCCAACAGCCACTCTGGAGAAGTGTACGGTGTGTCCTGAAACATCAAAAAAACACAGCTTAGAACGCATAGGGCACTTCCACTCATGGGCGTATAAATTGGGAAAACTAAAAATCAGCAAGACACAGGCACCCGAAAGTTTAGGGCTGCTCTGTTGACAAGAACCTCCACTTCATGACACCTTAAATATCCCAGGAAAGAGAAAAATGGATAAAGAAGTGGTGGTCCTTATGTACAATGGAATATCCCTCAGCCATGAAATCAATGTCATAAGGCTAGTAGCAGCATGATGAGTGGCTTTAGCTACGACGATTCTAAGTGAAATAAGTCACACAGAAAAAGACACTTATCATAAGCTATCACTTATAGAGGGAATGTAAAAACCGCTACACTTGAACTGAATTACAAAACAGAACAGAGTCACACGTTTACAAAACACACTATGTCTGCTTAACGGGAAAGGTGGGGTGGGGTGATGCATAAAACAAGGGTTTCAAATGAGCTCAGATACCGTTCCATAAACCCAATATGTAATAGAAAGACCTACTCCTTTCTCAGTGAACTGGACTCAACACCCCCTATTCACCGCACAAGAATATATCTGACTAGTAAGAATCTTAAAACCTATGTATTGATATCTCTCTGGAAGTGAGTCAAGTGGCTGTAAAGCCGCATAAACACAGCCGTGAAAAACAGCTAAACCCCATTATAAAAATAAATTACTTTTAAAAACCCGTGAAACAAAGACAGTGAAAGAGAGAGAATTTCTTACAAAATTCGTTCAGGGGCTGTGATGCAACCTGGATTGACCATATCTAGACCCACAGCTGGATGAGACATAAGGGTGGACACTCTCGGGGCTGAGAGGTTTGGTGAGGTTGGGGGAGCAAACGCAGAGCCTTTAAAGTAATACTGCCTGTTACCCATCCCATGGGTCCCAAATCTCCAGGTTCAAGGGCATCTTCCTACCTCGAAAACATGCATGAGAAACCCAGAAGGTGGTACACCGTGTGATCGGGAAAGGTTTCTAAAACGCACCTCATTTCTCTTCTCCTTGTGCCCGGGTTCGCCATTCCAGCCGCTTTACTAACAGTCTCCCTACTTGGAGCATCAGCACCTTTAACCTCCTGTTCCGTACAGGTTGCAATTTGTCCTGAGGATGAACGGGTACACGGGGAACCAGGAAGAGACTAGCTCTTGGTGTTGGGACAGGCACAGGTCACTCTATTTTCCCATCAGGAAGAAGAATTAACCACAGGCTCAGCCTCCCGCCCGGAAGCAGAATAGGGCCTGAGGCGATCCTGCGCTTTTGCGGCCAGCTCCCAAAAAAGCGAGTTGAAAAATGGAGCTCAGGGGCACTGCAATTCACAAACGTGCAGAGTTATAAATGATAACTCTCGTCCACAAATATATTGAGGGAAGGCAACGAAGAGGATCTGAAAGCAAGGCAGAATTGCAGGAAACAGATTTCAGGAGGTCGATTCGAATCGCCTTTAAAGCACATGAAAAGCAGCAAAACGTCGACAATGATGCCCTTGGCCAAAAAGGGCGTATGCGTTTTTTCCTGAATATATTCAGGAAAAAACGCATACGCCCTTTTTGGCCAACCAAGCAACCTGGAAAGGCAAATCAGCGCTACAAAGAAGTCTCGCTTCCCATCGGTCAAAAGGGCCATGCGGAAAAAAGTGTCAAAACCAGAAATGCAGAACAGGCCATGGAGAAATGGGAGCCTTGCTACGCTGATGGGCGGGATGTAAATTGCCAACAGCCACTCTGGAGAAGTGTACGGTGTGTCCTGAAACATCGAAAAAACACAGCTTAGAGCGCATAGGGCACTTCCACTCATGGGCGTATAAATTGGGAAAACTAAAAATCAGCAAGACACAGGCACCCCAAAGTTTGGGGCTGCTCTGTTGACAAGAACCTCCACTTCGTGACACCTTAAATATCCCAGGAAAGAGAAAAATGGATAAAGAAGTGGTGGTCCTTATGTACAATGGAATATCCCTCAGCCATGAAATCAATGTCATAAGGCTAGTAGCAGCATGATGAGTGGCTTTAGCTACGACGATTCTAAGTGAAATAAGTCATACAGAAAAACACACTTATTATAAGCTATCACTTATAGAGGGAATGTAAAAACCGCTACACTTGAACTGAATTACAAAACAGAACAGAGTCACACGTTTAGAAAACACACTATGGCTGCTTAACGGGAAAGGTGGGGTGGGGTGATGCATAAAACAAGGGTTTCAAATGAGCTCAGATACCGTTCCATAAACCCAATATGTAATAGAAAGACCTACTCCTTGCTCAGTGAACTGGACTCAACACCCCCTATTCACCGTGCAAGAATATATCTGACTAGTAAGAATCTTAAAACCTATGTATTGATATCTCTCTGGAAGTGAGTCAAGTGGGTGTAAAGCGGCAGAAACACAGCCGTGAAAAGCAGCTAAACCCCATTATAAAAATAAATTACTTTTAAAAACCCGTGAAACAAAGACAGTGAAAGAGAGAGAAATTCTTACAAAATTCGTTCAGGGGCTGTGATGCAACCTGGATTGACCATATCTAGACCCACAGCTGGATGAGACATAAGGGTGGACATTCTCGGGGCTGAGAGGTTTGGTGAGGTTGGGGGAGCAAACGCAGAGCCTTTAAAGTAATACTGCCTGTTACCCATCCCATGGGTCCCAAATCTCCAGGTTCAAGGGCATCTTCCTACCTCGAAAACATGCATGAGAAACCCAGAAGGTGGTACACCGTGTGATCGGGAAAGGTTTCTAAAACGCACCTCATTTCTCATCTCCTTGTGCTCGGGTTCGCCATTCCAGCCGCTTTACTAGCAATCTCCCTCCTTGGAGAATCAGCACCTTTAACCTCCCGTTCCGTACAGCTTGCAATTTGTCCTGAGGATGAACGGGAAGAGGGGGAGCCAATGAGAGACTAGCTCTAGGTGTTGGGACAGGCACAGGTCACTCTATTTTCCCATCAGGAAGAAGAATTAACCACAGGCTCAGCCTGCCGCCCAGAAGCAGAATAGGGCCTGAGGCAATCCTGCGCTTTTGTGGCCAGCTCCCAAAAAAGCGAGTTGAAAAATGGAGCTCAGGGGCACTGCAATTCACAAACCTGCAGAGTTATAAATGATAACTCTCGTCCACAAATATATTGAGGGAAGGCAACGAAGAGGATCTGAAAGCAAGGCAGAATTGCAGGAAACAGATTTCAGGAGGTCGATTCGAATCGCCTTTAAAGCACATGAAAAGCGGCAAAACTTCGACAATGATGCCCTTGGCCAAAAAGGGCGTATGCGTTTTTTCCTGAATATATTCAGGAAAAAACGCATACGCCCTTTTTGGCCAACCAAGCAACCTGGAAAGGCAAATCAGCGCTCCAAAGAAGTCTCGCTTCCCATCGGTCAAAAGGGCCATGCGGAAAAAAGTGTCAAAACCAGAAATGCAGGACAGGCCATGGAGAAATGGGAGCCTTGCTACGCTGATGGGCGGGATGTAAATTGCCAACAGCCACTCTGGAGAAGTGTACGGTGTGTCCTGAAACATCGAAAAAACACAGCTTAGAGCGCATAGGGCACTTCCACTCATGGGCGTATAAATTGGGAAAACTAAAAATCAGCAAGACACAGGCACCCCAAAGTTTGGGGCTGCTCTGTTGACAAGAACCTCCACTTCGTGACACCTTAAATATCCCAGGAAAGAGAAAAATGGATAAAGAAGTGGTGGTCCTTATGTACAATGGAATATCCCTCAGCCATGAAATCAATGTCATAAGGCTAGTAGCAGCATGATGAGTGGCTTTAGCCACGACGATTCTAAGTGAAATAAGTCATACAGAAAAACACACTTATTATAAGCTATCACTTATAGAGGGAATGTAAAAACCGCTACACTTGAACTGAATTACAAGACAGAACAGAGTCACACGTTTAGAAAACACATTATGGCTTCTTAACGGGAAAGGTGGGGTGGGGTGATGCATAAAACAAGGGTTTCAAATGAGCTCAGATACCGTTCCATAAACCCCATATGTAATAGAAAGACCTACTCCTTGCTCAGTGAACTGGACTCAACACCCCCTATTCACCAAACAAGAATATATCTGACTAGTAAGAATCTTAAAACCTATGTATTGATATCTCTCTGGAAGTGAGTCAAGTGGCTGTAAAGCGGCAGAAACACAGCCGTGAAAAGCAGCTAAACCCCATTATAAAAATAAATTCCTTTTAAAAACCCGTGAAACAAAGACAGTGAAAGAGAGAGAAATTCTTACAAAATTCGTTCAGGGGCTGTGATGCAACCTGGATTGACCATATCTAGACCCACAGCTGGAGGAGACATAAGGGTGGACACTCTCGCGGCTGAGAGGTTTGGTGAGGTTGGGGGAGCAAACGCAGAGCCTTTAAAGTAATACTGCCTGTTACCCATCCCATGGGTCCCAAATCTGCAGGTTCAAGGGCATCTTCCTACCTCGAAAACATGCATGAGAAACCCAGAAGGTGGTACACCGTGTGATCGGGAAAGGTTTCTAAAACGCACCTCATTTCTCATCTCCTTGTGCTCGGGTTCGCCATTCCAGCCGCTTTACTAGCAATCTCCCTCCTTGGAGAATCAGCACCTTTAACCTCCCGTTCCGTACAGCTTGCAATTTGTCCTGAGGATGAACGGGAAGAGGGGGAGCCAATGAGAGACTAGCTCTAGGTGTTGGGACAGGCACAGGTCACTCTATTTTCCCATCAGGAAGAAGAATTAACCACAGGCTCAGCCTGCCGCCCAGAAGCAGAATAGGGCCTGAGGCGATCCTGCGCTTTTGCGGACAGCTCCCAAAAAAGCGAGTTGAAAAATGGAGCTCAGGGGCACTGCAATTCACAAACCTGCAGAGTTATAAATGATAACTCTCGTCCACAAATATATTGAGGGAAGGCACCGAAGAGGATCTGAAAGCAAGGCAGAATTGCAGGAAACAGATTTCAGGAGGTCGATTCGAATCGCCTTTAAAGCACATGAAAAGTGGCAAAACGTCGACAATGATGCCCTTGGCCAAAAAGGGCGTATGCGTTTTTTCCTGAATATATCCAGGAAAAAACGCATACGCCCTTTTCGGCCAACCAAGCAACCTGGAAAGGCAAATCAGCGCTACAAAGAAGTCTCGCTTCCCATCGGTCAAAAGGGCCACGCGGAAAAAAGTGTCAAAACCAGAAATGCAGAACAGGCCATGGAGAAATGGGAGCCTTGCTACGCTGATGGGCGGGATGTAAATTGCCAACAGCCACTCTGGAGAAGTGTACGGTGTGTCCTGAAACATCAAAAAAACACAGCTTAGAGCGCATAGGGCACTTCCACTCATGGGCGTATAAATTGGGAAAACTAAAAATCAGCAAGACACAGGCACCCGAAAGTTTAGGGCTGCTCTGTTGACAAGAACCTCCACTTCATGACACCTTAAATATCCCAGGAAAGAGAAAAATGGATAAAGAAGTGGTGGTCCTTATGTACAATGGAATATCCCTCAGCCATGAAATCAATGTCATAAGGCTAGTAGCAGCATGATGAGTGGCTTTAGCTACGACGATTCTAAGTGAAATAAGTCACACAGAAAAAGACACTTATCATAAGCTATCACTTATAGAGGGAATGTAAAAACCGCTACACTTGAACTGAATTACAAAACAGAACAGAGTCACACGTTTACAAAACACACTATGTCTGCTTAACGGGAAAGGTGGGGTGGGGTGATGCATAAAACAAGGGTTTCAAATGAGCTCAGATACCGTTCCATAAACCCAATATGTAATAGAAAGACCTACTCCTTGCTCAGTGAACTGGACTCAACACCCCCTATTCACCGCACAAGAATATATCTGACTAGTAAGAATCTTAAAACCTATGTATTGATATCTCTCTGGAAGTGAGTCAAGTGGCTGTAAAGCCGCATAAACACAGCCGTGAAAAACAGCTAAACCCCATTATAAAAATAAATTACTTTTAAAAACCCGTGAAACAAAGACAGTGAAAGAGAGAGAATTTCTTACAAAATTCGTTCAGGGGCTGTGATGCAACCTGGATTGACCATATCTAGACCCACAGCTGGATGAGACATAAGGGTGGACACTCTCGGGGCTGAGAGGTTTGGTGAGGTTGGGGGAGCAAACGCAGAGCCTTTAAAGTAATACTGCCTGTTACCCATCCCATGGGTCCCAAATCTCCAGGTTCAAGGGCATCTTCCTACCTCGAAAACATGCATGAGAAACCCAGAAGGTGGTACACCGTGTGATCGGGAAAGGTTTCTAAAACGCACCTCATTTCTCATCTCCTTGTGCTCGGGTTCGCCATTCCAGCCGCTTTACTAGCAATCTCCCTCCTTGGAGAATCAGCACCTTTAACCTCCCGTTCCGTACAGCTTGCAATTTGTCCTGAGGATGAACGGGAAGAGGGGGAGCCAATGAGAGACTAGCTCTAGGTGTTGGGACAGGCACAGGTCACTCTATTTTCCCATCAGGAAGAAGAATTAACCACAGGCTCAGCCTGCCGCCCGGAAGCAGAATAGGGCCTGAGGCGATCCTGCGCTTTTGCGGCCAGCTCCCAAAAAAGCGAGTTGAAAAATGGAGCTCAGGGGCACTGCAATTCACAAACCTGCAGAGTTATAAATGATAACTCTCGTCCACAAATATATTGAGGGAAGGCACCGAAGAGGATCTGAAAGCAAGGCAGAATTGCAGGAAACAGATTTCAGGAGGTCGATTCGAATCGCCTTTAAAGCACATGAAAAGCGGCAAAATGTCGACAATGATGCCCTTGGCCAAAAAGGGCGTATGCGTTTTTTCCTGAATATATTCAGGAAAAAACGCATACGCCCTTTTTGGCCAACCAAGCAACCTGGAAAGGCAAATCAGCGCTACAAAGAAGTCTCGCTTCCCATCGGTCAAAAGGGCCATGCGGAAAAAAGTGTCAAAACCAGAAATGCAGGACAGGCCATGGAGAAATGGGAGCCTTGCTACGCTGATGGGCGGGATGTAAATTGCCAACAGCCACTCTGGAGAAGTGTACGGTGTGTCCTGAAACATCGAAAAAACACAGCTTAGAGCGCATAGGGCACTTCCACTCATGGGCGTATAAATTGGGAAAACTAAAAATCAGCAAGACACAGGCACCCCAAAGTTTGGGGCTGCTCTGTTGACAAGAACCTTCACTTCGTGACACCTTAAATATCCCAGGAAAGAGAAAAATGGATAAAGAAGTGGTGGTCCTTATGTACAATGGAATATCCCTCAGCCATGAAATCAATGTCATAAGGCTAGTAGCAGCATGATGAGTGGCTTTAGCCACGACGATTCTAAGTGAAATAAGTCATACAGAAAAACACACTTATTATAAGCTATCACTTATAGAGGGAATGTAAAAACTGCTACACTTGAACTGAATTACAAGACAGAACAGAGTCACACGTTTAGAAAACACATTATGGCTTCTTAACGGGAAAGGTGGGGTGGGGTGATGCATAAAACAAGGGTTTCAAATGAGCTCAGATACCGTTCCATAAACCCCATATGTAATAGAAAGACCTACTCCTTGCTCAGTGAACTGGACTCAACACCCCCTATTCACCGCGCAAGAATATATCTGACTAGTAAGAATCTTAAAACCTATGTATTGATATCTCTCTGGAAGTGAGTCAAGTGGCTGTAAAGCGGCAGAAACACAGCCGTGAAAAGCAGCTAAACGCCATTATAAAAATAAATTCCTTTTAAAAACCCGTGAAACAAAGACAGTGAAAGAGAGAGAAATTCTTACAAAATTCGTTCAGGGGCTGTGATGCAACCTGGATTGACCATATCTAGACCCACAGCTGGAGGAGACATAAGGGTGGACACTCTCGCGGCTGAGAGGTTTGGTGAGGTTGGGGGAGCAAACGCAGAGCCTTTAAAGTAATACTGCCTGTTACCCATCCCATGCGTCCCAAATCTCCAGGTTCAAGGGCATCTTCCTACCTCGAAAACATGCATGAGAAACCCAGAAGGTGGTACACCGTGTGATCGGGAAAGGTTTCTAAAACGCACCTCATTTCTCATCTCCTTGTGCTCGGGTTCGCCATTCCAGCCGCTTTACTAGCAATCTCCCTCCTTGGAGAATCAGCACCTTTAACCTCCCGTTCCGTACAGCTTGCAATTTGTCCTGAGGATGAACGGGAAGAGGGGGAGCCAATGAGAGACTAGCTCTAGGTGTTGGGACAGGCACAGGTCACTCTATTTTCCCATCAGGAAGAAGAATTAACCACAGGCTCAGCCTGCCGCCCAGAAGCAGAATAGGGCCTGAGGCGATCCTGCGCTTTTGCGGACAGCTCCCAAAAAAGCGAGTTGAAAAATGGAGCTCAGGGGCACTGCAATTCACAAACCTGCAGAGTTATAAATGATAACTCTCGTCCACAAATATATTGAGGGAAGGCACCGAAGAGGATCTGAAAGCAAGGCAGAATTGCAGGAAACAGATTTCAGGAGGTCGATTCGAATCGCCTTTAAAGCACATGAAAAGTGGCAAAACGTCAACAATGATGCCCTTGGCCAAAAAGGGCGTATGCGTTTTTTCCTGAATATATTCAGGAAAAAACGCATACGCCCTTTTCGGCCAACCAAGCAACCTGGAAAGGCAAATCAGCGCTACAAAGAAGTCTCGCTTCCCATCGGTCAAAAGGGCCACGCGGAAAAAAGTGTCAAAACCAGAAATGCAGAACAGGCCATGGAGAAATGGGAGCCTTGCTACGCTGATGGGCGGGATGTAAATTGCCAACAGCCACTCTGGAGAAGTGTACGGTGTGTCCTGAAACATCAAAAAAACACAGCTTAGAGCGCATAGGGCACTTCCACTCATGGGCGTATAAATTGGGAAAACTAAAAATCAGCAAGACACAGGCACCCGAAAGTTTAGGGCTGCTCTGTTGACAAGAACCTCCACTTCATGACACCTTAAATATCCCAGGAAAGAGAAAAATGGATAAAGAAGTGGTGGTCCTTATGTACAATGGAATATCCCTCAGCCATGAAATCAATGTCATAAGGCTAGTAGCAGCATGATGAGTGGCTTTAGCTACGACGATTCTAAGTGAAATAAGTCACACAGAAAAAGACACTTATCATAAGCTATCACTTATAGAGGGAATGTAAAAACCGCTACACTTGAACTGAATTACAAAACAGAACAGAGTCACACGTTTACAAAACACACTATGTCTGCTTAACGGGAAAGGTGGGGTGGGGTGATGCATAAAACAAGGGTTTCAAATGAGCTCAGATACCGTTCCATAAACCCAATATGTAATAGAAAGACCTACTCCTTGCTCAGTGAACTGGACTCAACACCCCCTATTCACCGCACAAGAATATATCTGACTAGTAAGAATCTTAAAACCTATGTATTGATATCTCTCTGGAAGTGAGTCAAGTGGCTGTAAAGCCGCATAAACACAGCCGTGAAAAACAGCTAAACCCCATTATAAAAATAAATTACTTTTAAAAACCCGTGAAACAAAGACAGTGAAAGAGAGAGAATTTCTTACAAAATTCGTTCAGGGGCTGTGATGCAACCTGGATTGACCATATCTAGACCCACAGCTGGATGAGACATAAGGGTGGACACTCTCGGGGCTGAGAGGTTTGGTGAGGTTGGGGGAGCAAACGCAGAGCCTTTAAAGTAATACTGCCTGTTACCCATCCCATGGGTCCCAAATCTCCAGGTTCAAGGGCATCTTCCTACCTCGAAAACATGCATGAGAAACCCAGAAGGTGGTACACCGTGTGATCGGGAAAGGTTTCTAAAACGCACCTCATTTCTCATCTCCTTGTGCTCGGGTTCGCCATTCCAGCCGCTTTACTAGCAATCTCCCTCCTTGGAGAATCAGCACCTTTAACCTCCCGTTCCGTACAGCTTGCAATTTGTCCTGAGGATGAACGGGAAGAGGGGGAGCCAATGAGAGACTAGCTCTAGGTGTTGGGACAGGCACAGGTCACTCTATTTTCCCATCAGGAAGAAGAATTAACCACAGGCTCAGCCTGCCGCCCGGAAGCAGAATAGGGCCTGAGGCGATCCTGCGCTTTTGCGGACAGCTCCCAAAAAAGCGAGTTGAAAAATGGAGCTCAGGGGCACTGCAATTCACAAACCTGCAGAGTTATAAATGATAACTCTCGTCCACAAATATATTGAGGGAAGGCACCGAAGAGGATCTGAAAGCAAGGCAGAATTGCAGGAAACAGATTTCAGGAGGTCGATTCGAATCGCCTTTAAAGCACATGAAAAGCAGCAAAACGTCGACAATGATGCCCTTGGCCAAAAAGGGCGTATGCGTTTTTTCCTGAATATATTCAGGAAAAAACGCATACGCCCTTTTTGGCCAACCAAGCAACCTGGAAAGGCAAATCAGCGCTACAAAGAAGTCTCGCTTCCCATCGGTCAAAAGGGCCATGCGGAAAAAAGTGTCAAAACCAGAAATGCAGAACAGGCCATGGAGAAATGGGAGCCTTGCTACGCTGATGGGCGGGATGTAAATTGCCAACAGCCACTCTGGAGAAGTGTACGGTGTGTCCTGAAACATCGAAAAAACACAGCTTAGAGCGCATAGGGCACTTCCACTCATGGGCGTATAAATTGGGAAAACTAAAAATCAGCAAGACACAGGCACCCCAAAGTTTGGGGCTGCTCTGTTGACAAGAACCTCCACTTCGTGACACCTTAAATATCCCAGGAAAGAGAAAAATGGATAAAGAAGTGGTGGTCCTTATGTACAATGGAATATCCCTCAGCCATGAAATCAATGTCATAAGGCTAGTAGCAGCATGATGAGTGGCTTTAGCTACGACGATTCTAAGTGAAATAAGTCA
Organism: Balaenoptera ricei; assembly: GCF_028023285.1. Classification (NCBI taxonomy): domain Eukaryota; kingdom Metazoa; phylum Chordata; class Mammalia; order Artiodactyla; family Balaenopteridae; genus Balaenoptera; species Balaenoptera ricei. Next base: position 41,615,921 of record NC_082642.1, on the reverse strand, counting down.
TACAGAAAAACACACTTATTATAAGCTATCACTTATAGAGGGAATGTAAAAACCGCTACACTTGAACTGAATTACAAAACAGAACAGAGTCACACGTTTAGAAAACACACTATGGCTGCTTAACGGGAAAGGTGGGGAGGGGTGATGCATAAAACAAGGGTTTCAAATGAGCTCAGATACCGTTCCATAAACCCAATATGTAATAGAAAGACCTACTCCTTGCTCAGTGAACTGGACTCAACACCCCCTATTCACCGCGCAAGAATATATCTGACTAGTAAGAATCTTAAAACCTATGTATTGATATCTCTCTGGAAGTGAGTCAAGTGGGTGTAAAGCGGCAGAAACACAGCCGTGAAAAGCAGCTAAACCCCATTATAAAAATAAATTCCTTTTAAAAACCCGTGAAACAAAGACAGTGAAAGAGAGAGAAATTCTTACAAAATTCGTTCAGGGGCTGTGATGCAACCTGGATTGACCATATCTAGACCCACAGCTGGAGGAGACATAAGGGTGGACACTCTCGGGGCTGAGAGGTTTGGTGAGGTTGGGGGAGCAAACGCAGAGCCTTTAAAGTAATACTGCCTGTTACCCATCCCATGGGTCCCAAATCTCCAGGTTCAAGGGCATCTTCCTACCTCGAAAACATGCATGAGAAACCCAGAAGGTAGTACACCGTGTGATCGGGAAAGGTTTCTAAAACGCACCTCATTTCTCTTCTCCTTGTGCCCGGGTTCGCCATTCCAGCCGCTTTACTAACAGTCTCCCTACTTGGAGCATCAGCACCTTTAACCTCCTGTTCCGTACAGGTTGCAATTTGTCCTGAGGATGAACGGGTACACGGGGAACCAGGAAGAGACTAGCTCTTGGTGTTGGGACAGGCACAGGTCACTCTATTTTCCCATCAGGAAGAAGAATTAACCACAGGCTCAGCCTGCCGCCCGGAAGCAGAATAGGGCCTGAGGCGATCCTGCGCTTTTGCGGCCAGCTCCCAAAAAAGCGAGTTGAAAAATGGAGCTCAGGGGCACTGCAATTCACAAACCTGCAGAGTTATAAATGATAACTCTCGTCCACAAATATATTGAGGGAAGGCAACGAAGAGGATCTGAAAGCAAGGCAGAATTGCAGGAAACAGATTTCAGGAGGTCGATTCGAATCGCCTTTAAAGCACATGAAAAGCAGCAAAACGTCGACAATGATGCCCTTGGCCAAAAAGGGCGTATGCGTTTTTTCCTGAATATATTCAGGAAAAAACGCATACGCCCTTTTTGGCCAACCAAGCAACCTGGAAAGGCAAATCAGCGCTACAAAGAAGTCTCGCTTCCCATCGGTCAAAAGGGCCATGCGGAAAAAAGTGTCAAAACCAGAAATGCAGAACAGGCCATGGAGAAATGGGAGCCTTGCTACGCTGATGGGCGGGATGTAAATTGCCAACAGCCACTCTGGAGAAGTGTACGGTGTGTCCTGAAACATCGAAAAAACACAGCTTAGAGCGCATAGGGCACTTCCACTCATGGGCGTATAAATTGGGAAAACTAAAAATCAGCAAGACACAGGCACCCCAAAGTTTGGGGCTGCTCTGTTGACAAGAACCTCCACTTCGTGACACCTTAAATATCCCAGGAAAGAGAAAAATGGATAAAGAAGTGGTGGTCCTTATGTACAATGGAATATCCCTCAGCCATGAAATCAATGTCATAAGGCTAGTAGTAGCATGATGAGTGGCTTTAGCTACGACGATTCTAAGTGAAATAAGTCATACAGAAAAACACACTTATTATAAGCTATCACTTATAGAGGGAATGTAAAAACCGCTACACTTGAACTGAATTACAAAACAGAACAGAGTCACACGTTTAGAAAACACACTATGGCTGCTTAACGGGAAAGGTGGGGTGGGGTGATGCATAAAACAAGGGTTTCAAATGAGCTCAGATACCGTTCCATAAACCCAATATGTAATAGAAAGACCTACTCCTTGCTCAGTGAACTGGACTCAACACCCCCTATTCACCGTGCAAGAATATATCTGACTAGTAAGAATCTTAAAACCTATGTATTGATATCTCTCTGGAAGTGAGTCAAGTGGGTGTAAAGCGGCAGAAACACAGCCGTGAAAAGCAGCTAAACCCCATTATAAAAATAAATTACTTTTAAAAACCCGTGAAACAAAGACAGTGAAAGAGAGAGAAATTCTTACAAAATTCGTTCAGGGGCTGTGATGCAACCTGGATTGACCATATCTAGACCCACAGCTGGAGGAGACATAAGGGTGGACACTCTCGGGGCTGAGAGGTTTGGTGAGGTTGGGGGAGCAAACGCAGAGCCTTTAAAGTAATACTGCCTGTTACCCATCCCATGGGTCCCAAATCTCCAGGTTCAAGGGCATCTTCCTACCTCGAAAACATGCATGAGAAACCCAGAAGGTAGTACACCGTGTGATCGGGAAAGGTTTCTAAAACGCACCTCATTTCTCTTCTCCTTGTGCCCGGGTTCGCCATTCCAGCCGCTTTACTAACAGTCTCCCTACTTGGAGCATCAGCACCTTTAACCTCCTGTTCCGTACAGGTTGCAATTTGTCCTGAGGATGAACGGGTACACGGGGAACCAGGAAGAGACTAGCTCTTGGTGTTGGGACAGGCACAGGTCACTCTATTTTCCCATCAGGAAGAAGAATTAACCACAGGCTCAGCCTGCCGCCCGGAAGCAGAATAGGGCCTGAGGCGATCCTGCGCTTTTGCGGCCAGCTCCCAAAAAAGCGAGTTGAAAAATGGAGCTCAGGGGCACTGCAATTCACAAACCTGCAGAGTTATAAATGATAACTCTCGTCCACAAATATATTGAGGGAAGGCAACGAAGAGGATCTGAAAGCAAGGCAGAATTGCAGGAAACAGATTTCAGGAGGTCGATTCGAATCGCCTTTAAAGCACATGAAAAGCAGCAAAACGTCGACAATGATGCCCTTGGCCAAAAAGGGCGTATGCGTTTTTTCCTGAATATATTCAGGAAAAAACGCATACGCCCTTTTTGGCCAACCAAGCAACCTGGAAAGGCAAATCAGCGCTACAAAGAAGTCTCGCTTCCCATCGGTCAAAAGGGCCATGCGGAAAAAAGTGTCAAAACCAGAAATGCAGAACAGGCCATGGAGAAATGGGAGCCTTGCTACGCTGATGGGCGGGATGTAAATTGCCAACAGCCACTCTGGAGAAGTGTACGGTGTGTCCTGAAACATCGAAAAAACACAGCTTAGAGCGCATAGGGCACTTCCACTCATGGGCGTATAAATTGGGAAAACTAAAAATCAGCAAGACACAGGCACCCCAAAGTTTGGGGCTGCTCTGTTGACAAGAACCTCCACTTCGTGACACCTTAAATATCCCAGGAAAGAGAAAAATGGATAAAGAAGTGGTGGTCCTTATGTACAATGGAATATCCCTCAGCCATGAAATCAATGTCATAAGGCTAGTAGTAGCATGATGAGTGGCTTTAGCTACGACGATTCTAAGTGAAATAAGTCATACAGAAAAACACACTTATTATAAGCTATCACTTATAGAGGGAATGTAAAAACCGCTACACTTGAACTGAATTACAAAACAGAACAGAGTCACACGTTTAGAAAACACACTATGGCTGCTTAACGGGAAAGGTGGGGTGGGGTGATGCATAAAACAAGGGTTTCAAATGAGCTCAGATACCGTTCCATAAACCCAATATGTAATAGAAAGACCTACTCCTTGCTCAGTGAACTGGACTCAACACCCCCTATTCACCGTGCAAGAATATATCTGACTAGTAAGAATCTTAAAACCTATGTATTGATATCTCTCTGGAAGTGAGTCAAGTGGGTGTAAAGCGGCAGAAACACAGCCGTGAAAAGCAGCTAAACCCCATTATAAAAATAAATTACTTTTAAAAACCCGTGAAACAAAGACAGTGAAAGAGAGAGAAATTCTTACAAAATTCGTTAAGGGGCTGTGATGCAACCTGGATTGACCATATCTAGACCCACAGCTGGATGAGACATAAGGGTGGACACTCTCGGGGCTGAGAGGTTTGGTGAGGTTGGGGGAGCAAACGCAGAGCCTTTAAAGTAATACTGCCTGTTACCCATCCCATGGGTCCCAAATCTCCAGGTTCAAGGGCATCTTCCTACCTCGAAAACATGCATGAGAAACCCAGAAGGTGGTACACCGTGTGATCGGGAAAGGTTTCTAAAACGCACCTCATTTCTCATCTCCTTGTGCTCGGGTTCGCCATTCCAGCCGCTTTACTAGCAATCTCCCTCCTTGGAGAATCAGCACCTTTAACCTCCCGTTCCGTACAGCTTGCAATTTGTCCTGAGGATGAACGGGAAGAGGGGGAGCCAATGAGAGACTAGCTCTAGGTGTTGGGACAGGCACAGGTCACTCTATTTTCCCATCAGGAAGAAGAATTAACCACAGGCTCAGCCTGCCGCCCAGAAGCAGAATAGGGCCTGAGGCAATCCTGCGCTTTTGTGGCCAGCTCCCAAAAAAGCGAGTTGAAAAATGGAGCTCAGGGGCACTGCAATTCACAAACCTGCAGAGTTATAAATGATAACTCTCGTCCACAAATATATTGAGGGAAGGCAACGAAGAGGATCTGAAAGCAAGGCAGAATTGCAGGAAACAGATTTCAGGAGGTCGATTCGAATCGCCTTTAAAGCACATGAAAAGCGGCAAAACGTCGACAATGATGCCCTTGGCCAAAAAGGGCGTATGCGTTTTTTCCTGAATATATTCAGGAAAAAACGCATACGCCCTTTTTGGCCAACCAAGCAACCTGGAAAGGCAAATCAGCGCTCCAAAGAAGTCTCGCTTCCCATCGGTCAAAAGGGCCATGCGGAAAAAAGTGTCAAAACCAGAAATGCAGGACAGGCCATGGAGAAATGGGAGCCTTGCTACGCTGATGGGCGGGATGTAAATTGCCAACAGCCACTCTGGAGAAGTGTACGGTGTGTCCTGAAACATCGAAAAAACACAGCTTAGAGCGCATAGGGCACTTCCACTCATGGGCGTATAAATTGGGAAAACTAAAAATCAGCAAGACACAGGCACCCCAAAGTTTGGGGCTGCTCTGTTGACAAGAACCTCCACTTCGTGACACCTTAAATATCCCAGGAAAGAGAAAAATGGATAAAGAAGTGGTGGTCCTTATGTACAATGGAATATCCCTCAGCCATGAAATCAATGTCATAAGGCTAGTAGCAGCATGATGAGTGGCTTTAGCCACGACGATTCTAAGTGAAATAAGTCATACAGAAAAACACACTTATTATAAGCTATCACTTATAGAGGGAATGTAAAAACCGCTACACTTGAACTGAATTACAAGACAGAACAGAGTCACACGTTTAGAAAACACATTATGGCTTCTTAACGGGAAAGGTGGGGTGGGGTGATGCATAAAACAAGGGTTTCAAATGAGCTCAGATACCGTTCCATAAACCCCATATGTAATAGAAAGACCTACTCCTTGCTCAGTGAACTGGACTCAACACCCCCTATTCACCGCACAAGAATATATCTGACTAGTAAGAATCTTAAAACCTATGTATTGATATCTCTCTGGAAGTGAGTCAAGTGGCTGTAAAGCGGCAGAAACACAGCCGTGAAAAGCAGCTAAACCCCATTATAAAAATAAATTCCTTTTAAAAACCCGTGAAACAAAGACAGTGAAAGAGAGAGAAATTCTTACAAAATTCGTTCAGGGGCTGTGATGCAACCTGGATTGACCATATCTAGACCCACAGCTGGAGGAGACATAAGGGTGGACACTCTCGCGGCTGAGAGGTTTGGTGAGGTTGGGGGAGCAAACGCAGAGCCTTTAAAGTAATACTGCCTGTTACCCATCCCATGGGTCCCAAATCTCCAGGTTCAAGGGCATCTTCCTACCTCGAAAACATGCATGAGAAACCCAGAAGGTGGTACACCGTGTGATCGGGAAAGGTTTCTAAAACGCACCTCATTTCTCATCTCCTTGTGCTCGGGTTCGCCATTCCAGCCGCTTTACTAGCAATCTCCCTCCTTGGAGAATCAGCACCTTTAACCTCCCGTTCCGTACAGCTTGCAATTTGTCCTGAGGATGAACGGGAAGAGGGGGAGCCAATGAGAGACTAGCTCTAGGTGTTGGGACAGGCACAGGTCACTCTATTTTCCCATCAGGAAGAAGAATTAACCACAGGCTCAGCCTGCCGCCCGGAAGCAGAATAGGGCCTGAGGCGATCCTGCGCTTTTGCGGACAGCTCCCAAAAAAGCGAGTTGAAAAATGGAGCTCAGGGGCACTGCAATTCACAAACCTGCAGAGTTATAAATGATAACTCTCGTCCACAAATATATTGAGGGAAGGCAACGAAGAGGATCTGAAAGCAAGGCAGAATTGCAGGAAACAGATTTCAGGAGGTCGATTCGAATCGCCTTTAAAGCACATGAAAAGCGGCAAAATGTCGACAATGATGCCCTTGGCCAAAAAGGGCGTATGCGATTTTCCTGAATATATTCAGGAAAAAACGCATACGCCCTTTTTGGCCAAGCAAGCAACCTGGAAAGGCAAATCAGCGCTACAAAGAAGTCTCGCTTCCCATCGGTCAAAAGGGCCATGCGGAAAAAAGTGTCAAAACCAGAAATGCAGGACAGGCCATGGAGAAATGGGAGCCTTGCTACGCTGATGGGCGGGATGTAAATTGCCAACAGCCACTCTGGAGAAGTGTACGGTGTGTCCTGAAACATCGAAAAAACACAGCTTAGAGCGCATAGGGCACTTCCACTCATGGGCGTATAAATTGGGAAAATTAAAAATCAGCAAGACACAGGCACCCCAAAGTTTGGGGCTGCTCTGTTGACAAGAACCTTCACTTCGTGACACCTTAAATATCCCAGGAAAGAGAAAAATGGATAAAGAAGTGGTGGTCCTTATGTACAATGGAATATCACTCAGCCATGAAATCAATGTCATAAGGCTAGTAGCAGCATGATGAGTGGCTTTAGCCACGACGATTCTAAGTGAAATAAGTCATACAGAAAAACACACTTATTATAAGCTATCACTTATAGAGGGAATGTAAAAACCGCTACACTTGAACTGAATTACAAGACAGAACAGAGTCACACGTTTAGAAAACACATTATGGCTTCTTAACGGGAAAGGTGGGGTGGGGTGATGCATAAAACAAGGGTTTCAAATGAGCTCAGATACCGTTCCATAAACCCCATATGTAATAGAAAGACCTACTCCTTGCTCAGTGAACTGGACTCAACACCCCCTATTCACCGCACAAGAATATATCTGACTAGTAAGAATCTTAAAACCTATGTATTGATATCTCTCTGGAAGTGAGTCAAGTGGCTGTAAAGCGGCAGAAACACAGCCGTGAAAAGCAGCTAAACGCCATTATAAAAATAAATTCCTTTTAAAAACCCGTGAAACAAAGACAGTGAAAGAGAGAGAAATTCTTACAAAATTCGTTCAGGGGCTGTGATGCAACCTGGATTGACCATATCTAGACCCACAGCTGGAGGAGACATAAGGGTGGACACTCTCGCGGCTGAGAGGTTTGGTGAGGTTGGGGGAGCAAACGCAGAGCCTTTAAAGTAATACTGCCTGTTACCCATCCCATGCGTCCCAAATCTCCAGGTTCAAGGGCATCTTCCTACCTCGAAAACATGCATGAGAAACCCAGAAGGTGGTACACCGTGTGATCGGGAAAGGTTTCTAAAACGCACCTCATTTCTCATCTCCTTGTGCTCGGGTTCGCCATTCCAGCCGCTTTACTAGCAATCTCCCTCCTTGGAGAATCAGCACCTTTAACCTCCCGTTCCGTACAGCTTGCAATTTGTCCTGAGGATGAACGGGAAGAGGGGGAGCCAATGAGAGACTAGCTCTAGGTGTTGGGACAGGCACAGGTCACTCTATTTTCCCATCAGGAAGAAGAATTAACCACAGGCTCAGCCTGCCGCCCAGAAGCAGAATAGGGCCTGAGGCGATCCTGCGCTTTTGCGGACAGCTCCCAAAAAAGCGAGTTGAAAAATGGAGCTCAGGGGCACTGCAATTCACAAACCTGCAGAGTTATAAATGATAACTCTCGTCCACAAATATATTGAGGGAAGGCACCGAAGAGGATCTGAAAGCAAGGCAGAATTGCAGGAAACAGATTTCAGGAGGTCGATTCGAATCGCCTTTAAAGCACATGAAAAGTGGCAAAACGTCAACAATGATGCCCTTGGCCAAAAAGGGCGTATGCGTTTTTTCCTGAATATATTCAGGAAAAAACGCATACGCCCTTTTCGGCCAACCAAGCAACCTGGAAAGGCAAATCAGCGCTACAAAGAAGTCTCGCTTCCCATCGGTCAAAAGGGCCACGCGGAAAAAAGTGTCAAAACCAGAAATGCAGAACAGGCCATGGAGAAATGGGAGCCTTGCTACGCTGATGGGCGGGATGTAAATTGCCAACAGCCACTCTGGAGAAGTGTACGGTGTGTCCTGAAACATCAAAAAAACACAGCTTAGAGCGCATAGGGCACTTCCACTCATGGGCGTATAAATTGGGAAAACTAAAAATCAGCAAGACACAGGCACCCGAAAGTTTAGGGCTGCTCTGTTGACAAGAACCTCCACTTCATGACACCTTAAATATCCCAGGAAAGAGAAAAATGGATAAAGAAGTGGTGGTCCTTATGTACAATGGAATATCCCTCAGCCATGAAATCAATGTCATAAGGCTAGTAGCAGCATGATGAGTGGCTTTAGCTACGACGATTCTAAGTGAAATAAGTCACACAGAAAAAGACACTTATCATAAGCTATCACTTATAGAGGGAATGTAAAAACCGCTACACTTGAACTGAATTACAAAACAGAACAGAGTCACACGTTTACAAAACACACTATGTCTGCTTAACGGGAAAGGTGGGGTGGGGTGATGCATAAAACAAGGGTTTCAAATGAGCTCAGATACCGTTCCATAAACCCAATATGTAATAGAAAGACCTACTCCTTGCTCAGTGAACTGGACTCAACACCCCCTATTCACCGCACAAGAATATATCTGACTAGTAAGAATCTTAAAACCTATGTATTGATATCTCTCTGGAAGTGAGTCAAGTGGCTGTAAAGCCGCATAAACACAGCCGTGAAAAACAGCTAAACCCCATTATAAAAATAAATTACTTTTAAAAACCCGTGAAACAAAGACAGTGAAAGAGAGAGAATTTCTTACAAAATTCGTTCAGGGGCTGTGATGCAACCTGGATTGACCATATCTAGACCCACAGCTGGATGAGACATAAGGGTGGACACTCTCGGGGCTGAGAGGTTTGGTGAGGTTGGGGGAGCAAACGCAGAGCCTTTAAAGTAATACTGCCTGTTACCCATCCCATGGGTCCCAAATCTCCAGGTTCAAGGGCATCTTCCTACCTCGAAAACATGCATGAGAAACCCAGAAGGTGGTACACCGTGTGATCGGGAAAGGTTTCTAAAACGCACCTCATTTCTCATCTCCTTGTGCTCGGGTTCGCCATTCCAGCCGCTTTACTAGCAATCTCCCTCCTTGGAGAATCAGCACCTTTAACCTCCCGTTCCGTACAGCTTGCAATTTGTCCTGAGGATGAACGGGAAGAGGGGGAGCCAATGAGAGACTAGCTCTAGGTGTTGGGACAGGCACAGGTCACTCTATTTTCCCATCAGGAAGAAGAATTAACCACAGGCTCAGCCTGCCGCCCGGAAGCAGAATAGGGCCTGAGGCGATCCTGCGCTTTTGCGGACAGCTCCCAAAAAAGCGAGTTGAAAAATGGAGCTCAGGGGCACTGCAATTCACAAACCTGCAGAGTTATAAATGATAACTCTCGTCCACAAATATATTGAGGGAAGGCACCGAAGAGGATCTGAAAGCAAGGCAGAATTGCAGGAAACAGATTTCAGGAGGTCGATTCGAATCGCCTTTAAAGCACATGAAAAGCAGCAAAACGTCGACAATGATGCCCTTGGCCAAAAAGGGCGTATGCGTTTTTTCCTGAATATATTCAGGAAAAAACGCATACGCCCTTTTTGGCCAACCAAGCAACCTGGAAAGGCAAATCAGCGCTACAAAGAAGTCTCGCTTCCCATCGGTCAAAAGGGCCATGCGGAAAAAAGTGTCAAAACCAGAAATGCAGAACAGGCCATGGAGAAATGGGAGCCTTGCTACGCTGATGGGCGGGATGTAAATTGCCAACAGCCACTCTGGAGAAGTGTACGGTGTGTCCTGAAACATCGAAAAAACACAGCTTAGAGCGCATAGGGCACTTCCACTCATGGGCGTATAAATTGGGAAAACTAAAAATCAGCAAGACACAGGCACCCCAAAGTTTGGGGCTGCTCTGTTGACAAGAACCTCCACTTCGTGACACCTTAAATATCCCAGGAAAGAGAAAAATGGATAAAGAAGTGGTGGTCCTTATGTACAATGGAATATCCCTCAGCCATGAAATCAATGTCATAAGGCTAGTAGCAGCATGATGAGTGGCTTTAGCTACGACGATTCTAAGTGAAATAAGTCATACAGAAAAACACACTTATTATAAGCTATCACTTATAGAGGGAATGTAAAAACCGCTACACTTGAACTGAATTACAAAACAGAACAGAGTCACACGTTTAGAAAACACACTATGGCTGCTTAACGGGAAAGGTGGGGTGGGGTGATGCATAAAACAAGGGTTTCAAATGAGCTCAGATACCGTTCCATAAACCCAATATGTAATAGAAAGACCTACTCCTTGCTCAGTGAACTGGACTCAACACCCCCTATTCACCGCGCAAGAATATATCTGACTAGTAAGAATCTTAAAACCTATGTATTGATATCTCTCTGGAAGTGAGTCAAGTGGGTGTAAAGCGGCAGAAACACAGCCGTGAAAAGCAGCTAAACCCCATTATAAAAATAAATTCCTTTTAAAAACCCGTGAAACAAAGACAGTGAAAGAGAGAGAAATTCTTACAAAATTCGTTCAGGGGCTGTGATGCAACCTGGATTGACCATATCTAGACCCACAGCTGGAGGAGACATAAGGGTGGACACTCTCGGGGCTGAGAGGTTTGGTGAGGTTGGGGGAGCAAACGCAGAGCCTTTAAAGTAATACTGCCTGTTACCCATCCCATGGGTCCCAAATCTCCAGGTTCAAGGGCATCTTCCTACCTCGAAAACATGCATGAGAAACCCAGAAGGTGGTACACCGTGTGATCGGGAAAGGTTTCTAAAACGCACCTCATTTCTCATCTCCTTGTGCTCGGGTTCGCCATTCCAGCCGCTTTACTAGCAATCTCCCTCCTTGGAGAATCAGCACCTTTAACCTCCCGTTCCGTACAGCTTGCAATTTGTCCTGAGGATGAACGGGAAGAGGGGGAGCCAATGAGAGACTAGCTCTAGGTGTTGGGACAGGCACAGGTCACTCTATTTTCCCATCAGGAAGAAGAATTAACCACAGGCTCAGCCTGCCGCCCGGAAGCAGAATAGGGCCTGAGGCGATCCTGCGCTTTTGCGGACAGCTCCCAAAAAAGCGAGTTGAAAAATGGAGCTCAGGGGCACTGCAATTAACAAACCTGCAGAGTTATAAATGATAACTCTCGTCCACAAATATATTGAGGGAAGGCACCGAAGAGGATCTGAAAGCAAGGCAGAATTGCAGGAAACAGATTTCAGGAGGTCGATTCGAATCGCCTTTAAAGCACATGAAAAGCAGCAAAACGTCGACAATGATGCCCTTGGCCAAAAAGGGCGTATGCGTTTTTTCCTGAATATATTCAGGAAAAAACGCATACGCCCTTTTTGGCCAACCAAGCAACCTGGAAAGGCAAATCAGCGCTACAAAGAAGTCTCGCTTCCCATCGGTCAAAAGGGCCATGCGGAAAAAAGTGTCAAAACCAGAAATGCAGAACAGGCCATGGAGAAATGGGAGCCTTGCTACGCTGATGGGCGGGATGTAAATTGCCAACAGCCACTCTGGAGAAGTGTACGGTGTGTCCTGAAACATCGAAAAAACACAGCTTAGAGCGCATAGGGCACTTCCACTCATGGGCGTATAAATTGGGAAAACTAAAAATCAGCAAGACACAGGCACCCGAAAGTTTAGGGCTGCTCTGTTGACAAGAACCTCCACTTCATGACACCTTAAATATCCCAGGAAAGAGAAAAATGGATAAAGAAGTGGTGGTCCTTATGTACAATGGAATATCCCTCAGCCATGAAATCAATGTCATAAGGCTAGTAGCAGCATGATGAGTGGCTTTAGCTACGACGATTCTAAGTGAAATAAGTCACACAGAAAAAGACACTTATCATAAGCTATCACTTATAGAGGGAATGTAAAAACCGCTACACTTGAACTGAATTACAAAACAGAACAGAGTCACACGTTTACAAAACACACTATGTCTGCTTAACGGGAAAGGTGGGGTGGGGTGATGCATAAAACAAGGGTTTCAAATGAGCTCAGATACCGTTCCATAAACCCAATATGTAATAGAAAGACCTACTCCTTGCTCAGTGAACTGGACTCAACACCCCCTATTCACCGCACAAGAATATATCTGACTAGTAAGAATCTTAAAACCTATGTATTGATATCTCTCTGGAAGTGAGTCAAGTGGCTGTAAAGCCGCATAAACACAGCCGTGAAAAACAGCTAAACCTCATTATAAAAATAAATTACTTTTAAAAACCCGTGAAACAAAGACAGTGAAAGAGAGAGAATTTCTTACAAAATTCGTTCAGGGGCTGTGATGCAACCTGGATTGACCATATCTAGACCCACAGCTGGATGAGACATAAGGGTGGACACTCTCGGGGCTGAGAGGTTTGGTGAGGTTGGGGGAGCAAACGCAGAGCCTTTAAAGTAATACTGCCTGTTACCCATCCCATGGGTCCCAAATCTCCAGGTTCAAGGGCATCTTCCTACCTCGAAAACATGCATGAGAAACCCAGAAGGTGGTACACCGTGTGATCGGGAAAGGTTTCTAAAACGCACCTCATTTCTCATCTCCTTGTGCTCGGGTTCGCCATTCCAGCCGCTTTACTAGCAATCTCCCTCCTTGGAGAATCAGCACCTTTAACCTCCCGTTCCGTACAGCTTGCAATTTGTCCTGAGGATGAACGGGAAGAGGGGGAGCCAATGAGAGACTAGCTCTAGGTGTTGGGACAGGCACAGGTCACTCTATTTTCCCATCAGGAAGAAGAATTAACCACAGGCTCAGCCTGCCGCCCGGAAGCAGAATAGGGCCTGAGGCGATCCTGCGCTTTTGCGGACAGCTCCCAAAAAAGCGAGTTGAAAAATGGAGCTCAGGGGCACTGCAATTCACAAACCTGCAGAGTTATAAATGATAACTCTCGTCCACAAATATATTGAGGGAAGGCAACGAAGAGGATCTGAAAGCAAGGCAGAATTGCAGGAAACAGATTTCAGGAGGTCGATTCGAATCGCCTTTAAAGCACATGAAAAGCGGCAAAATGTCGACAATGATGCCCTTGGCCAAAAAGGGCGTATGCGTTTTTTCCTGAATATATTCAGGAAAAAACGCATACGCCCTTTTTGGCCAACCAAGCAACCTGGAAAGGCAAATCAGCGCTACAAAGAAGTCTCGCTTCCCATCGGTCAAAAGGGCCATGCGGAAAAAAGTGTCAAAACCAGAAATGCAGGACAGGCCATGGAGAAATGGGAGCCTTGCTACGCTGATGGGCGGGATGTAAATTGCCAACAGCCACTCTGGAGAAGTGTACGGTGTGTCCTGAAACATCGAAAAAACACAGCTTAGAGCGCATAGGGCACTTCCACTCATGGGCGTATAAATTGGCAAAACTAAAAATCAGCAAGACACAGGCACCCCAAAGTTTGGGGCTGCTCTGTTGACAAGAACCTTCACTTCGTGACACCTTAAATATCCCAGGAAAGAGAAAAATGGATAAAGAAGTGGTGGTCCTTATGTACAATGGAATATCACTCAGCCATGAAATCAATGTCATAAGGCTAGTAGCAGCATGATGAGTGGCTTTAGCCACGACGATTCTAAGTGAAATAAGTCATACAGAAAAACACACTTATTATAAGCTATCACTTATAGAGGGAATGTAAAAACTGCTACACTTGAACTGAATTACAAGACAGAACAGAGTCACACGTTTAGAAAACACATTATGGCTTCTTAACGGGAAAGGTGGGGTGGGGTGATGCATAAAACAAGGGTTTCAAATGAGCTCAGATACCGTTCCATAAACCCCATATGTAATAGAAAGACCTACTCCTTGCTCAGTGAACTGGACTCAACACCCCCTATTCACCGCACAAGAATATATCTGACTAGTAAGAATCTTAAAACCTATGTATTGATATCTCTCTGGAAGTGAGTCAAGTGGCTGTAAAGCGGCAGAAACAGAGCCGTGAAAAGCAGCTAAACCCCATTATAAAAATAAATTACTTTTAAAAACCCGTGAAACAAAGACAGTGAAAGAGAGAGAAATTCTTACAAAATTCGTTCAGGGGCTGTGATGCAACCTGGATTGACCATATCTAGACCCACAGCTGGAGGAGACATAAGGGTGGACACTCTCGGGGCTGAGAGGTTTGGTGAGGTTGGGGGAGCAAACGCAGAGCCTTTAAAGTAATACTGCCTGTTACCCATCCCATGGGTCCCAAATCTCCAGGTTCAAGGGCATCTTCCTACCTCGAAAACATGCATGAGAAACCCAGAAGGTGGTACACCGTGTGATCGGGAAAGGTTTCTAAAACGCACCTCATTTCTCAACTCCTTGTGCTCGGGTTTGCCATTCCAGCCGCTTTACTAGCAATCTCCCTCCTTGGAGAATCAGCACCTTTAACCTCCCGTTCCTTACAGCTTGCAATTTGTCCTGAGGATGAACGGGAAGAGGGGGAGCCAATGAGAGACTAGCTCTAGGTGTTGGGACAGGCACAGGTCACTCTATTTTCCCATCAGGAAGAAGAATTAACCACAGGCTCAGCCTGCCGCCCAGAAGCAGAATAGGGCCTGAGGCGATCCTGCGCTTTTGCGGACAGCTCCCAAAAAAGCGAGTTGAAAAATGGAGCTCAGGGGCACTGCAATTCACAAACCTGCAGAGTTATAAATGATAACTCTCGTCCACAAATATATTGAGGGAAGGCACCGAAGAGGATCTGAAAGCAAGGCAGAATTGCAGGAAACAGATTTCAGGAGGTCGATTCGAATCGCCTTTAAAGCACATGAAAAGTGGCAAAACGTCGACAATGATGCCCTTGGCCAAAAAGGGCGTATGCGTTTTTTCCTGAATATATTCAGGAAAAAACGCATACGCCCTTTTCGGCCAACCAAGCAACCTGGAAAGGCAAATCAGCGCTACAAAGAAGTCTCGCTTCCCATCGGTCAAAAGGGCCACGCGGAAAAAAGTGTCAAAACCAGAAATGCAGAACAGGCCATGGAGAAATGGGAGCCTTGCTACGCTGATGGGCGGGATGTAAATTGCCAACAGCCACTCTGGAGAAGTGTACGGTGTGTCCTGAAACATCAAAAAAACACAGCTTAGAGCGCATAGGGCACTTCCACTCATGGGCGTATAAATTGGGAAAACTAAAAATCAGCAAGACACAGGCACCCGAAAGTTTAGGGCTGCTCTGTTGACAAGAACCTCCACTTCATGACACCTTAAATATCCCAGGAAAGAGAAAAATGGATAAAGAAGTGGTGGTCCTTATGTACAATGGAATATCCCTCAGCCATGAAATCAATGTCATAAGGCTAGTAGCAGCATGATGAGTGGCTTTAGCTACGACGATTCTAAGTGAAATAAGTCACACAGAAAAAGACACTTATCATAAGCTATCACTTATAGAGGGAATGTAAAAACCGCTACACTTGAACTGAATTACAAAACAGAACAGAGTCACACGTTTACAAAACACACTATGTCTGCTTAACGGGAAAGGTGGGGTGGGGTGATGCATAAAACAAGGGTTTCAAATGAGCTCAGATACCGTTCCATAAACCCAATATGTAATAGAAAGACCTACTCCTTGCTCAGTGAACTGGACTCAACACCCCCTATTCACCGCACAAGAATATATCTGACTAGTAAGAATCTTAAAACCTATGTATTGATATCTCTCTGGAAGTGAGTCAAGTGGCTGTAAAGCCGCATAAACACAGCCGTGAAAAACAGCTAAACCCCATTATAAAAATAAATTACTTTTAAAAACCCGTGAAACAAAGACAGTGAAAGAGAGAGAATTTCTTACAAAATTCGTTCAGGGGCTGTGATGCAACCTGGATTGACCATATCTAGACCCACAGCTGGATGAGACATAAGGGTGGACACTCTCGGGGCTGAGAGGTTTGGTGAGGTTGGGGGAGCAAACGCAGAGCCTTTAAAGTAATACTGCCTGTTACCCATCCCATGGGTCCCAAATCTCCAGGTTCAAGGGCATCTTCCTACCTCGAAAACATGCATGAGAAACCCAGAAGGTGGTACACCGTGTGATCGGGAAAGGTTTCTAAAACGCACCTCATTTCTCATCTCCTTGTGCTCGGGTTCGCCATTCCAGCCGCTTTACTAGCAATCTCCCTCCTTGGAGAATCAGCACCTTTAACCTCCCGTTCCGTACAGCTTGCAATTTGTCCTGAGGATGAACGGGAAGAGGGGGAGCCAATGAGAGACTAGCTCTAGGTGTTGGGACAGGCACAGGTCACTCTATTTTCCCATCAGGAAGAAGAATTAACCACAGGCTCAGCCTGCCGCCCGGAAGCAGAATAGGGCCTGAGGCGATCCTGCGCTTTTGCGGACAGCTCCCAAAAAAGCGAGTTGAAAAATGGAGCTCAGGGGCACTGCAATTCACAAACCTGCAGAGTTATAAATGATAACTCTCGTCCACAAATATATTGAGGGAAGGCACCGAAGAGGATCTGAAAGCAAGGCAGAATTGCAGGAAACAGATTTCAGGAGGTCGATTCGAATCGCCTTTAAAGCACATGAAAAGCAGCAAAACGTCGACAATGATGCCCTTGGCCAAAAAGGGCGTATGCGTTTTTTCCTGAATATATTCAGGAAAAAACGCATACGCCCTTTTTGGCCAACCAAGCAACCTGGAAAGGCAAATCAGCGCTACAAAGAAGTCTCGCTTCCCATCGGTCAAAAGGGCCATGCGGAAAAAAGTGTCAAAACCAGAAATGCAGAACAGGCCATGGAGAAATGGGAGCCTTGCTACGCTGATGGGCGGGATGTAAATTGCCAACAGCCACTCTGGAGAAGTGTACGGTGTGTCCTGAAACATCGAAAAAACACAGCTTAGAGCGCATAGGGCACTTCCACTCATGGGCGTATAAATTGGGAAAACTAAAAATCAGCAAGACACAGGCACCCCAAAGTTTGGGGCTGCTCTGTTGACAAGAACCTCCACTTCGTGACACCTTAAATATCCCAGGAAAGAGAAAAATGGATAAAGAAGTGGTGGTCCTTATGTACAATGGAATATCCCTCAGCCATGAAATCAATGTCATAAGGCTAGTAGCAGCATGATGAGTGGCTTTAGCTACGACGATTCTAAGTGAAATAAGTCATACAGAAAAACACACTTATTATAAGCTATCACTTATAGAGGGAATGTAAAAACCGCTACACTTGAACTGAATTACAAAACAGAACAGAGTCACACGTTTAGAAAACACACTATGGCTGCTTAACGGGAAAGGTGGGGTGGGGTGATGCATAAAACAAGGGTTTCAAATGAGCTCAGATACCGTTCCATAAACCCAATATGTAATAGAAAGACCTACTCCTTGCTCAGTGAACTGGACTCAACACCCCCTATTCACCGCGCAAGAATATATCTGACTAGTAAGAATCTTAAAACCTATGTATTGATATCTCTCTGGAAGTGAGTCAAGTGGCTGTAAAGCGGCAGAAACACAGCCGTGAAAAGCAGCTAAACCCCATTATAAAAATAAATTCCTTTTAAAAACCCGTGAAACAAAGACAGTGAAAGAGAGAGAAATTCTTACAAAATTCGTTCAGGGGCTGTGATGCAACCTGGATTGACCATATCTAGACCCACAGCTGGAGGAGACATAAGGGTGGACACTCTCGGGGCTGAGAGGTTTGGTGAGGTTGGGGGAGCAAGCGCAGACCCTTTCAAGTAATACTGCGTGGTACCCATCCCATGGGTCCCAAATCTCCAGGTTCAAGGGCATCTTCCTACCTCGAAAACATGCATGAGAAACCCAGAAGGTGGTACACCGTGTGATCGGGAAATGTTTCTAAAACGCACCTCATTTCTCATCTCCTTGTGCTCGGGTTCGCCATTCCAGCCCCTTTACTAGAAATCTCCCTCCTTGGAGAATCAGCACCTTTAACCTCCCGTTCCGTACAGCTTGCAATTTGTCCTGAGGATGAACGGGAAGAGGGGGAGCCAATGAGAGACTAGCTCTAGGTGTTGGGACAGGCACAGGTCACTCTATTTTCCCATCAGGAAGAAGAATTAACCACAGGCTCAGCCTGCCGCCCGGAAGCAGAATAGGGCCTGAGGCGATCCTGCGCTTTTGCGGCCAGCTCCCAAAAAAGCGAGTTGAAAAATGGAGCTCAGGGGCACTGCAATTCACAAACCTGCAGAGTTATAAATGATAACTCTCGTCCACAAATATATTGAGGGAAGGCACCGAAGAGGATCTGAAAGCAAGGCAGAATTGCAGGAAACAGATTTCAGGAGGTCGATTCGAATCGCCTTTAAAGCACATGAAAAGTGGCAAAACGTCGACAATGATGCCCTTGGCCAAAAAGGGCGTATGCGTTTTTTCCTGAATATATTCAGGAAAAAACGCATACGCCCTTTTCCGCCAACCAAGCAACCTGGAAAGGCAAATCAGCGCTACAAAGAAGTCTCGCTTCCCATCGGTCAAAAGGGCCACGCGGAAAAAAGTGTCAAAACCAGAAATGCAGAACAGGCCATGGAGAAATGGGAGCCTTGCTACGCTGATGGGCGGGATGTAAATTGCCAACAGCCACTCTGGAGAAGTGTACGGTGTGTCCTGAAACATCAAAAAAACACAGCTTAGAGCGCATAGGGCACTTCCACTCATGGGCGTATAAATTGGGAAAACTAAAAATCAGCAAGACACAGGCACCCGAAAGTTTAGGGCTGCTCTGTTGACAAGAACCTCCACTTCATGACACCTTAAATATCCCAGGAAAGAGAAAAATGGATAAAGAAGTGGTGGTCCTTATGTACAATGGAATATCACTCAGCCATGAAATCAATGTCATAAGGCTAGTAGCAGCATGATGAGTGGCTTTAGCTACGACGATTCTAAGTGAAATAAGTCACACAGAAAAAGACACTTATCATAAGCTATCACTTATAGAGGGAATGTAAAAACCGCTACACTTGAACTGAATTACAAAACAGAACAGAGTCACACGTTTTCAAAACACACTATGGCTACTTAACGGGAAAGGTGGGGTGGGGTGATGAATAAAACAAGGGTTTCAAATGAGCTCAGATACCGTTCCATAAACCCAATATGTAATAGAAAGACCTACTCCTTGCTCAGTGAACTGGACTCAACACCCCCTATTCACCGCACAAGAATATATCTGACTAGTAAGAATCTTAAAACCTATGTATTGATATCTCTCTGGAAGTGAGTCAAGTGGCTGTAAAGCCGCATAAACACAGCCGTGAAAAACAGCTAAACCCCATTATAAAAATAAATTACTTTTAAAAACCCGTGAAACAAAGACAGTGAAAGAGAGAGAATTTCTTACAAAATTCGTTCAGGGGCTGTGATGCAACCTGGATTGACCATATCTAGACCCACAGCTGGATGAGACATAAGGGTGGACACTCTCGGGGCTGAGAGGTTTGGTGAGGTTGGGGGAGCAAACGCAGAGCCTTTAAAGTAATACTGCCTGTTACCCATCCCATGGGTCCCAAATCTCCAGGTTCAAGGGCATCTTCCTACCTCGAAAACATGCATGAGAAACCCAGAAGGTGGTACACCGTGTGATCGGGAAAGGTTTCTAAAACGCACCTCATTTCTCATCTCCTTGTGCTCGGGTTCGCCATTCCAGCCGCTTTACTAGCAATCTCCCTCCTTGGAGAATCAGCACCTTTAACCTCCCGTTCCGTACAGCTTGCAATTTGTCCTGAGGATGAACGGGAAGAGGGGGAGCCAATGAGAGACTAGCTCTAGGTGTTGGGACAGGCACAGGTCACTCTATTTTCCCATCAGGAAGAAGAATTAACCACAGGCTCAGCCTGCCGCCCGGAAGCAGAATAGGGCCTGAGGCGATCCTGCGCTTTTGCGGCCAGCTCCCAAAAAAGCGAGTTGAATAATGGAGCTCAGGGGCACTGCAATTCACAAACCTGCAGAGTTATAAATGATAACTCTCGTCCACAAATATATTGAGGGAAGGCAACGAAGAGGATCTGAAAGCAAGGCAGAATTGCAGGAAACAGATTTCAGGAGGTCGATTCGAATCGCCTTTAAAGCACATGAAAAGCAGCAAAACGTCGACAATGATGCCCTTGGCCAAAAAGGGCGTATGCGTTTTTTCCTGAATATATTCAGGAAAAAACGCATACGCCCTTTTTGGCCAACCAAGCAACCTGGAAAGGCAAATCAGCGCTACAAAGAAGTCTCGCTTCCCATCGGTCAAAAGGGCCATGCGGAAAAAAGTGTCAAAACCAGAAATGCAGAACAGGCCATGGAGAAATGGGAGCCTTGCTACGCTGATGGGCGGGATGTAAATTGCCAACAGCCACTCTGGAGAAGTGAACGGTGTGTCCTGAAACATCGAAAAAACACAGCTTAGAGCGCATAGGGCACTTCCACTCATGGGCGTATAAATTGGGAAAACTAAAAATCAGCAAGACACAGGCACCCCAAAGTTTGGGGCTGCTCTGTTGACAAGAACCTCCACTTCGTGACACCTTAAATATCCCAGGAAAGAGAAAAATGGATAAAGAAGTGGTGGTCCTTATGTACAATGGAATATCCCTCAGCCATGAAATCAATGTCATAAGGCTAGTAGCAGCATGATGAGTGGCTTTAGCTACGACGATTCTAAGTGAAATAAGTCATACAGAAAAACACACTTATTATAAGCTATCACTTATAGAGGGAATGTAAAAACCGCTACACTTGAACTGAATTACAAAACAGAACAGAGTCACACGTTTAGAAAACACACTATGGCTGCTTAACGGGAAAGGTGGGTGGTGGGGTGATGCATAAAACAAGGGTTTCAAATGAGCTCAGATACCGTTCCATAAACCCAATATGTAATAGAAAGACCTACTCCTTGCTCAGTGAACTGGACTCAACACCCCCTATTCACCGCGCAAGAATATATCTGACTAGTAAGAATCTTAAAACCTATGTATTGATATCTCTCTGGAAGTGAGTCAAGTGGGTGTAAAGCGGCAGAAACACAGCCGTGAAAAGCAGCTAAAACCCCATTATAAAAATAAATTCCTTTTAAAAACCCGTGAAACAAAGACAGTGAAAGAGAGAGAAATTCTTACAAAATTCGTCAGGGGCTGTGATGCAACCTGGATTGACCATATCTAGACCCACAGCTGGAGGAGACATAAGGGTGGACACTCTCGGGGCTGAGAGGTTTGGTGAGGTTGGGGGAGCAAACGCAGACCCTTTCAAGTAATACTGCGTGGTACCCATCCATGGGTCCCAAATCTCCAGGTTCAAGGGCATCTTCCTACCTCGAAAAACATGCAATGAGAAACCCAGAAGGTGGTACACCGTGTGATCGGGAAATGTTTCTAAAACGCAACCTCATTTCTCATCTCCTTGTGCTCGGGTTCGCCATTCCAGCCCCTTTACTAGAAATCTCCCTCCTTGGAGAATCAGCACCTTTAACCTCTCCGTTCCGTACAGCTTGCAATTTGTCCTGAGGATGAAACGGGAAGAGGGGGAGCCAATGAGAGACTAGCTCTAGGTGTTGGGACAGGCACAGGTCACTCTATTTTCCCATCAGGAAGAAGAATTAACCACAGGCTCAGCCTGCCGCCCGGATAGCAGAATAGGGCCTGAGGCGATCCTGCGCTTTTGCGGCCAGCTCCCAAAAAAGCGAGTTGAAAAATGGAGCTCAGGGGCACTGCAATTCACAAACCTGCAGAGTTATAAATGATAACTCTCGTCCACAAATATATTGAGGGAAGGCACCGAAGAGGATCTGAAAGCAAGGCAGAATTGCAGGAAACAGATTTCAGGAGGTCGATTCGAATCGCCTTTAAAGCACATGAAAAGTGGCAAAACGTCGACAATGATGCCCTTGGCCAAAAAGGGCGTATGCGTTTTTTCCTGAATATATTCAGGAAAAAACGCATACGCCCTTTTCCGCCAACCAAGCAACCTGGAAAGGCAAATCAGCGCTACAAAGAAGTCTCGCTTCCCATCGGTCAAAAGGGCCACGCGGAAAAAAGTGTCAAAACCAGAAATGCAGAACAGGCCATGGAGAAATGGGAGCCTTGCTACGCTGATGGGCGGGATGTAAATTGCCAACAGCCACTCTGGAGAAGTGTACGGTGTGTCCTGAAACATCAAAAAAACACAGCTTAGAGCGCATAGGGCACTTCCACTCATGGGCGTATAAATTGGGAAAACTAAAAATCAGCAAGACACAGGCACCCGAAAGTTTAGGGCTGCTCTGTTGACAAGAACCTCCACTTCATGACACCTTAAATATCCCAGGAAAGAGAAAAATGGATAAAGAAGTGGTGGTCCTTATGTACAATGGAATATCACTCAGCCATGAAATCAATGTCATAAGGCTAGTAGCAGCATGATGAGTGGCTTTAGCTACGACGATTCTAAGTGAAATAAGTCACACAGAAAAAGACACTTATCATAAGCTATCACTTATAGAGGGAATGTAAAAAACCGCTACACTTGAACTGAATTACAGACAGAACAGAGTCACACGTTTACAAAACACACTATTGGCTGCTTAACGGGAAAGGTGGGGTGGGGTGATGAATAAAACAAGGGTTTCAAATGAGCTCAGATACCGTTCCATAAACCCAATATGTAATAGAAAGACCTACTCCTTGCTCAGTGAACTGGACTCAACACCCCTATTCACCGCACAAGAATATATCTGACTAGTAAGAATCTTAAAACCTATGTATTGATATCTCTCTGGAAGTGCGTCAAGTGGCTGTAAAGCCGCATAAACACAGCCGTGAAAAACAGCTAAACCCCATTATAAAAATAAATTACTTTTAAAAACCCGTGAAACAAAGACAGTGAAAGAGAGAGAATTTCTTACAAAATTCGTTCAGGGGCTGTGATGCAACCTGGATTGACCATATCTAGACCCACAGCTGGATGAGACATAAGGGTGGACACTCTCGGGGCTGAGAGGTTTTGGTGAGGTTGGGGAGCAAACCGCAGAGCCTTTAAAGTAATACTGCCTGTTACCCATTCCATGGGTCCCAAATCTCCAGGTTCAAGGGCATCTTCCTACCTCGAAAACATGCATGAGAAACCCAGAAGGTGGTACACCGTGTGATCGGGAAAGGTTTCTAAAACGGCACCTCATTTCTCATCTCCTTGTGCTCGGGTTCGCCATTCCAGCCACTTTACTAGCAATCTCCCTCCTTGGAGAATCAGCACCTTTAACCTCCCGTTCCGTACAGCTTGCATATTTGTCCTGAGGATGAACGGAAGAGGGGGAGCCAATGAGAGACTAGCTCTAGGTGTTGGGACAGGCACAGGTCACTCTATTTTCCCATCAGGAAGAAGAATTAACACAGGCTCAGCCTGCCGCCCGGAAGCCAGAATAGGGCCTGAGGCGATCCTGCGCTTTTGCGGCCAGCTCCCAAAAAGCGAGTTGAATAATGGAGCTCAGGGGCACTGCAATTCACAAACCTGCAGAGTTATAAATGATAACTCTCGTCCACAAATATATTGAGGGAAGGCACCGAAGAGGATCTGAAAGCAAGGCAGAATTGCAGGAAACAGATTTCAGGAGGTCGATTCGAATCGCCTTTAAAGCACATGAAAAGCAAAAAACGTCGACAATGATGCCCTTGGCCAAAAAGGGCGTATGCGTTTTTTCCTGAATATATTCAGGAAAAAACGCATACGCCCTTTTTGGCCAACCAAGCAACCTGGAAAGGCAAATCAGCGCTACAAAGAAGTCTCGCTTCCCATCGGTCAAAAGGGCCATGCGGAAAAAAGTGTCAAAACCAGAAATGCAGAACAGGCCATGGAGAAATGGGAGCCTTGCTACGCTGATGGGCGGGATGTAAATTGCCAACAGCCACTCTGGAGAAGTGAACGGTGTGTCCTGAAACATCGAAAAAACACAGCTTAGAGCGCATAGGGCACTTCCACTCATGGGCGTATAAATTGGGAAAACTAAAAATCAGCAAGACACAGGCACCCCAAAGTTTGGGGCTGCTCTGTTGACAAGAACCTCCACTTCGTGACACCTTAAATATCCCAGGAAAGAGAAAAATGGATAAAGAAGTGGTGGTCCTTATGTACAATGGAATATCCCTCAGCCATGAAATCAATGTCATAAGGCTAGTAGCAGCATGATGAGTGGCTTTAGCTACGACGATTCTAAGTGAAATAAGTCATACAGAAAAACACACTTATTATAAGCTATCACTTATAGAGGGAATGTAAAAACCGCTACACTTGAACTGAATTACAAAACAGAACAGAGTCACACGTTTAGAAAACACACTATGGCTGCTTAACGGGAAAGGTGGGGTGGGGTGATGCATAAAACAAGGGTTTCAAATGAGCTCAGATACCGTTCCATAAACCCAATATGTAATAGAAAGACCTACTCCTTGCTCAGTGAACTGGACTCAACACCCCCTATTCACCGCGCAAGAATATATCTGACTAGTAAGAATCTTAAAACCTATGTATTGATATCTCTCTGGAAGTGAGTCAAGTGGGTGTAAAGCGGCAGAAACACAGCCGTGAAAAGCAGCTAAACCCCATTATAAAAATAAATTACTTTTAAAAACCCGTGAAACAAAGACAGTGAAAGAGAGAGAAATTCTTACAAAATTCGTTCAGGGGCTGTGATGCAACCTGGATTGACCATATCTAGACCCACAGCTGGAGGAGACATAAGGGTGGACACTCTCGGGGCTGAGAGGTTTGGTGAGGTTGGGGGAGCAAACGCAGACCCTTTCAAGTAATACTGCGTGGTACCCATCCCATGGGTCCCAAATCTCCAGGTTCAAGGGCATCTTCCTACCTCGAAAACATGCATGAGAAACCCAGAAGGTGGTACACCGTGTGATCGGGAAAGGTTTCTAAAACGCACCTCATTTCTCATCTCCTTGTGCTCGGGTTCGCCATTCCAGCCGCTTTACTAGCAATCTCCCTCCTTGGAGAATCAGCACCTTTAACCTCCCGTTCCGTACAGCTTGCAATTTGTCCTGAGGATGAACGGGAAGAGGGGGAGCCAATGAGAGACTAGCTCTAGGTGTTGGGACAGGCACAGGTCACTCTATTTTCCCATCAGGAAGAAGAATTAACCACAGGCTCAGCCTGCCGCCCGGAAGCAGAATAGGGCCTGAGGTGAACCCTGCGCTTTTGCGGCCAGCTCCCAAAAAAGCGAGTTGAAAAATGGAGCTCAGGGGCACTGCAATTCACAAACCTGCAGAGTTATAAATGATAACTCTCGTCCACAAATATATTGAGGGAAGGCAACGAAGAGGATCTGAAAGCAAGGCAGAATTGCAGGAAACAGATTTCAGGAGGTCGATTCGAATCGCCTTTAAAGCACATGAAAAGCAGCAAAACGTCGACACTGATGCCCTTGGCCAAAAAGGGCGTATGCGTTTTTTCCTGAATATATTCAGGAAAAAACGCATACGCCCTTTTTGGCCAACCAAGCAACCTGGAAAGGCAAATCAGCGCTACAAAGAAGTCTCGCTTCCCATCGGTCAAAAGGGCCATGCGGAAAAAAGTGTCAAAACCAGAAATGCAGAACAGGCCATGGAGAAATGGGAGCCTTGCTACGCTGATGGGCGGGATGTAAATTGCCAACAGCCACTCTGGAGAAGTGAACGGTGTGTCCTGAAACATCGAAAAAACACAGCTTAGAGCGCATAGGGCACTTCCACTCATGGGCGTATAAATTGGGAAAACTAAAAATCAGCAAGACACAGGCACCCCAAAGTTTGGGGCTGCTCTGTTGACAAGAACCTCCACTTCGTGACACCTTAAATATCCCAGGAAAGAGAAAAATGGATAAAGAAGTGGTGGTCCTTATGTACAATGGAATATCCCTCAGCCATGAAATCAATGTCATAAGGCTAGTAGCAGCATGATGAGTGGCTTTAGCTACGACGATTCTAAGTGAAATAAGTCATACAGAAAAACACACTTATTATAAGCTATCACTTATAGAGGGAATGTAAAAACCGCTACACTTGAACTGAATTACAAAACAGAACAGAGTCACACGTTTAGAAAACACACTATGGCTGCTTAACGGGAAAGGTGGGGTGGGGTGATGCATAAAACAAGGGTTTCAAATGAGCTCAGATACCGTTCCATAAACCCAATATGTAATAGAAAGACCTACTCCTTGCTCAGTGAACTGGACTCAACACCCCCTATTCACCGCGCAAGAATATATCTGACTAGTAAGAATCTTAAAACCTATGTATTGATATCTCTCTGGAAGTGAGTCAAGTGGGTGTAAAGCGGCAGAAACACAGCCGTGAAAAGCAGCTAAACCCCATTATAAAAATAAATTACTTTTAAAAACCCGTGAAACAAAGACAGTGAAAGAGAGAGAAATTCTTACAAAATTCGTTCAGGGGCTGTGATGCAACCTGGATTGACCATATCTAGACCCACAGCTGGAGGAGACATAAGGGTGGACACTCTCGGGGCTGAGAGGTTTGGTGAGGTTGGGGGAGCAAACGCAGACCCTTTCAAGTAATACTGCGTGGTACCCATCCCATGGGTCCCAAATCTCCAGGTTCAAGGGCATCTTCCTACCTCGAAAACATGCATGAGAAACCCAGAAGGTGGTACACCGTGTGATCGGGAAAGGTTTCTAAAACGCACCTCATTTCTCATCTCCTTGTGCTCGGGTTCGCCATTCCAGCCGCTTTACTAGCAATCTCCCTCCTTGGAGAATCAGCACCTTTAACCTCCCGTTCCGTACAGCTTGCAATTTGTCCTGAGGATGAACGGGAAGAGGGGGAGCCAATGAGAGACTAGCTCTAGGTGTTGGGACAGGCACAGGTCACTCTATTTTCCCATCAGGAAGAAGAATTAACCACAGGCTCAGCCTGCCGCCCGGAAGCAGAATAGGGCCTGAGGTGAACCCTGCGCTTTTGCGGCCAGCTCCCAAAAAAGCGAGTTGAAAAATGGAGCTCAGGGGCACTGCAATTCACAAACCTGCAGAGTTATAAATGATAACTCTCGTCCACAAATATATTGAGGGAAGGCAACGAAGAGGATCTGAAAGCAAGGCAGAATTGCAGGAAACAGATTTCAGGAGGTCGATTCGAATCGCCTTTAAAGCACATGAAAAGCAGCAAAACGTCGACACTGATGCCCTTGGCCAAAAAGGGCGTATGCGTTTTTTCCTGAATATATTCAGGAAAAAACGCATACGCCCTTTTTGGCCAACCAAGCAACCTGGAAAGGCAAATCAGCGCTACAAAGAAGTCTCGCTTCCCATCGGTCAAAAGGGCCATGCGGAAAAAAGTGTCAAAACCAGAAATGCAGAACAGGCCATGGAGAAATGGGAGCCTTGCTACGCTGATGGGCGGGATGTAAATTGCCAACAGCCACTCTGGAGAAGTGTACGGTGTGTCCTGAAACATCGAAAAAACACAGCTTAGAGCGCATAGGGCACTTCCACTCATGGGCGTATAAATTGGGAAAACTAAAAATCAGCAAGACACAGGCACCCCAAAGTTTGGGGCTGCTCTGTTGACAAGAACCTCCACTTCGTGACACCTTAAATATCCCAGGAAAGAGAAAAATGGATAAAGAAGTGGTGGTCCTTATGTACAATGGAATATCCCTCAGCCATGAAATCAATGTCATAAGGCTAGTAGCAGCATGATGAGTGGCTTTAGCTACGACGATTCTAAGTGAAATAAGTCATACAGAAAAACACACTTATTATAAGCTATCACTTATAGAGGGAATGTAAAAACCGCTACACTTGAACTGAATTACAAAACAGAACAGAGTCACACGTTTAGAAAACACACTATGGCTGCTTAACGGGAAAGGTGGGGTGGGGTGATGCATAAAACAAGGGTTTCAAATGAGCTCAGATACCGTTCCATAAACCCAATATGTAATAGAAAGACCTACTCCTTGCTCAGTGAACTGGACTCAACACCCCCTATTCACCGCGCAAGAATATATCTGACTAGTAAGAATCTTAAAACCTATGTATTGATATCTCTCTGGAAGTGAGTCAAGTGGGTGTAAAGCGGCAGAAACACAGCCGTGAAAAGCAGCTAAACCCCATTATAAAAATAAATTACTTTTAAAAACCCGTGAAACAAAGACAGTGAAAGAGAGAGAAATTCTTACAAAATTCGTTCAGGGGCTGTGATGCAACCTGGATTGACCATATCTAGACCCACAGCTGGAGGAGACATAAGGGTGGACACTCTCGGGGCTGAGAGGTTTGGTGAGGTTGGGGGAGCAAACGCAGACCCTTTCAAGTAATACTGCGTGGTACCCATTCCATGGGTCCCAAATCTCCAGGTTCAAGGGCATCTTCCTACCTCGAAAACATGCATGAGAAACCCAGAAGGTGGTACACCGTGTGATCGGGAAAGGTTTCTAAAACGCACCTCATTTCTCATCTCCTTGTGCTCGGGTTCACCATTCCAGCCGCTTTACTAGCAATCTCCCTCCTTGGAGAATCAGCACCTTTAACCTCCCGTTCCGTACAGCTTGCAATTTGTCCTGAGGATGAACGGGAAGAGGGGGAGCCAATGAGAGACTAGCTCTAGGTGTTGGGACAGGCACAGGTCACTCTATTTTCCCATCAGGAAGAAGAATTAACCACAGGCTCAGCCTGCCGCCGGGAAGCAGAATAGGGCCTGAGGCGATCCTGCGCTTTTGCGGCCAGCTCCCAAAAAAGCGAGTTGAAAAATGGAGCTCAGGGGCACTGCAATTCACAAACCTGCAGAGTTATAAATGATAACTCTCGTCCACAAATATATTGAGGGAAGGCACCGAAGAGGATCTGAAAGCAAGGCAGAATTGCAGGAAACAGATTTCAGGAGGTCGATTCGAATCGCCTTTAAAGCACATGAAAAGTGGCAAAACGTCGACAATGATGCCCTTGGCCAAAAAGGGCGTATGCGTTTTTTCCTGAATATATTCAGGAAAAAACGCATACGCCCTTTTCGGCCAACCAAGCAACCTGGAAAGGCAAATCAGCGCTACAAAGAAGTCTCACTTCCCATCGGTCAAAAGGGCCACGCGGAAAAAAGTGTCAAAAGCAGAAATGCAGAACAGGCCATGGAGAAATGGGAGCCTTGCTACGCTGATGGGCGGGATGTAAATTGCCAACAGCCACTCTGGAGAAGTGTACGGTGTGTCCTGAAACATCAAAAAAACACAGCTTAGAGCGCATAGGGCACTTCCACTCATGGGCTTATAAATTGGGAAAACTAAAAATCAGCAAGACACAGGCACCCGAAAGTTTAGGGCTGCTCTGTTGACAAGAACCTCCACTTCATGACACCTTAAATATCCCAGGAAAGAGAAAAATGGATAAAGAAGTGGTGGTCCTTATGTACAATGGAATATCACTCAGCCATGAAATCAATATCATAAGGCTAGTAGCAGCATGATGAGTGGCTTTAGCTACGACGATTCTAAGTGAAATAAGTCACACAGAAAAAGACACTTATCATAAGCTATCACTTATAGAGGGAATGTAAAAACCGCTACACTTGAACTGAATTACAAAACAGAACAGAGTCACATGTTTACAAAACACACTATGGCTGCTTAACGGGAAAGGTGGGGTGGGGTGATGAATAAAACAAGGGTTTCAAATGAGCTCAGATACCGTTCCATAAACCCAATATGTAATAGAAAGACCTACTCCTTGCTCAGTGAACTGGACTCAACATCCCCTATTCACCGCACAAGAATATATCTGACTAGTAAGAATCTTAAAACCTATGTATTGATATCTCTCTGGAAGTGAGTCAAGTGGCTGTAAAGCCGCATAAACACAGCCGTGAAAAACAGCTAAACCCCATTATAAAAATAAATTACTTTTAAAAACCCGTGAAACAAAGACAGTGAAAGAGAGAGAAATTCTTACAAAATTCGTTCAGGGGCTGTGATGCAACCTGGATTGACCATATCTAGACCCACAGCTGGATGAGACATAAGGGTGGACACTCTCGGGGCTGAGAGGTTTGGTGAGGTTGGGGGAGCAAACGCAGAGCCTTTAAAGTAATACTGCCTGTTACCCATCCCATGGGTCCCAAATCTCCAGGTTCAAGGGCATCTTCCTACCTCGAAAACATGCATGAGAAACCCAGAAGGTGGTACACCGTGTGATCGGGAAAGGTTTCTAAAACGCACCTCATTTCTCATCTCCTTGTGCTCGGGTTCGCCATTCCAGCCGCTTTACTAGCAATCTCCCTCCTTGGAGAATCAGCACCTTTAACCTCCCGTTCCGTACAGCTTGCAATTTGTCCTGAGGATGAACGGGAAGAGGGGGAGCCAATGAGAGACTAGCTCTAGGTGTTGGGACAGGCACAGGTCACTCTATTTTCCCATCAGGAAGAAGAATTAACCACAGGCTCAGCCTGCCGCCGGGAAGCAGAATAGGGCCTGAGGCGATCCTGCGCTTTTGCGGCCAGCTCCCAAAAAAGCGAGTTGAAAAATGGAGCTCAGGGGCACTGCAATTCACAAACCTGCAGAGTTATAAATGATAACTCTCGTCCACAAATATATTGAGGGAAGGCAACGAAGAGGATCTGAAAGCAAGGCAGAATTGCAGGAAACAGATTTCAGGAGGTCGATTCGAATCGCCTTTAAAGCACATGAAAAGTGGCAAAACGTCGACAATGATGCCCTTGGCCAAAAAGGGCGTATGCGTTTTTTCCTGAATATATTCAGGAAAAAACGCATACGCCCTTTTTGGCCAACCAAGCAACCTGGAAAGGCAAATCAGCGCTACAAAGAAGTCTCGCTTCCCATCGGTCAAAAGGGCCATGCGGAAAAAAGTGTCAAAACCAGAAATGCAGAACAGGCCATGGAGAAATGGGAGCCTTGCTACGCTGATGGGCGGGATGTAAATTGCCAACAGCCACTCTGGAGAAGTGTACGGTGTGTCCTGAAACATCGAAAAAACACAGCTTAGAGCGCATAGGGCACTTCCACTCATGGGCGTATAAATTGGGAAAACTAAAAATCAGCAAGACACAGGCACCCCAAAGTTTGGGGCTGCTCTGTTGACAAGAACCTCCACTTCGTGACACCTTAAATATCCCAGGAAAGAGAAAAATGGATAAAGAAGTGGTGGTCCTTATGTACAATGGAATATCCCTCAGCCATGAAATCAATGTCATAAGGCTAGTAGCAGCATGATGAGTGGCTTTAGCTACGACGATTCTAAGTGAAATAAGTCATACAGAAAAACACACTTATTATAAGCTATCACTTATAGAGGGAATGTAAAAACCGCTACACTTGAACTGAATTACAAAACAGAACAGAGTCACACGTTTAGAAAACACACTATGGCTGCTTAACGGGAAAGGTGGGGTGGGGTGATGCATAAAACAAGGGTTTCAAATGAGCTCAGATACCGTTCCATAAATCCAATATGTAATAGAAAGACCTACTCCTTGCTCAGTGAACTGGACTCAACACCCCCTATTCACCGCGCAAGAATATATCTGACTAGTAAGAATCTTAAAACCTATGTATTGATATCTCTCTGGAAGTGAGTCAAGTGGGTGTAAAGCGGCAGAAACACAGCCGTGAAAAGCAGCTAAACCCCATTATAAAAATAAATTCCTTTTAAAAACCCGTGAAACAAAGACAGTGAAAGAGAGAGAAATTCTTACAAAATTCGTTCAGGGGCTGTGATGCAACCTGGATTGACCATATCTAGACCCACAGCTGGAGGAGACATAAGGGTGGACACTCTCGGGGCTGAGAGGTTTGGTGAGGTTGGGGGAGCAAACGCAGACCCTTTCAAGTAATACTGCGTGGTACCCATCCCATGGGTCCCAAATCTCCAGGTTCAAGGGCATCTTCCTACCTCGAAAACATGCATGAGAAACCCAGAAGGTGGTACACCGTGTGATCGGGAAAGGTTTCTAAAACGCACCTCATTTCTCATCTCCTTGTGCTCGGGTTCGCCATTCCAGCCCCTTTACTAGAAATCTCCCTCCTTGGAGAATCAGCACCTTTAACCTCCCGTTCCGTACAGCTTGCAATTTGTCCTGAGGATGAACGGGAAGAGGGGGAGCCAATGAGAGACTAGCTCTAGGTGTTGGGACAGGCACAGGTCACTCTATTTTCCCATCAGGAAGAAGAATTAACCACAGGCTCAGCCTGCCGCCCGGAAGCAGAATAGGGCCTGAGGCGATCCTGCGCTTTTGCGGCCAGCTCCCAAAAAAGCGAGTTGAAAAATGGAGCTCAGGGGCACTGCAATTCACAAACCTGCAGAGTTATAAATGATAACTCTCGTCCACAAATATATTGAGGGAAGGCACCGAAGAGGACCTGAAAGCAAGGCAGAATTGCAGGAAACAGATTTCAGGAGGTCGATTCGAATCGCCTTTAAAGCACATGAAAAGTGGCAAAACGTCGACAATGATGCCCTTGGCCAAAAAGGGCGTATGCGTTTTTTCCTGAATATATTCAGGAAAAAACGCATACGCCCTTTTCCGCCAACCAAGCAACCTGGAAAGGCAAATCAGCGCTACAAAGAAGTCTCGCTTCCCATCGGTCAAAAGGGCCACGCGGAAAAAAGTGTCAAAACCAGAAATGCAGAACAGGCCATGGAGAAATGGGAGCCTTGCTACGCTGATGGGCGGGATGTAAATTGCCAACAGCCACTCTGGAGAAGTGTACGGTGTGTCCTGAAACATCAAAAAAACACAGCTTAGAGCGCATAGGGCACTTCCACTCATGGGCGTATAAATTGGGAAAACTAAAAATCAGCAAGACACAGGCACCCGAAAGTTTAGGGCTGCTCTGTTGACAAGAACCTCCACTTCATGACACCTTAAATATCCCAGGAAAGAGAAAAATGGATAAAGAAGTGGTGGTCCTTATGTACAATGGAATATCCCTCAGCCATGAAATCAATGTCATAAGGCTAGTAGCAGCATGATGAGTGGCTTTAGCTACGACGATTCTAAGTGAAATAAGTCACACAGAAAAAGACACTTATCATAAGCTATCACTTATAGAGGGAATGTAAAAACCGCTACACTTGAACTGAATTACAAAACAGAACAGAGTCACACGTTTACAAAACACACTATGGCTGCTTAACGGGAAAGGTGGGGTGGGGTGATGCATAAAACAAGGGTTTCAAATGAGCTCAGATACCGTTCCATAAACCCAATATGTAATAGAAAGACCTACTCCTTGCTCAGTGAACTGGACTCAACACCCCCTATTCACCGCACAAGAATATATCTGACTAGTAAGAATCTTAAAACCTATGTATTGATATCTCTCTGGAAGTGAGTCAAGTGGCTGTAAAGCCGCATAAACACAGCCGTGAAAAACAGCTAAACCCCATTATAAAAATAAATTACTTTTAAAAACCCGTGAAACAAAGACAGTGAAAGAGAGAGAATTTCTTACAAAATTCGTTCAGGGGCTGTGATGCAACCTGGATTGACCATATCTAGACCCACAGCTGGATGAGACATAAGGGTGGACACTCTCGGGGCTGAGAGGTTTGGTGAGGTTGGGGGAGCAAACGCAGAGCCTTTAAAGTAATACTGCCTGTTACCCATCCCATGGGTCCCAAATCTCCAGGTTCAAGGGCATCTTCCTACCTCGAAAACATGCATGAGAAACCCAGAAGGTGGTACACCGTGTGATCGGGAAAGGTTTCTAAAACGCACCTCATTTCTCATCTCCTTGTGCTCGGGTTCGCCATTCCAGCCGCTTTACTAGCAATCTCCCTCCTTGGAGAATCAGCACCTTTAACCTCCCGTTCCGTACAGCTTGCAATTTGTCCTGAGGATGAACGGGAAGAGGGGGAGCCAATGAGAGACTAGCTCTAGGTGTTGGGACAGGCACAGGTCACTCTATTTTCCCATCAGGAAGAAGAATTAACCACAGGCTCAGCCTGCCGCCCGGAAGCAGAATAGGGCCTGAGGCGATCCTGCGCTTTTGCGGCCAGCTCCCAAAAAAGCGAGTTGAATAATGGAGCTCAGGGGCACTGCAATTCACAAACCTGCAGAGTTATAAATGATAACTCTCGTCCACAAATATATTGAGGGAAGGCAACGAAGAGGATCTGAAAGCAAGGCAGAATTGCAGGAAACAGATTTCAGGAGGTCGATTCGAATCGCCTTTAAAGCACATGAAAAGCAGCAAAACGTCGACAATGATGCCCTTGGCCAAAAAGGGCGTATGCGTTTTTTCCTGAATATATTCAGGAAAAAACGCATACGCCCTTTTTGGCCAACCAAGCAACCTGGAAAGGCAAATCAGCGCTACAAAGAAGTCTCGCTTCCCATCGGTCAAAAGGGCCATGCGGAAAAAAGTGTCAAAACCAGAAATGCAGAACAGGCCATGGAGAAATGGGAGCCTTGCTACGCTGATGGGCGGGATGTAAATTGCCAACAGCCACTCTGGAGAAGTGAACGGTGTGTCCTGAAACATCGAAAAAACACAGCTTAGAGCGCATAGGGCACTTCCACTCATGGGCGTATAAATTGGGAAAACTAAAAATCAGCAAGACACAGGCACCCCAAAGTTTGGGGCTGCTCTGTTGACAAGAACCTCCACTTCGTGACACCTTAAATATCCCAGGAAAGAGAAAAATGGATAAAGAAGTGGTGGTCCTTATGTACAATGGAATATCCCTCAGCCATGAAATCAATGTCATAAGGCTAGTAGCAGCATGATGAGTGGCTTTAGCTACGACGATTCTAAGTGAAATAAGTCATACAGAAAAACACACTTATTATAAGCTATCACTTATAGAGGGAATGTAAAAACCGCTACACTTGAACTGAATTACAAAACAGAACAGAGTCACACGTTTAGAAAACACACTATGGCTGCTTAACGGGAAAGGTGGGGTGGGGTGATGCATAAAACAAGGGTTTCAAATGAGCTCAGATACCGTTCCATAAACCCAATATGTAATAGAAAGACCTACTCCTTGCTCAGTGAACTGGACTCAACACCCCCTATTCACCGCGCAAGAATATATCTGACTAGTAAGAATCTTAAAACCTATGTATTGATATCTCTCTGGAAGTGAGTCAAGTGGGTGTAAAGCGGCAGAAACACAGCCGTGAAAAGCAGCTAAACCCCATTATAAAAATAATTTACTTTTAAAAACCCGTGAAACAAAGACAGTGAAAGAGAGAGAAATTCTTACAAAATTCGTTCAGGGGCTGTGATGCAACCTGGATTGACCATATCTAGACCCACAGCTGGAGGAGACATAAGGGTGGACACTCTCGGGGCTGAGAGGTTTGGTGAGGTTGGGGGAGCAAACGCAGACCCTTTCAAGTAATACTGCGTGGTACCCATCCCATGGGTCCCAAATCTCCAGGTTCAAGGGCATCTTCCTACCTCGAAAACATGCATGAGAAACCCAGAAGGTGGTACACCGTGTGATCGGGAAAGGTTTCTAAAACGCACCTCATTTCTCATCTCCTTGTGCTCGGGTTCGCCATTCCAGCCGCTTTACTAGCAATCTCCCTCCTTGGAGAATCAGCACCTTTAACCTCCCGTTCCGTACAGCTTGCAATTTGTCCTGAGGATGAACGGGAAGAGGGGGAGCCAATGAGAGACTAGCTCTAGGTGTTGGGACAGGCACAGGTCACTCTATTTTCCCATCAGGAAGAAGAATTAACCACAGGCTCAGCCTGCCGCCCGGAAGCAGAATAGGGCCTGAGGCAATCCTGCGCTTTTGTGGCCAGCTCCCAAAAAAGCGAGTTGAAAAATGGAGCTCAGGGGCACTGCAATTCACAAACCTGCAGAGTTATAAATGATAACTCTCGTCCACAAATATATTGAGGGAAGGCAATGAAGAGGATCTGAAAGCAAGGCAGAATTGCAGGAAACAGATTTCAGGAGGTCGATTCGAATCGCCTTTAAAGCACATGAAAAGTGGCAAAACGTCGACAATGATGCCCTTGGCCAAAAAGGGCGTATGCGTTTTTTCCTGAATATATTCAGGAAAAAACGCATACGCCCTTTTCGGCCAACCAAGCAACCTGGAAAGGCAAATCAGCGCTACAAAGAAGTCTCGCTTCCCATCGGTCAAAAGGGCCACGCGGAAAAAAGTGTCAAAACCAGAAATGCAGAACAGGCCATGGAGAAATGGGAGCCTTGCTACGCTGATGGGCGGGATGTAAATTGCCAACAGCCACTCTGGAGAAGTGTACGGTGTGTCCTGAAACATCAAAAAAACACAGCTTAGAGCGCATAGGGCACTTCCACTCATGGGCGTATAAATTGGGAAAACTAAAAATCAGCAAGACACAGGCACCCGAAAGTTTAGGGCTGCTCTGTTGACAAGAACCTCCACTTCATGACACCTTAAATATCCCAGGAAAGAGAAAAATGGATAAAGAAGTGGTGGTCCTTATGTACAATGGAATATCCCTCAGCCATGAAATCAATGTCATAAGGCTAGTAGCAGCATGATGAGTGGCTTTAGCTACGACGATTCTAAGTGAAATAAGTCACACAGAAAAAGACACTTATCATAAGCTATCACTTATAGAGGGAATGTAAAAACCGCTACACTTGAACTGAATTACAAAACAGAACAGAGTCACACGTTTAGAAAACACACTATGGCTGCTTAACGGGAAAGGTGGGGTGGGGTGATGCATAAAACAAGGGTTTCAAATGAGCTCAGATACCGTTCCATAAACCCAATATGTAATAGAAAGACCTACTCCTTGCTCAGTGAACTGGACTCAACACCCCCTATTCACCGCGCAAGAATATATCTGACTAGTAAGAATCTTAAAACCTATGTATTGATATCTCTCTGGAAGTGAGTCAAGTGGGTGTAAAGCGGCAGAAACACAGCCGTGAAAAGCAGCTAAACCCCATTATAAAAATAAATTCCTTTTAAAAACCCGTGAAACAAAGACAGTGAAAGAGAGAGAAATTCTTACAAAATTCGTTCAGGGGCTGTGATGCAACCTGGATTGACCATATCTAGACCCACAGCTGGAGGAGACATAAGGGTGGACACTCTCGGGGCTGAGAGGTTTGGTGAGGTTGGGGGAGCAAACGCAGAGCCTTTAAAGTAATACTGCCTGTTACCCATCCCATGGGTCCCAAATCTCCAGGTTCAAGGGCATCTTCCTACCTCGAAAACATGCATGAGAAACCCAGAAGGTGGTACACCGTGTGATCGGGAAAGGTTTCTAAAACGCACCTCATTTCTCATCTCCTTGTGCTCGGGTTCGCCATTCCAGCCGCTTTACTAGCAATCTCCCTCCTTGGAGAATCAGCACCTTTAACCTCCCGTTCCGTACAGCTTGCAATTTGTCCTGAGGATGAACGGGAAGAGGGGGAGCCAATGAGAGACTAGCTCTAGGTGTTGGGACAGGCACAGGTCACTCTATTTTCCCATCAGGAAGAAGAATTAACCACAGGCTCAGCCTGCCGCCCGGAAGCAGAATAGGGCCTGAGGCGATCCTGCGCTTTTGCGGACAGCTCCCAAAAAAGCGAGTTGAAAAATGGAGCTCAGGGGCACTGCAATTCACAAACCTGCAGAGTTATAAATGATAACTCTCGTCCACAAATATATTGAGGGAAGGCACCGAAGAGGATCTGAAAGCAAGGCAGAATTGCAGGAAACAGATTTCAGGAGGTCGATTCGAATCGCCTTTAAAGCACATGAAAAGCAGCAAAACGTCGACAATGATGCCCTTGGCCAAAAAGGGCGTATGCGTTTTTTCCTGAATATATTCAGGAAAAAACGCATACGCCCTTTTTGGCCAACCAAGCAACCTGGAAAGGCAAATCAGCGCTACAAAGAAGTCTCGCTTCCCATCAGTCAAAAGGGCCATGCGGAAAAAAGTGTCAAAACCAGAAATGCAGAACAGGCCATGGAGAAATGGGAGCCTTGCTACGCTGATGGGCGGGATGTAAATTGCCAACAGCCACTCTGGAGAAGTGTACGGTGTGTCCTGAAACATCGAAAAAACACAGCTTAGAGCGCATAGGGCACTTCCACTCATGGGCGTATAAATTGGGAAAACTAAAAATCAGCAAGACACAGGCACCCCAAAGTTTGGGGCTGCTCTGTTGACAAGAACCTCCACTTCGTGACACCTTAAATATCCCAGGAAAGAGAAAAATGGATAAAGAAGTGGTGGTCCTTATGTACAATGGAATATCCCTCAGCCATGAAATCAATGTCATAAGGCTAGTAGCAGCATGATGAGTGGCTTTAGCTACGACGATTCTAAGTGAAATAAGTCATACAGAAAAACACACTTATTATAAGCTATCACTTATAGAGGGAATGTAAAAACCGCTACACTTGAACTGAATTACAAAACAGAACAGAGTCACACGTTTAGAAAACACACTATGGCTGCTTAACGGGAAAGGTGGGGTGGGGTGATGCATAAAACAAGGGTTTCAAATGAGCTCAGATACCGTTCCA
The DNA here is from genome assembly GCF_028023285.1 of Balaenoptera ricei. Lineage (NCBI taxonomy): Eukaryota > Metazoa > Chordata > Mammalia > Artiodactyla > Balaenopteridae > Balaenoptera > Balaenoptera ricei. The sequence continues at coordinate 41,577,028 of NC_082642.1, read as the reverse complement.
TAAACCCAATATGTAATAGAAAGACCTACTCCTTGCTCAGTGAACTGGACTCAACACCCCCTATTCACCACGCAAGAATATATCTGACTAGTAAGAATCTTAAAACCTATGTATTGATATCTCTCTGGAAGTGAGTCAAGTGGGTGTAAAGCGGCAGAAACACAGCCGTGAAAAGCAGCTAAACCCCATTATAAAAATAAATTACTTTTAAAAACCCGTGAAACAAAGACAGTGAAAGAGAGAGAAATTCTTACAAAATTCGTTCAGGGGCTGTGATGCAACCTGGATTGACCATATCTAGACCCACAGCTGGAGGAGACATAAGGGTGGACACTCTCGGGGCTGAGAGGTTTGGTGAGGTTGGGGGAGCAAACGCAGAGCCTTTAAAGTAATACTGCCTGTTACCCATCCCATGGGTCCCAAATCTCCAGGTTCAAGGGCATCTTCCTACCTCGAAAACATGCATGAGAAACCCAGAAGGTGGTACACCGTGTGATCGGGAAAGGTTTCTAAAACGCACCTCATTTCTCATCTCCTTGTGCTCGGGTTCGCCATTCCAGCCGCTTTACTAGCAATCTCCCTCCTTGGAGAATCAGCACCTTTAACCTCCCGTTCCGTACAGCTTGCAATATGTCCTGAGGATGAACGGGAAGAGGGGGAGCCAATGAGAGACTAGCTCTAGGTGTTGGGACAGGCACAGGTCACTCTATTTTCCCATCAGGAAGAAGAATTAACCACAGGCTCAGCCTGCCGCCCGGAAGCAGAATAGGGCCTGTGGCAATCCTGCGCTTTTGTGGCCAGCTCCCAAAAAAGCGAGTTGAAAAATGGAGCTCAGGGGCACTGCAATTCACAAACCTGCAGAGTTATAAATGATAACTCTCGTCCACAAACATATTGAGGGAAGGCAACGAAGAGGATCTGAAAGCAAGGCAGAATTGCAGGAAACAGATTTCAGGAGGTCGATTCGAATCGCCTTTAAAGCACATGAAAAGCGGCAAAACGTCGACAATGATGCCCTTGGCCAAAAAGGGCGTATGCGTTTTTTCCTGAATATATTCAGGAAAAAACGCATACGCCCTTTTTGGCCAACCAAGCAACCTGGAAAGGCAAATCAGCGCTACAAAGAAGTCTCGCTTCCCATCGGTCAAAAGGGCCATGCGGAAAAAAGTGTCAAAACCAGAAATGCAGGACAGGCCATGGAGAAATGGGAGCCTTGCTACGCTGATGGGCGGGATGTAAATTGCCAACAGCCACTCTGGAGAAGTGTACGCTGTGTCCTGAAACATCGAAAAAACACAGCTTAGAGCGCATAGGGCACTTCCACTCATGGGCGTATAAATTGGGAAAACTAAAAATCAGCAAGACACAGGCACCCCAAAGTTTGGGGCTGCTCTGTTGACAAGAACCTCCACTTCGTGACACCTTAAATATCCCAGGAAAGAGAAAAATGGATAAAGAAGTGGTGGTCCTTATGTACAATGGAATATCCCTCAGCCATGAAATCAATGTCATAAGGCTAGTAGCAGCATGATGAGTGGCTTTAGCTACGACGATTCTAAGTGAAATAAGTCATACAGAAAAACACACTTATTATAAGCTATCACTTATAGAGGGAATGTAAAAACCGCTACACTTGAACTGAATTACAAAACAGAACAGAGTCACACGTTTAGAAAACACACTATGGCTGCTTAACGGGAAAGGTGGGGTGGGGTGATGCATAAAACAAGGGTTTCAAATGAGCTCAGATACCGTTCCATAAACCCAATATGTAATAGAAAGACCTACTCCTTGCTCAGTGAACTGGACTCAACACCCCCTATTCACCGCGCAAGAATATATCTGACTAGTAAGAATCTTAAAACCTATGTATTGATATCTCTCTGGAAGTGAGTCAAGTGGGTGTAAAGCGGCAGAAACACAGCCGTGAAAAGCAGCTAAACCCCATTATAAAAATAAATTCCTTTTAAAAACCCGTGAAACAAAGACAGTGAAAGAGAGAGAAATTCTTACAAAATTCGTTCAGGGGCTGTGATGCAACCTGGATTGACCATATCTAGACCCACAGCTGGAGGAGACATAAGGGTGGACACTCTCGGGGCTGAGAGGTTTGGTGAGGTTGGGGGAGCAAACGCAGAGCCTTTAAAGTAATACTGCCTGTTACCCATCCCATGGGTCCCAAATCTCCAGGTTCAAGGGCATCTTCCTACCTCGAAAACATGCATGAGAAACCCAGAAGGTGGTACACCGTGTGATCGGGAAAGGTTTCTAAAACGCACCTCATTTCTCATCTCCTTGTGCTCGGGTTCGCCATTCCAGCCGCTTTACTAGCAATCTCCCTCCTTGGAGAATCAGCACCTTTAACCTCCCGTTCCGTACAGCTTGCAATATGTCCTGAGGATGAACGGGAAGAGGGGGAGCCAATGAGAGACTAGCTCTAGGTGTTGGGACAGGCACAGGTCACTCTATTTTCCCATCAGGAAGAAGAATTAACCACAGGCTCAGCCTGCCGCCCGGAAGCAGAATAGGGCCTGTGGCAATCCTGCGCTTTTGTGGCCAGCTCCCAAAAAAGCGAGTTGAAAAATGGAGCTCAGGGGCACTGCAATTCACAAACCTGCAGAGTTATAAATGATAACTCTCGTCCACAAACATATTGAGGGAAGGCAACGAAGAGGATCTGAAAGCAAGGCAGAATTGCAGGAAACAGATTTCAGGAGGTCGATTCGAATCGCCTTTAAAGCACATGAAAAGCGGCAAAACGTCGACAATGATGCCCTTGGCCAAAAAGGGCGTATGCGTTTTTTCCTGAATATATTCAGGAAAAAACGCATACGCCCTTTTTGGCCAACCAAGCAACCTGGAAAGGCAAATCAGCGCTACAAAGAAGTCTCGCTTCCCATCGGTCAAAAGGGCCATGCGGAAAAAAGTGTCAAAACCAGAAATGCAGGACAGGCCATGGAGAAATGGGAGCCTTGCTACGCTGATGGGCGGGATGTAAATTGCCAACAGCCACTCTGGAGAAGTGTACGCTGTGTCCTGAAACATCGAAAAAACACAGCTTAGAGCGCATAGGGCACTTCCACTCATGGGCGTATAAATTGGGAAAACTAAAAATCAGCAAGACACAGGCACCCCAAAGTTTGGGGCTGCTCTGTTGACAAGAACCTCCACTTCGTGACACCTTAAATATCCCAGGAAAGAGAAAAATGGATAAAGAAGTGGTGGTCCTTATGTACAATGGTATATCCCTCAGCCATGAAATCAATGTCATAAGGCTAGTAGCAGCATGATGAGTGGCTTTAGCTACGACGATTCTAAGTGAAATAAGTCATACAGAAAAACACACTTATTATAAGCTATCACTTATAGAGGGAATGTAAAAACCGCTACACTTGAACTGAATTACAAAACAGAACAGAGTCACACGTTTAGAAAACACACTATGGCTGCTTAACGGGAAAGGTGGGGTGGGGTGATGCATAAAACAAGGGTTTCAAATGAGCTCAGATACCGTTCCATAAACCCAATATGTAATAGAAAGACCTACTCCTTGCTCAGTGAACTGGACTCAACACCCCCTATTCACCGCGCAAGAATATATCTGACTAGTAAGAATCTTAAAACCTATGTATTGATATCTCTCTGGAAGTGAGTCAAGTGGGTGTAAAGCGGCAGAAACACAGCCGTGAAAAGCAGCTAAACCCCATTATAAAAATAAATTCCTTTTAAAAACCCGTGAAACAAAGACAGTGAAAGAGAGAGAAATTCTTACAAAATTCGTTCAGGGGCTGTGATGCAACCTGGATTGACCATATCTAGACCCACAGCTGGAGGAGACATAAGGGTGGACACTCTCGGGGCTGAGAGGTTTGGTGAGGTTGGGGGAGCAAACGCAGAGCCTTTAAAGTAATACTGCCTGTTACCCATCCCATGGGTCCCAAATCTCCAGGTTCAAGGGCATCTTCCTACCTCGAAAACATGCATGAGAAACCCAGAAGGTGGTACACCGTGTGATCGGGAAAGGTTTCTAAAACGCACCTCATTTCTCATCTCCTTGTGCTCGGGTTCGCCATTCCAGCCGCTTTACTAGCAATCTCCCTCCTTGGAGAATCAGCACCTTTAACCTCCCGTTCCGTACAGCTTGCAATATGTCCTGAGGATGAACGGGAAGAGGGGGAGCCAATGAGAGACTAGCTCTAGGTGTTGGGACAGGCACAGGTCACTCTATTTTCCCATCAGGAAGAAGAATTAACCACAGGCTCAGCCTGCCGCCCGGAAGCAGAATAGGGCCTGTGGCAATCCTGCGCTTTTGTGGCCAGCTCCCAAAAAAGCGAGTTGAAAAATGGAGCTCAGGGGCACTGCAATTCACAAACCTGCAGAGTTATAAATGATAACTCTCGTCCACAAACATATTGAGGGAAGGCAACGAAGAGGATCTGAAAGCAAGGCAGAATTGCAGGAAACAGATTTCAGGAGGTCGATTCGAATCGCCTTTAAAGCACATGAAAAGCGGCAAAACGTCGACAATGATGCCCTTGGCCAAAAAGGGCGTATGCGTTTTTTCCTGAATATATTCAGGAAAAAACGCATACGCCCTTTTTGGCCAACCAAGCAACCTGGAAAGGCAAATCAGCGCTACAAAGAAGTCTCGCTTCCCATCGGTCAAAAGGGCCATGCGGAAAAAAGTGTCAAAACCAGAAATGCAGAACAGGCCATGGAGAAATGGGAGCCTTGCTACGCTGATGGGCGGGATGTAAATTGCCAACAGCCACTCTGGAGAAGTGTACGGTGTGTCCTGAAACATCGAAAAAACACAGCTTAGAGCGCATAGGGCACTTCCACTCATGGGCGTATAAATTGGGAAAACTAAAAATCAGCAAGACACAGGCACCCCAAAGTTTGGGGCTGCTCTGTTGACAAGAACCTCCACTTCGTGACACCTTAAATATCCCAGGAAAGAGAAAAATGGATAAAGAAGTGGTGGTCCTTATGTACAATGGAATATCACTCAGCCATGAAATCAATGTCATAAGGCTAGTAGCAGCATGATGAGTGGCTTTAGCCACGACGATTCTAAGTGAAATAAGTCATACAGAAAAACACACTTATTATAAGCTATCACTTATAGAGGGAATGTAAAAACTGCTACACTTGAACTGAATTACAAGACAGAACAGAGTCACACGTTTAGAAAACACACTATGGCTGCTTAACGGGAAAGGTGGGGTGGGGTGATGCATAAAACAAGGGTTTCAAATGAGCTCAGATACCGTTCCATAAACCCCATATGTAATAGAAAGACCTACTCCTTGCTCAGTGAACTGGACTCAACACCCCCTATTCACCGCACAAGAATATATCTGACTAGTAAGAATCTTAAAACCTATGTATTGATATCTCTCTGGAAGTGAGTCAAGTGGCTGTAAAGCCGCATAAACACAGCCGTGAAAAACAGCTAAACCCCATTATAAAAATAAATTACTTTTAAAAACCCGTGAAACAAAGACAGTGAAAGAGAATTTCTTACAAAATTCGTTCAGGGGCTGTGATGCAACCTGGATTGACCATATCTAGACCCACAGCTGGATGAGACATAAGGGTGGACACTCTCGCGGCTGAGAGGTTTGGTGAGGTTGGGGGAGCAAATGCAGAGCCTTTAAAGTAATACTGCCTGTTACCCATCCCATGGGTCCCAAATCTCCAGGTTCAAGGGCATCTTCCTACCTCGAAAACATGCATGAGAAACCCAGAAGATGGTACACCATGTGATCGGGAAAGGTTTCTAAAACGCACCTCATTTCTCATCTCCTTGTGCTCGGGTTCGCCATTCCAGCCGCTTTACTAGCAATCTCCCTCCTTGGAGAATCAGCACCTTTAACCTCCCGTTCCGTACAGCTTGCAATATGTCCTGAGGATGAACGGGAAGAGGGGGAGCCAATGAGAGACTAGCTCTAGGTGTTGGGACAGGCACAGGTCACTCTATTTTCCCATCAGGAAGAAGAATTAACCACAGGCTCAGCCTGCCGCCCGGAAGCAGAATAGGGCCTGAGGCAATCCTGCGCTTTTGTGGCCAGCTCCCAAAAAAGCGAGTTGAAAAATGGAGCTCAGGGGCACTGCAATTCACAAACCTGCAGAGTTATAAATGATAACTCTCGTCCACAAATATATTGAGGGAAGGCAACGAAGAGGATCTGAAAGCAAGGCAGAATTGCAGGAAACAGATTTCAGGAGGTCGATTCGAATCGCCTTTAAAGCACATGAAAAGCGGCAAAACGTCGACAATGATGCCCTTGGCCAAAAAGGGCGTATGCGTTTTTTCCTGAATATATTCAGGAAAAAACGCATACGCCCTTTTTGGCCAACCAAGCAACCTGGAAAGGCAAATCAGCGCTACAAAGAAGTCTCGCTTCCCATCGGTCAAAAGGGCCATGCGGAAAAAAGTGTCAAAACCAGAAATGCAGGACAGGCCATGGAGAAATGGGAGCCTTGCTACGCTGATGGGCGGGATGTAAATTGCCAACAGCCACTCTGGAGAAGTGTACGGTGTGTCCTGAAACATCGAAAAAACACAGCTTAGAGCGCATAGGGCACTTCCACTCATGGGCGTATAAATTGGGAAAACTAAAAATCAGCAAGACACAGGCACCCCAAAGTTTGGGGCTGCTCTGTTGAAAAGAACCTCCACTTCGTGACACCTTAAATATCCCAGGAAAGAGAAAAATGGATAAAGAAGTGGTGGTCCTTATGTACAATGGAATATCCCTCAGCCATGAAATCAATGTCATAAGGCTAGTAGCAGCATGATGAGTGGCTTTAGCCACGACGATTCTAAGTGAAATAAGTCATACAGAAAAACACACTTATTATAAGCTATCACTTATAGAGGGAATGTAAAAACTGCTACACTTGAACTGAATTACAAGACAGAACAGAGTCACACGTTTAGAAAACACATTATGGCTTCGTAACGGGAATGGTGGGGTGGGGTGATGCATAAAACAAGGGTTTCAAATGAGCTCAGATACCGTTCCATAAACCCAATATGTAATAGAAAGACCTACTCCTTGCTCAGTGAACTGGACTCAACACCCCCTATTCACCGCACAAGAATATATCTGACTAGTAAGAATCTTAAAACCTATGTATTGATATCTCTCTGGAAGTGAGTCAAGTGGCTGTAAAGCCGCATAAACACAGCCGTGAAAAACAGCTAAACCCCATTATAAAAATAAATTGCTTTTAAAAACCCGTGAAACAAAGACAGTGAAAGAGAATTTCTTACAAAATTCGTTCAGGGGCTGTGATGCAACCTGGATTGACCATATCTAGACCCACAGCTGGAGGAGACATAAGGGTGGACACTCTCGCGGCTGAGAGGTTTGGTGAGGTTGGGGGAGCAAACGCAGAGCCTTTAAAGTAATACTGCCTGTTACCCATCCCATGGGTCCCAAATCTCCAGGTTCAAGGGCATCTTCCTACCTCGAAAACATGCATGAGAAACCCAGAAGGTGGTACACCGTGTGATCGGGAAAGGTTTCTAAAACGCACCTCATTTCTCATCTCCTTGTGCTCGGGTTCGCCATTCCAGCCGCTTTACTAGCAATCTCCCTCCTTGGAGAATCAGCACCTTTAACCTCCCGTTCCGTACAGCTTGCAATATGTCCTGAGGATGAACGGGAAGAGGGGGAGCCAATGAGAGACTAGCTCTAGGTGTTGGGACAGGCACAGGTAACTCTATTTTCCCATCAGGAAGAAGAATTAACCACAGGCTCAGCCTGCCGCCCGGAAGCAGAATAGGGCCTGAGGCAATCCTGCGCTTTTGTGGCCAGCTCCCAAAAAAGCGAGTTGAAAAATGGAGCTCAGGGGCACTGCAATTCACAAACCTGCAGAGTTATAAATGATAACTCTCGTCCACAAACATATTGAGGGAAGGCAACGAAGAGGATCTGAAAGCAAGGCAGAATTGCAGGAAACAGATTTCAGGAGGTCGATTCGAATCGCCTTTAAAGCACATGAAAAGCGGCAAAACGTCGACAATGATGCCCTTGGCCAAAAAGGGCGTATGCGTTTTTTCCTGAATATATTCAGGAAAAAACGCATACGCCCTTTTTGGCCAACCAAGCAACCTGGAAAGGCAAATCAGCGCTACAAAGAAGTCTCGCTTCCCATCGGTCAAAAGGGCCATGCGGAAAAAAGTGTCAAAACCAGAAATGCAGGACAGGCCATGGAGAAATGGGAGCCTTGCTACGCTGATGGGCGGGATGTAAATTGCCAACAGCCACTCTGGAGAAGTGTACGGTGTGTCCTGAAACATCGAAAAAACACAGCTTAGAGCGCATAGGGCACTTCCACTCATGGGCGTATAAATTGGGAAAACTAAAAATCAGCAAGACACAGGCACCCCAAAGTTTGGGGCTGCTCTGTTGACAAGAACCTCCACTTCGTGACACCTTAAATATCCCAGGAAAGAGAAAAATGGATAAAGAAGTGGTGGTCCTTATGTACAATGGAATATCACTCAGCCATGAAATCAATGTCATAAGGCTAGTAGCAGCATGATGAGTGGCTTTAGCCACGACGATTCTAAGTGAAATAAGTCATACAGAAAAACACACTTATTATAAGCTATCACTTATAGAGGGAATGTAAAAACTGCTACACTTGAACTGAATTACAAGACAGAACAGAGTCACACGTTTAGAAAACACACTATGGCTGCTTAACGGGAAAGGTGGGGTGGGGTGATGCATAAAACAAGGGTTTCAAATGAGCTCAGATACCGTTCCATAAACCCCATATGTAATAGAAAGACCTACTCCTTGCTCAGTGAACTGGACTCAACACCCCCTATTCACCGCACAAGAATATATCTGACTAGTAAGAATCTTAAAACCTATGTATTGATATCTCTCTGGAAGTGAGTCAAGTGGCTGTAAAGCCGCATAAACACAGCCGTGAAAAACAGCTAAACCCCATTATAAAAATAAATTACTTTTAAAAACCCGTGAAACAAAGACAGTGAAAGAGAATTTCTTACAAAATTCGTTCAGGGGCTGTGATGCAACCTGGATTGACCATATCTAGACCCACAGCTGGATGAGACATAAGGGTGGACACTCTCGCGGCTGAGAGGTTTGGTGAGGTTGGGGGAGCAAATGCAGAGCCTTTAAAGTAATACTGCCTGTTACCCATCCCATGGGTCCCAAATCTCCAGGTTCAAGGGCATCTTCCTACCTCGAAAACATGCATGAGAAACCCAGAAGATGGTACACCATGTGATCGGGAAAGGTTTCTAAAACGCACCTCATTTCTCATCTCCTTGTGCTCGGGTTCGCCATTCCAGCCGCTTTACTAGCAATCTCCCTCCTTGGAGAATCAGCACCTTTAACCTCCCGTTCCGTACAGCTTGCAATATGTCCTGAGGATGAACGGGAAGAGGGGGAGCCAATGAGAGACTAGCTCTAGGTGTTGGGACAGGCACAGGTCACTCTATTTTCCCATCAGGAAGAAGAATTAACCACAGGCTCAGCCTGCCGCCCGGAAGCAGAATAGGGCCTGAGGCAATCCTGCGCTTTTGTGGCCAGCTCCCAAAAAAGCGAGTTGAAAAATGGAGCTCAGGGGCACTGCAATTCACAAACCTGCAGAGTTATAAATGATAACTCTCGTCCACAAATATATTGAGGGAAGGCAACGAAGAGGATCTGAAAGCAAGGCAGAATTGCAGGAAACAGATTTCAGGAGGTCGATTCGAATCGCCTTTAAAGCACATGAAAAGCGGCAAAACGTCGACAATGATGCCCTTGGCCAAAAAGGGCGTATGCGTTTTTTCCTGAATATATTCAGGAAAAAACGCATACGCCCTTTTTGGCCAACCAAGCAACCTGGAAAGGCAAATCAGCGCTACAAAGAAGTCTCGCTTCCCATCGGTCAAAAGGGCCATGCGGAAAAAAGTGTCAAAACCAGAAATGCAGGACAGGCCATGGAGAAATGGGAGCCTTGCTACGCTGATGGGCGGGATGTAAATTGCCAACAGCCACTCTGGAGAAGTGTACGGTGTGTCCTGAAACATCGAAAAAACACAGCTTAGAGCGCATAGGGCACTTCCACTCATGGGCGTATAAATTGGGAAAACTAAAAATCAGCAAGACACAGGCACCCCAAAGTTTGGGGCTGCTCTGTTGAAAAGAACCTCCACTTCGTGACACCTTAAATATCCCAGGAAAGAGAAAAATGGATAAAGAAGTGGTGGTCCTTATGTACAATGGAATATCCCTCAGCCATGAAATCAATGTCATAAGGCTAGTAGCAGCATGATGAGTGGCTTTAGCCACGACGATTCTAAGTGAAATAAGTCATACAGAAAAACACACTTATTATAAGCTATCACTTATAGAGGGAATGTAAAAACTGCTACACTTGAACTGAATTACAAGACAGAACAGAGTCACACGTTTAGAAAACACATTATGGCTTCGTAACGGGAATGGTGGGGTGGGGTGATGCATAAAACAAGGGTTTCAAATGAGCTCAGATACCGTTCCATAAACCCAATATGTAATAGAAAGACCTACTCCTTGCTCAGTGAACTGGACTCAACACCCCCTATTCACCGCACAAGAATATATCTGACTAGTAAGAATCTTAAAACCTATGTATTGATATCTCTCTGGAAGTGAGTCAAGTGGCTGTAAAGCCGCATAAACACAGCCGTGAAAAACAGCTAAACCCCATTATAAAAATAAATTACTTTTAAAAACCCGTGAAACAAAGACAGTGAAAGAGAATTTCTTACAAAATTCGTTCAGGGGCTGTGATGCAACCTGGATTGACCATATCTAGACCCACAGCTGGAGGAGACATAAGGGTGGACACTCTCGCGGCTGAGAGGTTTGGTGAGGTTGGGGGAGCAAACGCAGAGCCTTTAAAGTAATACTGCCTGTTACCCATCCCATGGGTCCCAAATCTCCAGGTTCAAGGGCATCTTCCTACCTCGAAAACATGCATGAGAAACCCAGAAGGTGGTACACCGTGTGATCGGGAAAGGTTTCTAAAACGCACCTCATTTCTCATCTCCTTGTGCTCGGGTTCGCCATTCCAGCCGCTTTACTAGCAATCTCCCTCCTTGGAGAATCAGCACCTTTAACCTCCCGTTCCGTACAGCTTGCAATATGTCCTGAGGATGAACGGGAAGAGGGGGAGCCAATGAGAGACTAGCTCTAGGTGTTGGGACAGGCACAGGTAACTCTATTTTCCCATCAGGAAGAAGAATTAACCACAGGCTCAGCCTGCCGCCCGGAAGCAGAATAGGGCCTGAGGCAATCCTGCGCTTTTGTGGCCAGCTCCCAAAAAAGCGAGTTGAAAAATGGAGCTCAGGGGCACTGCAATTCACAAACCTGCAGAGTTATAAATGATAACTCTCGTCCACAAACATATTGAGGGAAGGCAACGAAGAGGATCTGAAAGCAAGGCAGAATTGCAGGAAACAGATTTCAGGAGGTCGATTCGAATCGCCTTTAAAGCACATGAAAAGCGGCAAAACGTCGACAATGATGCCCTTGGCCAAAAAGGGCGTATGCGTTTTTTCCTGAATATATTCAGGAAAAAACGCATACGCCCTTTTTGGCCAACCAAGCAACCTGGAAAGGCAAATCAGCGCTACAAAGAAGTCTCGCTTCCCATCGGTCAAAAGGGCCATGCGGAAAAAAGTGTCAAAACCAGAAATGCAGGACAGGCCATGGAGAAATGGGAGCCTTGCTACGCTGATGGGCGGGATGTAAATTGCCAACAGCCACTCTGGAGAAGTGTACGGTGTGTCCTGAAACATCGAAAAAACACAGCTTAGAGCGCATAGGGCACTTCCACTCATGGGCGTATAAATTGGGAAAACTAAAAATCAGCAAGACACAGGCACCCCAAAGTTTGGGGCTGCTCTGTTGAAAAGAACCTCCACTTCGTGACACCTTAAATATCCCAGGAAAGAGAAAAATGGATAAAGAAGTGGTGGTCCTTATGTACAATGGAATATCCCTCAGCCATGAAATCAATGTCATAAGGCTAGTAGCAGCATGATGAGTGGCTTTAGCCACGACGATTCTAAGTGAAATAAGTCATACAGAAAAACACACTTATTATAAGCTATCACTTATAGAGGGAATGTAAAAACTGCTACACTTGAACTGAATTACAAGACAGAACAGAGTCACACGTTTAGAAAACACATTATGGCTTCGTAACGGGAATGGTGGGGTGGGGTGATGCATAAAACAAGGGTTTCAAATGAGCTCAGATACCGTTCCATAAACCCAATATGTAATAGAAAGACCTACTCCTTGCTCAGTGAACTGGACTCAACACCCCCTATTCACCGCACAAGAATATATCTGACTAGTAAGAATCTTAAAACCTATGTATTGATATCTCTCTGGAAGTGAGTCAAGTGGCTGTAAAGCCGCATAAACACAGCCGTGAAAAACAGCTAAACCCCATTATAAAAATAAATTACTTTTAAAAACCCGTGAAACAAAGACAGTGAAAGAGAATTTCTTACAAAATTCGTTCAGGGGCTGTGATGCAACCTGGATTGACCATATCTAGACCCACAGCTGGAGGAGACATAAGGGTGGACACTCTCGCGGCTGAGAGGTTTGGTGAGGTTGGGGGAGCAAACGCAGAGCCTTTAAAGTAATACTGCCTGTTACCCATCCCATGGGTCCCAAATCTCCAGGTTCAAGGGCATCTTCCTACCTCGAAAACATGCATGAGAAACCCAGAAGGTGGTACACCGTGTGATCGGGAAAGGTTTCTAAAACGCACCTCATTTCTCATCTCCTTGTGCTCGGGTTCGCCATTCCAGCCGCTTTACTAGCAATCTCCCTCCTTGGAGAATCAGCACCTTTAACCTCCCGTTCCGTACAGCTTGCAATATGTCCTGAGGATGAACGGGAAGAGGGGGAGCCAATGAGAGACTAGCTCTAGGTGTTGGGACAGGCACAGGTAACTCTATTTTCCCATCAGGAAGAAGAATTAACCACAGGCTCAGCCTGCCGCCCGGAAGCAGAATAGGGCCTGAGGCAATCCTGCGCTTTTGTGGCCAGCTCCCAAAAAAGCGAGTTGAAAAATGGAGCTCAGGGGCACTGCAATTCACAAACCTGCAGAGTTATAAATGATAACTCTCGTCCACAAACATATTGAGGGAAGGCAACGAAGAGGATCTGAAAGCAAGGCAGAATTGCAGGAAACAGATTTCAGGAGGTCGATTCGAATCGCCTTTAAAGCACATGAAAAGCGGCAAAACGTCGACAATGATGCCCTTGGCCAAAAAGGGCGTATGCGTTTTTTCCTGAATATATTCAGGAAAAAACGCATACGCCCTTTTTGGCCAACCAAGCAACCTGGAAAGGCAAATCAGCGCTACAAAGAAGTCTCGCTTCCCATCGGTCAAAAGGGCCATGCGGAAAAAAGTGTCAAAACCAGAAATGCAGGACAGGCCATGGAGAAATGGGAGCCTTGCTACGCTGATGGGCGGGATGTAAATTGCCAACAGCCACTCTGGAGAAGTGTACGGTGTGTCCTGAAACATCGAAAAAACACAGCTTAGAGCGCATAGGGCACTTCCACTCATGGGCGTATAAATTGGGAAAACTAAAAATCAGCAAGACACAGGCACCCCAAAGTTTGGGGCTGCTCTGTTGACAAGAACCTCCACTTCGTGACACCTTAAATATCCCAGGAAAGAGAAAAATGGATAAAGAAGTGGTGGTCCTTATGTACAATGGAATATCACTCAGCCATGAAATCAATGTCATAAGGCTAGTAGCAGCATGATGAGTGGCTTTAGCCACGACGATTCTAAGTGAAATAAGTCATACAGAAAAACACACTTATTATAAGCTATCACTTATAGAGGGAATGTAAAAACTGCTACACTTGAACTGAATTACAAGACAGAACAGAGTCACACGTTTAGAAAACACATTATGGCTTCTTAACGGGAAAGGTGGGGTGGGGTGATGCATAAAACAAGGGTTTCAAATGAGCTCAGATACCGTTCCATAAACCCCATATGTAATAGAAAGACCTACTCCTTGCTCAGTGAACTGGACTCAACACCCCCTATTCACCGCACAAGAATATATCTGACTAGTAAGAATCTTAAAACCTATGTATTGATATCTCTCTGGAAGTGAGTCAAGTGGCTGTAAAGCGGCAGAAACACAGCCGTGAAAAGCAGCTAAACCCCATTATAAAAATAAATTACTTTTAAAAACCCGTGAAACAAAGACAGTGAAAGAGAGAGAAATTCTTACAAAATTCGTTCAGGGGCTGTGATGCAACCTGGATTGACCATATCTAGACCCACAGCTGGAGGAGACATAAGGGTGGACACTCTCGGGGCTGAGAGGTTTGGTGAGGTTGGGGGAGCAAACGCAGAGCCTTTAAAGTAATACTGCCTGTTACCCATCCCATGGGTCCCAAATCTCCAGGTTCAAGGGCATCTTCCTACCTCGAAAACATGCATGAGAAACCCAGAAGGTGGTACACCGTGTGATCGGGAAAGGTTTCTAAAACGCACCTCATTTCTCAACTCCTTGTGCTCGGGTTTGCCATTCCAGCCGCTTTACTAGCAATCTCCCTCCTTGGAGAATCAGCACCTTTAACCTCCCGTTCCTTACAGCTTGCAATTTGTCCTGAGGATGAACGGGAAGAGGGGGAGCCAATGAGAGACTAGCTCTAGGTGTTGGGACAGGCACAGGTCACTCTATTTTCCCATCAGGAAGAAGAATTAACCACAGGCTCAGCCTGCCGCCCAGAAGCAGAATAGGGCCTGAGGCGATCCTGCGCTTTTGCGGACAGCTCCCAAAAAAGCGAGTTGAAAAATGGAGCTCAGGGGCACTGCAATTCACAAACCTGCAGAGTTATAAATGATAACTCTCGTCCACAAATATATTGAGGGAAGGCACCGAAGAGGATCTGAAAGCAAGGCAGAATTGCAGGAAACAGATTTCAGGAGGTCGATTCGAATCGCCTTTAAAGCACATGAAAAGTGGCAAAACGTCGACAATGATGCCCTTGGCCAAAAAGGGCGTATGCGTTTTTTCCTGAATATATTCAGGAAAAAACGCATACGCCCTTTTCGGCCAACCAAGCAACCTGGAAAGGCAAATCAGCGCTACAAAGAAGTCTCGCTTCCCATCGGTCAAAAGGGCCACGCGGAAAAAAGTGTCAAAACCAGAAATGCAGAACAGGCCATGGAGAAATGGGAGCCTTGCTACGCTGATGGGCGGGATGTAAATTGCCAACAGCCACTCTGGAGAAGTGTACGGTGTGTCCTGAAACATCAAAAAAACACAGCTTAGAGCGCATAGGGCACTTCCACTCATGGGCGTATAAATTGGGAAAACTAAAAATCAGCAAGACACAGGCACCCGAAAGTTTAGGGCTGCTCTGTTGACAAGAACCTCCACTTCATGACACCTTAAATATCCCAGGAAAGAGAAAAATGGATAAAGAAGTGGTGGTCCTTATGTACAATGGAATATCACTCAGCCATGAAATCAATGTCATAAGGCTAGTAGCAGCATGATGAGTGGCTTTAGCTACGACGATTCTAAGTGAAATAAGTCACACAGAAAAAGACACTTATCATAAGCTATCACTTATAGAGGGAATGTAAAAACCGCTACACTTGAACTGAATTACAAAACAGAACAGAGTCACACGTTTTCAAAACACACTATGGCTGCTTAACGGGAAAGGTGGGATGGGGTGATGAATAAAACAAGGGTTTCAAATGAGCTCAGATACCGTTCCATAAACCCAATATGTAATAGAAAGACCTACTCCTTGCTCAGTGAACTGGACTCAACACCCCCTATTCACCGCACAAGAATATATCTGACTAGTAAGAATCTTAAAACCTATGTATTGATATCTCTCTGGAAGTGAGTCAAGTGGCTGTAAAGCCGCATAAACACAGCCGTGAAAAGCAGCTAAACCCCATTATAAAAATAAATTCCTTTTAAAAACCCGTGAAACAAAGACAGTGAAAGAGAGAGAATTTCTTACAAAATTCGTTCAGGGGCTGTGATGCAACCTGGATTGACCATATCTAGACCCACAGCTGGATGAGACATAAGGGTGGACACTCTCGGGGCTGAGAGGTTTGGTGAGGTTGGGGGAGCAAACGCAGAGCCTTTAAAGTAATACTGCCTGTTACCCATCCCATGGGTCCCAAATCTCCAGGTTCAAGGGCATCTTCCTACCTCGAAAACATGCATGAGAAACCCAGAAGGTGGTACACCGTGTGATCGGGAAAGGTTTCTAAAACGCACCTCATTTCTCATCTCCTTGTGCTCGGGTTCGCCATTCCAGCCGCTTTACTAGCAATCTCCCTCCTTGGAGAATCAGCACCTTTAACCTCCCGTTCCGTACAGCTTGCAATTTGTCCTGAGGATGAACGGGAAGAGGGGGAGCCAATGAGAGACTAGCTCTAGGTGTTGGGACAGGCACAGGTCACTCTATTTTCCCATCAGGAAGAAGAATTAACCACAGGCTCAGCCTGCCGCCCGGAAGCAGAATAGGGCCTGAGGCGATCCTGCGCTTTTGCGGCCAGCTCCCAAAAAAGCGAGTTGAAAAATGGAGCTCAGGGGCACTGCAATTCACAAACCTGCAGAGTTATAAATGATAACTCTCGTCCACAAATATATTGAGGGAAGGCAACGAAGAGGATCTGAAAGCAAGGCAGAATTGCAGGAAACAGATTTCAGGAGGTCGATTCGAATCGCCTTTAAAGCACATGAAAAGCAGCAAAACGTCGACAATGATGCCCTTGGCCAAAAAGGGCGTATGCGTTTTTTCCTGAATATATTCAGGAAAAAACGCATACGCCCTTTTTGGCCAACCAAGCAACCTGGAAAGGCAAATCAGCGCTACAAAGAAGTCTCGCTTCCCATCGGTCAAAAGGGCCATGCGGAAAAAAGTGTCAAAACCAGAAATGCAGAACAGGCCATGGAGAAATGGGAGCCTTGCTACGCTGATGGGCGGGATGTAAATTGCCAACAGCCACTCTGGAGAAGTGAACGGTGTGTCCTGAAACATCGAAAAAACACAGCTTAGAGCGCATAGGGCACTTCCACTCATGGGCGTATAAATTGGGAAAACTAAAAATCAGCAAGACACAGGCACCCCAAAGTTTGGGGCTGCTCTGTTGACAAGAACCTCCACTTCGTGACACCTTAAATATCCCAGGAAAGAGAAAAATGGATAAGGAAGTGGTGGTCCTCATGTACAATGGAATATCCCTCAGCCATGAAATCAATGTCATAAGGCTAGTAGCAGCATGATGAGTGGCTTAACTACGACGATTCTAAGTGAAATAAGTCATACAGAAAAACACACTTATTATAAGCTATCACTTATAGAGGGAATGTAAAAACCGCTACACTTGAACTGAATTACAAAACAGAACAGAGTCACACGTTTAGAAAACACACTATGGCTGCTTAACGGGAAAGGTGGGGTGGGGTGATGCATAAAACAAGGGTTTCAAATGAGCTCAGATACCGTTCCATAAACCCAATATGTAATAGAAAGACCTACTCCTTGCTCAGTGAACTGGACTCAACACCCCCTATTCACCGCGCAAGAATATATCTGACTAGTAAGAATCTTAAAACCTATGTATTGATATCTCTCTGGAAGTGAGTCAAGTGGGTGTAAAGCGGCAGAAACACAGCCGTGAAAAGCAGCTAAACCCCATTATAAAAATAAATTACTTTTAAAAACCCGTGAAACAAAGACAGTGAAAGAGAGAGAAATTCTTACAAAATTCGTTCAGGGGCTGTGATGCAACCTGGATTGACCATATCTAGACCCACAGCTGGAGGAGACATAAGGGTGGACACTCTCGGGGCTGAGAGGTTTGGTGAGGTTGGGGGAGCAAATGCAGACCCTTTCAAGTAATACTGCGTGGTACCCATCCCATGGGTCCCAAATCTCCAGGTTCAAGGGCATCTTCCTACCTCGAAAACATGCATGAGAAACCCAGAAGGTGGTACACTGTGTGATCGGGAAAGGTTTCTAAAACGCACCTCATTTCTCATCTCCTTGTGCTCGGGTTCGCCATTCCAGCCGCTTTACTAGCAATCTCCCTCCTTGGAGAATCAGCACCTTTAACCTCCCGTTCCGTACAGCTTGCAATTTGTCCTGAGGATGAACGGGAAGAGGGGGAGCCAATGAGAGACTAGCTCTAGGTGTTGGGACAGGCACAGGTCACTCTATTTTCCCATCAGGAAGAAGAATTAACCACAGGCTCAGCCTGCCGCCCGGAAGCAGAATAGGGCCTGAGGTGAACCTGCGCTTTTGCAGCCAGCTCCCAAAAAAGCGAGTTGAAAAATGGAGCTCAGGGGCACTGCAATTCACAAACCTGCAGAGTTATAAATGATAACTCTCGTCCACAAATATATTGAGGGAAGGCAACGAAGAGGATCTGAAAGCAAGGCAGAATTGCAGGAAACAGATTTCATGAGGTCGATTCGAATCGCCTTTAAAGCACATGAAAAGCAGCAAAACGTCGACAATGATGCCCTTGGCCAAAAAGGGCGTATGCGTTTTTTCCTGAATATATTCAGGAAAATACGCATACGCCCTTTTTGGCCAACCAAGCAACCTGGAAAGGCAAATCAGCGCTACAAAGAAGTCTCGCTTCCCATCGGTCAAAAGGGCCATGCGGAAAAAAGTGTCAAAACCAGAAATGCAGAACAGGCCATGGAGAAATGGGAGCCTTGCTACGCTGATGGGCGGGATGTAAATTGCCAACAGCCACTCTGGAGAAGTGAACGGTGTGTCCTGAAACATCGAAAAAACACAGCTTAGAGTGCATAGGGCACTTCCACTCATGGGCGTATAAATTGGGAAAACTAAAAATCAGCAAGACACAGGCACCCCAAAGTTTGGGGCTGCTCTGTTGACAAGAACCTCCACTTCGTGACACCTTAAATATCCCAGGAAAGAGAAAAATGGATAAGGAAGTGGTCGTCCTTATGTACAATGGAATATCCCTCAGCCATGAAATCAATGTCATAAGGCTAGTAGCAGCATGATGAGTGGCTTTAGCTACGACGATTCTAAGTGAAATAAGTCATACAGAAAAACACACTTATTATAAGCTATCACTTATAGAGGGAATGTAAAAACCGCTACACTTGAACTGAATTACAAAACAGAACAGAGTCACACGTTTAGAAAACACACTATGGCTGCTTAACGGGAAAGGTGGGGTGGGGTGATGCATAAAACAAGGGTTTCAAATGAGCTCAGATACCGTTCCATAAACCCAATATGTAATAGAAAGACCTACTCCTTGCTCAGTGAACTGGACTCAACACCCCCTATTCACCGCGCAAGAATATATCTGACTAGTAAGAATCTTAAAACCTATGTATTGATATCTCTCTGGAAGTGAGTCAAGTGGGTGTAAAGCGGCAGAAACACAGCCGTGAAAAGCAGCTAAACCCCATTATAAAAATAAATTCCTTTTAAAAACCCGTGAAACAAAGACAGTGAAAGAGAGAGAAATTCTTACAAAATTCGTTCACGGGCTGTGATGCAACCTGGATTGACCATATCTAGACCCACAGCTGGAGGAGACATAAGGGTGGACACTCTCGGGGCTGAGAGGTTTGGTGAGGTTGGGGGAGCAAGCGCAGACCCTTTCAAGTAATACTGCGTGGTACCCATCCCATGGGTCCCAAATCTCCAGGTTCAAGGGCATCTTCCTACCTCGAAAACATGCATGAGAAACCCAGAAGGTGGTACACCGTGTGATCGGGAAATGTTTCTAAAACGCACCTCATTTCTCATCTCCTTGTGCTCGGGTTCGCCATTCCAGCCCCTTTACTAGAAATCTCCCTCCTTGGAGAATCAGCACCTTTAACCTCCCGTTCCGTACAGCTTGCAATTTGTCCTGAGGATGAACGGGAAGAGGGGGAGCCAATGAGAGACTAGCTCTAGGTGTTGGGACAGGCACAGGTCACTCTATTTTCCCATCAGGAAGAAGAATTAACCACAGGCTCAGCCTGCCGCCCGGAAGCAGAATAGGGCCTGAGGCGATCCTGCGCTTTTGCGGCCAGCTCCCAAAAAAGCGAGTTGAAAAATGGAGCTCAGGGGCACTGCAATTCACAAACCTGCAGAGTTATAAATGATAACTCTCGTCCACAAATATATTGAGGGAAGGCACCGAAGAGGATCTGAAAGCAAGGCAGAATTGCAGGAAACAGATTTCAGGAGGTCGATTCGAATCGCCTTTAAAGCACATGAAAAGTGGCAAAACGTCGACAATGATGCCCTTGGCCAAAAAGGGCGTATGCGTTTTTTCCTGAATATATTCAGGAAAAAACGCATACGCCCTTTTCCGCCAACCAAGCAACCTGGAAAGGCAAATCAGCGCTACAAAGAAGTCTCGCTTCCCATCGGTCAAAAGGGCCACGCGGAAAAAAGTGTCAAAACCAGAAATGCAGAACAGGCCATGGAGAAATGGGAGCCTTGCTACGCTGATGGGCGGGATGTAAATTGCCAACAGCCACTCTGGAGAAGTGTACGGTGTGTCCTGAAACATCAAAAAAACACAGCTTAGAGCGCATAGGGCACTTCCACTCATGGGCGTATAAATTGGGAAAACTAAAAATCAGCAAGACACAGGCACCCGAAAGTTTAGGGCTGCTCTGTTGACAAGAACCTCCACTTCATGACACCTTAAATATCCCAGGAAAGAGAAAAATGGATAAAGAAGTGGTGGTCCTTATGTACAATGGAATATCACTCAGCCATGAAATCAATGTCATAAGGCTAGTAGCAGCATGATGAGTGGCTTTAGCTACGACGATTCTAAGTGAAATAAGTCACACAGAAAAAGACACTTATCATAAGCTATCACTTATAGAGGGAATGTAAAAACCGCTACACTTGAACTGAATTACAAAACAGAACAGAGTCACACGTTTTCAAAACACACTATGGCTACTTAACAGGAAAGGTGGGGTGGGGTGATGAATAAAACAAGGGTTTCAAATGAGCTCAGATACCGTTCCATAAACCCAATATGTAATAGAAAGACCTACTCCTTGCTCAGTGAACTGGACTCAACACCCCCTATTCACCGCACAAGAATATATCTGACTAGTAAGAATCTTAAAACCTATGTATTGATATCTCTCTGGAAGTGAGTCAAGTGGCTGTAAAGCCGCATAAACACAGCCGTGAAAAACAGCTAAACCCCATTATAAAAATAAATTACTTTTAAAAACCCGTGAAACAAAGACAGTGAAAGAGAGAGAAATTCTTACAAAATTCGTTCAGGGGCTGTGATGCAACCTGGATTGACCATATCTAGACCCACAGCTGGATGAGACATAAGGGTGGACACTCTCGGGGCTGAGAGGTTTGGTGAGGTTGGGGGAGCAAACGCAGAGCCTTTAAAGTAATACTGCCTGTTACCCATCCCATGGGTCCCAAATCTCCAGGTTCAAGGGCATCTTCCTACCTCGAAAACATGCATGAGAAACCCAGAAGGTGGTACACCGTGTGATCGGGAAAGGTTTCTAAAACGCACCTCATTTCTCATCTCCTTGTGCTCGGGTTCGCCATTCCAGCCGCTTTACTAGCAATCTCCCTCCTTGGAGAATCAGCACCTTTAACCTCCCGTTCCGTACAGCTTGCAATTTGTCCTGAGGATGAACGGGAAGAGGGGGAGCCAATGAGAGACTAGCTCTAGGTGTTGGGACAGGCACAGGTCACTCTATTTTCCCATCAGGAAGAAGAATTAACCACAGGCTCAGCCTGCCGCCCGGAAGCAGAATAGGGCCTGAGGCGATCCTGCGCTTTTGCGGCCAGCTCCCAAAAAAGCGAGTTGAATAATGGAGCTCAGGGGCACTGCAATTCACAAACCTGCAGAGTTATAAATGATAACTCTCGTCCACAAATATATTGAGGGAAGGCAACGAAGAGGATCTGAAAGCAAGGCAGAATTGCAGGAAACAGATTTCAGGAGGTCGATTCGAATCGCCTTTAAAGCACATGAAAAGCAGCAAAACGTCGACAATGATGCCCTTGGCCAAAAAGGGCGTATGCGTTTTTTCCTGAATATATTCAGGAAAAAACGCATACGCCCTTTTTGGCCAACCAAGCAACCTGGAAAGGCAAATCAGCGCTACAAAGAAGTCTCGCTTCCCATCGGTCAAAAGGGCCATGCGGAAAAAAGTGTCAAAACCAGAAATGCAGAACAGGCCATGGAGAAATGGGAGCCTTGCTACGCTGATGGGCGGGATGTAAATTGCCAACAGCCACTCTGGAGAAGTGAACGGTGTGTCCTGAAACATCGAAAAAACACAGCTTAGAGCGCATAGGGCACTTCCACTCATGGGCGTATAAATTGGGAAAACTAAAAATCAGCAAGACACAGGCACCCCAAAGTTTGGGGCTGCTCTGTTGACAAGAACCTCCACTTCGTGACACCTTAAATATCCCAGGAAAGAGAAAAATGGATAAAGAAGTGGTGGTCCTTATGTACAATGGAATATCCCTCAGCCATGAAATCAATGTCATAAGGCTAGTAGCAGCATGATGAGTGGCTTTAGCTACGACGATTCTAAGTGAAATAAGTCATACAGAAAAACACACTTATTATAAGCTATCACTTATAGAGGGAATGTAAAAACCGCTACACTTGAACTGAATTACAAAACAGAACAGAGTCACACGTTTAGAAAACACACTATGGCTGCTTAACGGGAAAGGTGGGGTGGGGTGATGCATAAAACAAGGGTTTCAAATGAGCTCAGATACCGTTCCATAAACCCAATATGTAATAGAAAGACCTACTCCTTGCTCAGTGAACTGGACTCAACACCCCCTATTCACCGCGCAAGAATATATCTGACTAGTAAGAATCTTAAAACCTATGTATTGATATCTCTCTGGAAGTGAGTCAAGTGGGTGTAAAGCGGCAGAAACACAGCCGTGAAAAGCAGCTAAACCCCATTATAAAAATAAATTACTTTTAAAAACCCGTGAAACAAAGACAGTGAAAGAGAGAGAAATTCTTACAAAATTCGTTCAGGGGCTGTGATGCAACCTGGATTGACCATATCTAGACCCACAGCTGGAGGAGACATAAGGGTGGACACTCTCGGGGCTGAGAGGTTTGGTGAGGTTGGGGGAGCAAACGCAGACCCTTTCAAGTAATACTGCGTGGTACCCATCCCATGGGTCCCAAATCTCCAGGTTCAAGGGCATCTTCCTACCTCGAAAACATGCATGAGAAACCCAGAAGGTGGTACACCGTGTGATCGGGAAAGGTTTCTAAAACGCACCTCATTTCTCATCTCCTTGTGCTCGGGTTCGCCATTCCAGCCGCTTTACTAGCAATCTCCCTCCTTGGAGAATCAGCACCTTTAACCTCCCGTTCCGTACAGCTTGCAATTTGTCCTGAGGATGAACGGGAAGAGGGGGAGCCAATGAGAGACTAGCTCTAGGTGTTGGGACAGGCACAGGTCACTCTATTTTCCCATCAGGAAGAAGAATTAACCACAGGCTCAGCCTGCCGCCCGGAAGCAGAATAGGGCCTGAGGTGAACCCTGCGCTTTTGCGGCCAGCTCCCAAAAAAGCGAGTTGAAAAATGGAGCTCAGGGGCACTGCAATTCACAAACCTGCAGAGTTATAAATGATAACTCTCGTCCACAAATATATTGAGGGAAGGCAACGAAGAGGATCTGAAAGCAAGGCAGAATTGCAGGAAACAGATTTCAGGAGGTCGATTCGAATCGCCTTTAAAGCACATGAAAAGCAGCAAAACGTCGACAATGATGCCCTTGGCCAAAAAGGGCGTATGCGTTTTTTCCTGAATATATTCAGGAAAAAACGCATACGCCCTTTTTGGCCAACCAAGCAACCTGGAAAGGCAAATCAGCGCTACAAAGAAGTCTCGCTTCCCATCGGTCAAAAGGGCCATGCGGAAAAAAGTGTCAAAACCAGAAATGCAGAACAGGCCATGGAGAAATGGGAGCCTTGCTACGCTGATGGGCGGGATGTAAATTGCCAACAGCCACTCTGGAGAAGTGTACGGTGTGTCCTGAAACATCGAAAAAACACAGCTTAGAGCGCATAGGGCACTTCCACTCATGGGCGTATAAATTGGGAAAACTAAAAATCAGCAAGACACAGGCACCCCAAAGTTTGGGGCTGCTCTGTTGACAAGAACCTCCACTTCGTGACACCTTAAATATCCCAGGAAAGAGAAAAATGGATAAAGAAGTGGTGGTCCTTATGTACAATGGAATATCCCTCAGCCATGAAATCAATGTCATAAGGCTAGTAGCAGCATGATGAGTGGCTTTAGCTACGACGATTCTAAGTGAAATAAGTCATACAGAAAAACACACTTATTATAAGCTATCACTTATAGAGGGAATGTAAAAACCGCTACACTTGAACTGAATTACAAAACAGAACAGAGTCACACGTTTAGAAAACACACTATGGCTGCTTAACGGGAAAGGTGGGGTGGGGTGATGCATAAAACAAGGGTTTCAAATGAGCTCAGATACCGTTCCATAAACCCAATATGTAATAGAAAGACCTACTCCTTGCTCAGTGAACTGGACTCAACACCCCCTATTCACCGCGCAAGAATATATCTGACTAGTAAGAATCTTAAAACCTATGTATTGATATCTCTCTGGAAGTGAGTCAAGTGGGTGTAAAGCGGCAGAAACACAGCCGTGAAAAGCAGCTAAACCCCATTATAAAAATAAATTACTTTTAAAAACCCGTGAAACAAAGACAGTGAAAGAGAGAGAAATTCTTACAAAATTCGTTCAGGGGCTGTGATGCAACCTGGATTGACCATATCTAGACCCACAGCTGGAGGAGACATAAGGGTGGACACTCTCGGGGCTGAGAGGTTTGGTGAGGTTGGGGGAGCAAACGCAGACCCTTTCAAGTAATACTGCGTGGTACCCATTCCATGGGTCCCAAATCTCCAGGTTCAAGGGCATCTTCCTACCTCGAAAACATGCATGAGAAACCCAGAAGGTGGTACACCGTGTGATCGGGAAAGGTTTCTAAAACGCACCTCATTTCTCATCTCCTTGTGCTCGTGTTCACCATTCCAGCCGCTTTACTAGCAATCTCCCTCCTTGGAGAATCAGCACCTTTAACCTCCCGTTCCGTACAGCTTGCAATTTGTCCTGAGGATGAACGGGAAGAGGGGGAGCCAATGAGAGACTAGCTCTAGGTGTTGGGACAGGCACAGGTCACTCTATTTTCCCATCAGGAAGAAGAATTAACCACAGGCTCAGCCTGCCGCCGGGAAGCAGAATAGGGCCTGAGGCGATCCTGCGCTTTTGCGGCCAGCTCCCAAAAAAGCGAGTTGAAAAATGGAGCTCAGGGGCACTGCAATTCACAAACCTGCAGAGTTATAAATGATAACTCTCGTCCACAAATATATTGAGGGAAGGCACCGAAGAGGATCTGAAAGCAAGGCAGAATTGCAGGAAACAGATTTCAGGAGGTCGATTCGAATCGCCTTTAAAGCACATGAAAAGTGGCAAAACGTCGACAATGATGCCCTTGGCCAAAAAGGGCGTATGCGTTTTTTCCTGAATATATTCAGGAAAAAACGCATACGCCCTTTTCGGCCAACCAAGCAACCTGGAAAGGCAAATCAGCGCTACAAAGAAGTCTCACTTCCCATCGGTCAAAAGGGCCACGCGGAAAAAAGTGTCAAAAGCAGAAATGCAGAACAGGCCATGGAGAAATGGGAGCCTTGCTACGCTGATGGGCGGGATGTAAATTGCCAACAGCCACTCTGGAGAAGTGTACGGTGTGTCCTGAAACATCAAAAAAACACAGCTTAGAGCGCATAGGGCACTTCCACTCATGGGCTTATAAATTGGGAAAACTAAAAATCAGCAAGACACAGGCACCCGAAAGTTTAGGGCTGCTCTGTTGACAAGAACCTCCACTTCATGACACCTTAAATATCCCAGGAAAGAGAAAAATGGATAAAGAAGTGGTGGTCCTTATGTACAATGGAATATCACTCAGCCATGAAATCAATGTCATAAGGCTAGTAGCAGCATGATGAGTGGCTTTAGCTACGACGATTCTAAGTGAAATAAGTCACACAGAAAAAGACACTTATCATAAGCTATCACTTATAGAGGGAATGTAAAAACCGCTACACTTGAACTGAATTACAAAACAGAACAGAGTCACATGTTTACAAAACACACTATGGCTGCTTAACGGGAAAGGTGGGGTGGGGTGATGAATAAAACAAGGGTTTCAAATGAGCTCAGATACCGTTCCATAAACCCAATATGTAATAGAAAGACCTACTCCTTGCTCAGTGAACTGGACTCAACATCCCCTATTCACCGCACAAGAATATATCTGACTAGTAAGAATCTTAAAACCTATGTATTGATATCTCTCTGGAAGTGAGTCAAGTGGCTGTAAAGCCGCATAAACACAGCCGTGAAAAACAGCTAAACCCCATTATAAAAATAAATTACTTTTAAAAACCCGTGAAACAAAGACAGTGAAAGAGAGAGAAATTCTTACAAAATTCGTTCAGGGGCTGTGATGCAACCTGGATTGACCATATCTAGACCCACAGCTGGATGAGACATAAGGGTGGACACTCTCGGGGCTGAGAGGTTTGGTGAGGTTGGGGGAGCAAACGCAGAGCCTTTAAAGTAATACTGCCTGTTACCCATCCCATGGGTCCCAAATCTCCAGGTTCAAGGGCATCTTCCTACCTCGAAAACATGCATGAGAAACCCAGAAGGTGGTACACCGTGTGATCGGGAAAGGTTTCTAAAACGCACCTCATTTCTCATCTCCTTGTGCTCGGGTTCGCCATTCCAGCCGCTTTACTAGCAATCTCCCTCCTTGGAGAATCAGCACCTTTAACCTCCCGTTCCGTACAGCTTGCAATTTGTCCTGAGGATGAACGGGAAGAGGGGGAGCCAATGAGAGACTAGCTCTAGGTGTTGGGACAGGCACAGGTCACTCTATTTTCCCATCAGGAAGAAGAATTAACCACAGGCTCAGCCTGCCGCCGGGAAGCAGAATAGGGCCTGAGGCGATCCTGCGCTTTTGCAGCCAGCTCCCAAAAAAGCGAGTTGAAAAATGGAGCTCAGGGGCACTGCAATTCACAAACCTGCAGAGTTATAAATGATAACTCTCGTCCACAAATATATTGAGGGAAGGCAACGAAGAGGATCTGAAAGCAAGGCAGAATTGCAGGAAACAGATTTCAGGAGGTCGATTCGAATCGCCTTTAAAGCACATGAAAAGCAGCAAAACGTCGACAATGATGCCCTTGGCCAAAAAGGGCGTATGCGTTTTTTCCTGAATATATTCAGGAAAAAACGCATACGCCCTTTTTGGCCAACCAAGCAACCTGGAAAGGCAAATCAGCGCTACAAAGAAGTCTCGCTTCCCATCGGTCAAAAGGGCCATGCGGAAAAAAGTGTCAAAACCAGAAATGCAGAACAGGCCATGGAGAAATGGGACCCTTGCTACGCTGATGGGCGGGATGTAAATTGCCAACAGCCACTCTGGAGAAGTGTACGGTGTGTCCTGAAACATCGAAAAAACACAGCTTAGAGCGCATAGGGCACTTCCACTCATGGGCGTATAAATTGGGAAAACTAAAAATCAGCAAGACACAGGCACCCCAAAGTTTGGGGCTGCTCTGTTGACAAGAACCTCCACTTCGTGACACCTTAAATATCCCAGGAAAGAGAAAAATGGATAAAGAAGTGGTGGTCCTTATGTACAATGGAATATCCCTCAGCCATGAAATCAATGTCATAAGGCTAGTAGCAGCATGATGAGTGGCTTTAGCTACGACGATTCTAAGTGAAATAAGTCATACAGAAAAACACACTTATTATAAGCTATCACTTATAGAGGGAATGTAAAAACCGCTACACTTGAACTGAATTACAAAACAGAACAGAGTCACACGTTTAGAAAACACACTATGGCTGCTTAACGGGAAAGGTGGGGTGGGGTGATGCATAAAACAAGGGTTTCAAATGAGCTCAGATACCGTTCCATAAACCCAATATGTAATAGAAAGACCTACTCCTTGCTCAGTGAACTGGACTCAACACCCCCTATTCACCGCGCAAGAATATATCTGACTAGTAAGAATCTTAAAACCTATGTATTGATATCTCTCTGGAAGTGAGTCAAGTGGGTGTAAAGCGGCAGAAACACAGCCGTGAAAAGCAGCTAAACCCCATTATAAAAATAAATTCCTTTTAAAAACCCGTGAAACAAAGACAGTGAAAGAGAGAGAAATTCTTACAAAATTCGTTCAGGGGCTGTGATGCAACCTGGATTGACCATATCTAGACCCACAGCTGGAGGAGACATAAGGGTGGACACTCTCGGGGCTGAGAGGTTTGGTGAGGTTGGGGGAGCAAACGCAGACCCTTTCAAGTAATACTGCGTGGTACCCATCCCATGGGTCCCAAATCTCCAGGTTCAAGGGCATCTTCCTACCTCGAAAACATGCATGAGAAACCCAGAAGGTGGTACACCGTGTGATCGGGAAAGGTTTCTAAAACGCACCTCATTTCTCATCTCCTTGTGCTCGGGTTCGCCATTCCAGCCCCTTTACTAGAAATCTCCCTCCTTGGAGAATCAGCACCTTTAACCTCCCGTTCCGTACAGCTTGCAATTTGTCCTGAGGATGAACGGGAAGAGGGGGAGCCAATGAGAGACTAGCTCTAGGTGTTGGGACAGGCACAGGTCACTCTATTTTCCCATCAGGAAGAAGAATTAACCACAGGCTCAGCCTGCCGCCCGGAAGCAGAATAGGGCCTGAGGCGATCCTGCGCTTTTGCGGCCAGCTCCCAAAAAAGCGAGTTGAAAAATGGAGCTCAGGGGCACTGCAATTCACAAACCTGCAGAGTTATAAATGATAACTCTCGTCCACAAATATATTGAGGGAAGGCACCGAAGAGGATCTGAAAGCAAGGCAGAATTGCAGGAAACAGATTTCAGGAGGTCGATTCGAATCGCCTTTAAAGCACATGAAAAGTGGCAAAACGTCGACAATGATGCCCTTGGCCAAAAAGGGCGTATGCGTTTTTTCCTGAATATATTCAGGAAAAAACGCATACGCCCTTTTCCGCCAACCAAGCAACCTGGAAAGGCAAATCAGCGCTACAAAGAAGTCTCGCTTCCCATCGGTCAAAAGGGCCACGCGGAAAAAAGTGTCAAAACCAGAAATGCAGAACAGGCCATGGAGAAATGGGAGCCTTGCTACGCTGATGGGCGGGATGTAAATTGCCAACAGCCACTCTGGAGAAGTGTACGGTGTGTCCTGAAACATCAAAAAAACACAGCTTAGAGCGCATAGGGCACTTCCACTCATGGGCGTATAAATTGGGAAAACTAAAAATCAGCAAGACACAGGCACCCGAAAGTTTAGGGCTGCTCTGTTGACAAGAACCTCCACTTCATGACACCTTAAATATCCCAGGAAAGAGAAAAATGGATAAAGAAGTGGTGGTCCTTATGTACAATGGAATATCCCTCAGCCATGAAATCAATGTCATAAGGCTAGTAGCAGCATGATGAGTGGCTTTAGCTACGACGATTCTAAGTGAAATAAGTCACACAGAAAAAGACACTTATCATAAGCTATCACTTATAGAGGGAATGTAAAAACCGCTACACTTGAACTGAATTACAAAACAGAACAGAGTCACACGTTTACAAAACACACTATGGCTGCTTAACGGGAAAGGTGGGGTGGGGTGATGCATAAAACAAGGGTTTCAAATGAGCTCAGATACCGTTCCATAAACCCAATATGTAATAGAAAGACCTACTCCTTGCTCAGTGAACTGGACTCAACACCCCCTATTCACCGCAGAAGAATATATCTGACTAGTAAGAATCTTAAAACCTATGTATTGATATCTCTCTGGAAGTGAGTCAAGTGGCTGTAAAGCCGCATAAACACAGCCGTGAAAAACAGCTAAACCCCATTATAAAAATAAATTACTTTTAAAAACCCGTGAAACAAAGACAGTGAAAGAGAGAGAATTTCTTACAAAATTCGTTCAGGGGCTGTGATGCAACCTGGATTGACCATATCTAGACCCACAGCTGGATGAGACATAAGGGTGGACACTCTCGGGGCTGAGAGGTTTGGTGAGGTTGGGGGAGCAAACGCAGAGCCTTTAAAGTAATACTGCCTGTTACCCATCCCATGGGTCCCAAATCTGCAGGTTCAAGGGCATCTTCCTACCTCGAAAACATGCATGAGAAACCCAGAAGGTGGTACACCGTGTGATCGGGAAAGGTTTCTAAAACGCACCTCATTTCTCATCTCCTTGTGCTCGGGTTCGCCATTCCAGCCGCTTTACTAGCAATCTCCCTCCTTGGAGAATCAGCACCTTTAACCTCCCGTTCCGTACAGCTTGCAATTTGTCCTGAGGATGAACGGGAAGAGGGGGAGCCAATGAGAGACTAGCTCTAGGTGTTGGGACAGGCACAGGTCACTCTATTTTCCCATCAGGAAGAAGAATTAACCACAGGCTCAGCCTGCCGCCCGGAAGCAGAATAGGGCCTGAGGCGATCCTGCGCTTTTGCGGCCAGCTCCCAAAAAAGCGAGTTGAAAAATGGAGCTCAGGGGCACTGCAATTCACAAACCTGCAGAGTTATAAATGATAACTCTCGTCCACAAATATATTGAGGGAAGGCACCGAAGAGGATCTGAAAGCAAGGCAGAATTGCAGGAAACAGATTTCAGGAGGTCGATTCGAATCGCCTTTAAAGCACATGAAAAGCGGCAAAATGTCGACAATGATGCCCTTGGCCAAAAAGGGCGTATGCGTTTTTTCCTGAATATATTCAGGAAAAAACGCATACGCCCTTTTTGGCCAACCAAGCAACCTGGAAAGGCAAATCAGCGCTACAAAGAAGTCTCGCTTCCCATCGGTCAAAAGGGCCATGCGGAAAAAAGTGTCAAAACCAGAAATGCAGGACAGGCCATGGAGAAATGGGAGCCTTGCTACGCTGATGGGCGGGATGTAAATTGCCAACAGCCACTCTGGAGAAGTGTACGGTGTGTCCTGAAACATCGAAAAAACACAGCTTAGAGCGCATAGGGCACTTCCACTCATGGGCGTATAAATTGGGAAAACTAAAAATCAGCAAGACACAGGCACCCCAAAGTTTGGGGCTGCTCTGTTGACAAGAACCTCCACTTCGTGACACCT
Organism: Balaenoptera ricei; assembly: GCF_028023285.1. Classification (NCBI taxonomy): domain Eukaryota; kingdom Metazoa; phylum Chordata; class Mammalia; order Artiodactyla; family Balaenopteridae; genus Balaenoptera; species Balaenoptera ricei. The sequence goes on along the minus strand of NC_082642.1, from coordinate 41,545,721 downwards.
TAAATATCCCAGGAAAGAGAAAAATGGATAAAGAAGTGGTGGTCCTTATGTACAATGGAATATCCCTCAGCCATGAAATCAATGTCATAAGGCTAGTAGCAGCATGATGAGTGGCTTTAGCCACGACGATTCTAAGTGAAATAAGTCACACAGAAAAAGACACTTATCATAAGCTATCACTTATAGAGGGAATGTAAAAACCGCTACACTTGAACTGAATTACAAAACAGAACAGAGTCACACGTTTACAAAACACACTATGGCTGCTTAACGGGAAAGGTGGGGTGGGGTGATGCATAAAACAAGGGTTTCAAATGAGCTCAGATACCGTTCCATAAACCCAATATGTAATAGAAAGACCTACTCCTTGCTCAGTGAACTGGACTCAACACCCCCTATTCACCGCACAAGAATATATCTGACTAGTAAGAATCTTAAAACCTATGTATTGATATCTCTCTGGAAGTGAGTCAAGTGGCTGTAAAGCCGCATAAACACAGCCGTGAAAAACAGCTAAACCCCATTATAAAAATAAATTACTTTTAAAAACCCGTGAAACAAAGACAGTGAAAGAGAGAGAATTTCTTACAAAATTCGTTCAGGGGCTGTGATGCAACCTGGATTGACCATATCTAGACCCACAGCTGGATGAGACATAAGGGTGGACACTCTCGGGGCTGAGAGGTTTGGTGAGGTTGGGGGAGCAAACGCAGAGCCTTTAAAGTAATACTGCCTGTTACCCATCCCATGGGTCCCAAATCTCCAGGTTCAAGGGCATCTTCCTACCTCGAAAACATGCATGAGAAACCCAGAAGGTGGTACACCGTGTGATCGGGAAAGGTTTCTAAAACGCACCTCATTTCTCATCTCCTTGTGCTCGGGTTCGCCATTCCAGCCGCTTTACTAGCAATCTCCCTCCTTGGAGAATCAGCACCTTTAACCTCCCGTTCCGTACAGCTTGCAATTTGTCCTGAGGATGAACGGGAAGAGGGGGAGCCAATGAGAGACTAGCTCTAGGTGTTGGGACAGGCACAGGTCACTCTATTTTCCCATCAGGAAGAAGAATTAACCACAGGCTCAGCCTGCCGCCCGGAAGCAGAATAGGGCCTGAGGCGATCCTGCGCTTTTGCGGCCAGCTCCCAAAAAAGCGAGTTGAATAATGGAGCTCAGGGGCACTGCAATTCACAAACCTGCAGAGTTATAAATGATAACTCTCGTCCACAAATATATTGAGGGAAGGCAACGAAGAGGATCTGAAAGCAAGGCAGAATTGCAGGAAACAGATTTCAGGAGGTCGATTCGAATCGCCTTTAAAGCACATGAAAAGCAGCAAAACGTCGACAATGATGCCCTTGGCCAAAAAGGGCGTATGCGTTTTTTCCTGAATATATTCAGGAAAAAACGCATACGCCCTTTTTGGCCAACCAAGCAACCTGGAAAGGCAAATCAGCGCTACAAAGAAGTCTCGCTTCCCATCGGTCAAAAGGGCCATGCGGAAAAAAGTGTCAAAACCAGAAATGCAGAACAGGCCATGGAGAAATGGGAGCCTTGCTACGCTGATGGGCGGGATGTAAATTGCCAACAGCCACTCTGGAGAAGTGTACGGTGTGTCCTGAAACATCGAAAAAACACAGCTTAGAGCGCATAGGGCACTTCCACTCATGGGCGTATAAATTGGGAAAACTAAAAATCAGCAAGACACAGGCACCCCAAAGTTTGGGGCTGCTCTGTTGACAAGAACCTCCACTTCGTGACACCTTAAATATCCCAGGAAAGAGAAAAATGGATAAAGAAGTGGTGGTCCTTATGTACAATGGAATATCCCTCAGCCATGAAATCAATGTCATAAGGCTAGTAGCAGCATGATGAGTGGCTTTAGCTACGACGATTCTAAGTGAAATAAGTCATACAGAAAAACACACTTATTATAAGCTATCACTTATAGAGGGAATGTAAAAACCGCTACACTTGAACTGAATTACAAAACAGAACAGAGTCACACGTTTAGAAAACACACTATGGCTGCTTAACGGGAAAGGTGGGGTGGGGTGATGCATAAAACAAGGGTTTCAAATGAGCTCAGATACCGTTCCATAAACCCAATATGTAATAGAAAGACCTACTCCTTGCTCAGTGAACTGGACTCAACACCCCCTATTCACCGCGCAAGAATATATCTGACTAGTAAGAATCTTAAAACCTATGTATTGATATCTCTCTGGAAGTGAGTCAAGTGGGTGTAAAGCGGCAGAAACACAGCCGTGAAAAGCAGCTAAACCCCATTATAAAAATAAATTCCTTTTAAAAACCCGTGAAACAAAGACAGTGAAAGAGAGAGAAATTCTTACAAAATTCGTTCAGGGGCTGTGATGCAACCTGGATTGACCATATCTAGACCCACAGCTGGAGGAGACATAAGGGTGGACACTCTCGGGGCTGAGAGGTTTGGTGAGGTTGGGGGAGCAAACGCAGACCCTTTCAAGTAATACTGCGTGGTACCCATCCCATGGGTCCCAAATCTCCAGGTTCAAGGGCATCTTCCTACCTCGAAAACATGCATGAGAAACCCAGAAGGTGGTACACCGTGTGATCGGGAAAGGTTTCTAAAACGCACCTCATTTCTCATCTCCTTGTGCTCGGGTTCGCCATTCCAGCCGCTTTACTAGCAATCTCCCTCCTTGGAGAATCAGCACCTTTAACCTCCCGTTCCGTACAGCTTACAATTTGTCCTGAGGATGAACGGGAAGAGGGGGAGCCAATGAGAGACTAGCTCTAGGTGTTGGGACAGGCACAGGTCACTCTATTTTCCCATCAGGAAGAAGAATTAACCACAGGCTCAGCCTGCCGCCCGGAAGCAGAATAGGGCCTGAGGCGATCCTGCGCTTTTGCGGCCAGCTCCCAAAAAAGCGAGTTGAAAAATGGAGCTCAGGGGCACTGCAATTCACAAACCTGCAGAGTTATAAATGATAACTCTCGTCCACAAATATATTGAGGGAAGGCACCGAAGAGGATCTGAAAGCAAGGCAGAATTGCAGGAAACAGATTTCAGGAGGTCGATTCGAATCGCCTTTAAAGCACATGAAAAGTGGCAAAACGTCGACAATGATGCCCTTGGCCAAAAAGGGCGTATGCGTTTTTTCCTGAATATATTCAGGAAAAAACGCATACGCCCTTTTCCGCCAACCAAGCAACCTGGAAAGGCAAATCAGCGCTACAAAGAAGTCTCGCTTCCCATCGGTCAAAAGGGCCACGCGGAAAAAAGTGTCAAAACCAGAAATGCAGAACAGGCCATGGAGAAATGGGAGCCTTGCTACGCTGATGGGCGGGATGTAAATTGCCAACAGCCACTCTGGAGAAGTGTACGGTGTGTCCTGAAACATCAAAAAAACACAGCTTAGAGCGCATAGGGCACTTCCACTCATGGGCGTATAAATTGGGAAAACTAAAAATCAGCAAGACACAGGCACCCGAAAGTTTAGGGCTGCTCTGTTGACAAGAACCTCCACTTCATGACACCTTAAATATCCCAGGAAAGAGAAAAATGGATAAAGAAGTGGTGGTCCTTATGTACAATGGAATATCCCTCAGCCATGAAATCAATGTCATAAGGCTAGTAGCAGCATGATGAGTGGCTTTAGCTACGACGATTCTAAGTGAAATAAGTCACACAGAAAAAGACACTTATCATAAGCTATCACTTATAGAGGGAATGTAAAAACCGCTACACTTGAACTGAATTACAAAACAGAACAGAGTCACACGTTTACAAAACACACTATGGCTGCTTAACGGGAAAGGTGGGGTGGGGTGATGCATAAAACAAGGGTTTCAAATGAGCTCAGATACCGTTCCATAAACCCAATATGTAATAGAAAGACCTACTCCTTGCTCAGTGAACTGGACTCAACACCCCCTATTCACCGCACAAGAATATATCTGACTAGTAAGAATCTTAAAACCTATGTATTGATATCTCTCTGGAAGTGAGTCAAGTGGCTGTAAAGCCGCATAAACACAGCCGTGAAAAACAGCTAAACCCCATTATAAAAATAAATTACTTTTAAAAACCCGTGAAACAAAGACAGTGAAAGAGAGAGAATTTCTTACAAAATTCGTTCAGGGGCTGTGATGCAACCTGGATTGACCATATCTAGACCCACAGCTGGATGAGACATAAGGGTGGACACTCTCGGGGCTGAGAGGTTTGGTGAGGTTGGGGGAGCAAACGCAGAGCCTTTAAAGTAATACTGCCTGTTACCCATCCCATGGGTCCCAAATCTCCAGGTTCAAGGGCATCTTCCTACCTCGAAAACATGCATGAGAAACCCAGAAGGTGGTACACCGTGTGATCGGGAAAGGTTTCTAAAACGCACCTCATTTCTCATCTCCTTGTGCTCGGGTTCGCCATTCCAGCCGCTTTACTAGCAATCTCCCTCCTTGGAGAATCAGCACCTTTAACCTCCCGTTCCGTACAGCTTGCAATTTGTCCTGAGGATGAACGGGAAGAGGGGGAGCCAATGAGAGACTAGCTCTAGGTGTTGGGACAGGCACAGGTCACTCTATTTTCCCATCAGGAAGAAGAATTAACCACAGGCTCAGCCTGCCGCCCGGAAGCAGAATAGGGCCTGAGGCGATCCTGCGCTTTTGCGGCCAGCTCCCAAAAAAGCGAGTTGAATAATGGAGCTCAGGAGCACTGCAATTCACAAACCTGCAGAGTTATAAATGATAACTCTCGTCCACAAATATATTGAGGGAAGGCAACGAAGAGGATCTGAAAGCAAGGCAGAATTGCAGGAAACAGATTTCAGGAGGTCGATTCGAATCGCCTTTAAAGCACATGAAAAGCAGCAAAACGTCGACAATGATGCCCTTGGCCAAAAAGGGCGTATGCGTTTTTTCCTGAATATATTCAGGAAAAAACGCATACGCCCTTTTTGGCCAACCAAGCAACCTGGAAAGGCAAATCAGCGCTACAAAGAAGTCTCGCTTCCCATCGGTCAAAAGGGCCATGCGGAAAAAAGTGTCAAAACCAGAAATGCAGAACAGGCCATGGAGAAATGGGAGCCTTGCTACGCTGATGGGCGGGATGTAAATTGCCAACAGCCACTCTGGAGAAGTGAACGGTGTGTCCTGAAACATCGAAAAAACACAGCTTAGAGCGCATAGGGCACTTCCACTCATGGGCGTATAAATTGGGAAAACTAAAAATCAGCAAGACACAGGCACCCCAAAGTTTGGGGCTGCTCTGTTGACAAGAACCTCCACTTCGTGACACCTTAAATATCCCAGGAAAGAGAAAAATGGATAAAGAAGTGGTGGTCCTTATGTACAATGGAATATCCCTCAGCCATGAAATCAATGTCATAAGGCTAGTAGCAGCATGATGAGTGGCTTTAGCTACGACGATTCTAAGTGAAATAAGTCATACAGAAAAACACACTTATTATAAGCTATCACTTATAGAGGGAATGTAAAAACCGCTACACTTGAACTGAATTACAAAACAGAACAGAGTCACACGTTTAGAAAACACACTATGGCTGCTTAACGGGAAAGGTGGGGTGGGGTGATGCATAAAACAAGGGTTTCAAATGAGCTCAGATACCGTTCCATAAACCCAATATGTAATAGAAAGACCTACTCCTTGCTCAGTGAACTGGACTCAACACCCCCTATTCACCGCGCAAGAATATATCTGACTAGTAAGAATCTTAAAACCTATGTATTGATATCTCTCTGGAAGTGAGTCAAGTGGGTGTAAAGCGGCAGAAACACAGCCGTGAAAAGCAGCTAAACCCCATTATAAAAATAATTTACTTTTAAAAACCCGTGAAACAAAGACAGTGAAAGAGAGAGAAATTCTTACAAAATTCGTTCAGGGGCTGTGATGCAACCTGGATTGACCATAACTAGACCCATAGCTGGAGGAGACATAAGGGTGGACACTCTCGGGGCTGAGAGGTTTGGTGAGGTTGGGGGAGCAAACGCAGACCCTTTCAAGTAATACTGCGTGGTACCCATCCCATGGGTCCCAAATCTCCAGGTTCAAGGGCATCTTCCTACCTCGAAAACATGCATGAGAAACCCAGAAGGTGGTACACCGTGTGATCGGGAAAGGTTTCTAAAACGCACCTCATTTCTCATCTCCTTGTGCTCGGGTTCGCCATTCCAGCCGCTTTACTAGCAATCTCCCTCCTTGGAGAATCAGCACCTTTAACCTCCCGTTCCGTACAGCTTGCAATATGTCCTGAGGATGAACGGGAAGAGGGGGAGCCAATGAGAGACTAGCTCTAGGTGTTGGGACAGGCACAGGTCACTCTATTTTCCCATCAGGAAGAAGAATTAACCACAGGCTCAGCCTGCCGCCCGGAAGCAGAATAGGGCCTGAGGCAATCCTGCGCTTTTGTGGCCAGCTCCCAAAAAAGCGAGTTGAAAAATGGAGCTCAGGGGCACTGCAATTCACAAACCTGCAGAGTTATAAATGATAACTCTCGTCCACAAATATATTGAGGGAAGGCAACGAAGAGGATCTGAAAGCAAGGCAGAATTGCAGGAAACAGATTTCAGGAGGTCGATTCGAATCGCCTTTAAAGCACATGAAAAGTGGCAAAACGTCGACAATGATGCCCTTGGCCAAAAAGGGCGTATGCGTTTTTTCCTGAATATATTCAGGAAAAAACGCATACGCCCTTTTCGGCCAACCAAGCAACCTGGAAAGGCAAATCAGCGCTACAAAGAAGTCTCGCTTCCCATCGGTCAAAAGGGCCACGCGGAAAAAAGTGTCAAAACCAGAAATGCAGAACAGGCCATGGAGAAATGGGAGCCTTGCTACGCTGATGGGCGGGATGTAAATTGCCAACAGCCACTCTGGAGAAGTGTACGGTGTGTCCTGAAACATCAAAAAAACACAGCTTAGAGCGCATAGGGCACTTCCACTCATGGGCGTATAAATTGGGAAAACTAAAAATCAGCAAGACACAGGCACCCGAAAGTTTAGGGCTGCTCTGTTGACAAGAACCTCCACTTCATGACACCTTAAATATCCCAGGAAAGAGAAAAATGGATAAAGAAGTGGTGGTCCTTATGTACAATGGAATATCCCTCAGCCATGAAATCAATGTCATAAGGCTAGTAGCAGCATGATGAGTGGCTTTAGCTACGACGATTCTAAGTGAAATAAGTCACACAGAAAAAGACACTTATCATAAGCTATCACTTATAGAGGGAATGTAAAAACCGCTACACTTGAACTGAATTACAAAACAGAACAGAGTCACACGTTTACAAAACACACTATGTCTGCTTAACGGGAAAGGTGGGGTGGGGTGATGCATAAAACAAGGGTTTCAAATGAGCTCAGATACCGTTCCATAAACCCAATATGTAATAGAAAGACCTACTCCTTGCTCAGTGAACTGGACTCAACACCCCCTATTCACCGCACAAGAATATATCTGACTAGTAAGAATCTTAAAACCTATGTATTGATATCTCTCTGGAAGTGAGTCAAGTGGCTGTAAAGCCGCATAAACACAGCCGTGAAAAACAGCTAAACCCCATTATAAAAATAAATTACTTTTAAAAACCCGTGAAACAAAGACAGTGAAAGAGAGAGAATTTCTTACAAAATTCGTTCAGGGGCTGTGATGCAACCTGGATTGACCATATCTAGACCCACAGCTGGATGAGACATAAGGGTGGACACTCTCGGGGCTGAGAGGTTTGGTGAGGTTGGGGGAGCAAACGCAGAGCCTTTAAAGTAATACTGCCTGTTACCCATCCCATGGGTCCCAAATCTCCAGGTTCAAGGGCATCTTCCTACCTCGAAAACATGCATGAGAAACCCAGAAGGTGGTACACCGTGTGATCGGGAAAGGTTTCTAAAACGCACCTCATTTCTCATCTCCTTGTGCTCGGGTTCGCCATTCCAGCCGCTTTACTAGCAATCTCCCTCCTTGGAGAATCAGCACCTTTAACCTCCCGTTCCGTACAGCTTGCAATTTGTCCTGAGGATGAACGGGAAGAGGGGGAGCCAATGAGAGACTAGCTCTAGGTGTTGGGACAGGCACAGGTCACTCTATTTTCCCATCAGGAAGAAGAATTAACCACAGGCTCAGCCTGCCGCCCGGAAGCAGAATAGGGCCTGAGGCGATCCTGCACTTTTGCGGCCAGCTCCCAAAAAAGCGAGTTGAAAAATGGAGCTCAGGGGCACTGCAATTCACAAACCTGCAGAGTTATAAATGATAACTCTCGTCCACAAATATATTGAGGGAAGGCACCGAACAGGATCTGAAAGCAAGGCAGAATTGCAGGAAACAGATTTCAGGAGGTCGATTCGAATCGCCTTTAAAGCACATGAAAAGCGGCAAAATGTCGACAATGATGCCCTTGGCCAAAAAGGGCGTATGCGTTTTTTCCTGAATATATTCAGGAAAAAACGCATACGCCCTTTTTGGCCAACCAAGCAACCTGGAAAGGCAAATCAGCGCTACAAAGAAGTCTCGCTTCCCATCGGTCAAAAGGGCCATGCGGAAAAAAGTGTCAAAACCAGAAATGCAGGACAGGCCATGGAGAAATGGGAGCCTTGCTACGCTGATGGGCGGGATGTAAATTGCCAACAGCCACTCTGGAGAAGTGTACGGTGTGTCCTGAAACATCGAAAAAACACAGCTTAGAGCGCATAGGGCACTTCCACTCATGGGCGTATAAATTGGGAAAACTAAAAATCAGCAAGACACAGGCACCCCAAAGTTTGGGGCTGCTCTGTTGACAAGAACCTCCACTTCGTGACACCTTAAATATCCCAGGAAAGAGAAAAATGGATAAAGAAGTGGTGGTCCTTATGTACAATGGAATATCCCTCAGCCATGAAATCAATGTCATAAGGCTAGTAGCAGCATGATGAGTGGCTTTAGCCACGACGATTCTAAGTGAAATAAGTCATACAGAAAAACACACTTATTATAAGCTATCACTTATAGAGGGAATGTAAAAACCGCTACACTTGAACTGAATTACAAGACAGAACAAAGTCACACGTTTAGAAAACACATTATGGCTTCTTAACGGGAAAGGTGGGGTGGGGTGGTGCATAAAACAAGGGTTTCAAATGAGCTCAGATACCGTTCCATAAACCCCATATGTAATAGAAAGACCTACTCCTTGCTCAGTGAACTGGACTCAACACCCCCTATTCACCGCACAAGAATATATCTGACTAGTAAGAATCTTAAAACCTATGTATTGATATCTCTCTGGAAGTGAGTCAAGTGGCTGTAAAGCGGCAGAAACACAGCCGTGAAAAGCAGCTAAACCCCATTATAAAAATAAATTCCTTTTAAAAACCCGTGAAACAAAGACAGTGAAAGAGAGAGAAATTCTTACAAAATTCGTTCAGGGGCTGTGATGCAACCTGGATTGACCATATCTAGACCCACAGCTGGAGGAGACATAAGGGTGGACACTCTCGCGGCTGAGAGGTTTGGTGAGGTTGGGGGAGCAAACGCAGAGCCTTTAAAGTAATACTGCCTGTTACCCATCCCATGGGTCCCAAATCTGCAGGTTCAAGGGCATCTTCCTACCTCGAAAACATGCATGAGAAACCCAGAAGGTGGTACACCGTGTGATCGGGAAAGGTTTCTAAAACGCACCTCATTTCTCATCTCCTTGTGCTCGGGTTCGCCATTCCAGCCGCTTTACTAGCAATCTCCCTCCTTGGAGAATCAGCACCTTTAACCTCCCGTTCCGTACAGCTTGCAATTTGTCCTGAGGATGAACGGGAAGAGGGGGAGCCAATGAGAGACTAGCTCTAGGTGTTGGGACAGGCACAGGTCACTCTATTTTCCCATCAGGAAGAAGAATTAACCACAGGCTCAGCCTGCCGCCCGGAAGCAGAATAGGGCCTGAGGCGATCCTGCGCTTTTGCGGCCAGCTCCCAAAAAAGCGAGTTGAAAAATGGAGCTCAGGGGCACTGCAATTCACAAACCTGCAGAGTTATAAATGATAACTCTCGTCCACAAATATATTGAGGGAAGGCAACGAAGAGGATCTGAAAGCAAGGCAGAATTGCAGGAAACAGATTTCAGGAGGTCGATTCGAATCGCCTTTAAAGCACATGAAAAGCGGCAAAATGTCGACAATGATGCCCTTGGCCAAAAAGGGCGTATGCGTTTTTTCCTGAATATATTCAGGAAAAAACGCATACGCCCTTTTTGGCCAACCAAGCAACCTGGAAAGGCAAATCAGCGCTACAAAGAAGTCTCGCTTCCCATCGGTCAAAAGGGCCATGCGGAAAAAAGTGTCAAAACCAGAAATGCAGGACAGGCCATGGAGAAATGGGAGCCTTGCTACGCTGATGGGCGGGATGTAAATTGCCAACAGCCACTCTGGAGAAGTGTACGGTGTGTCCTGAAACATCGAAAAAACACAGCTTAGAGCGCATAGGGCACTTCCACTCATGGGCGTATAAATTGGGAAAACTAAAAATCAGCAAGACACAGGCACCCCAAAGTTTGGGGCTGCTCTGTTGACAAGAACCTCCACTTCGTGACACCTTAAATATCCCAGGAAAGAGAAAAATGGATAAAGAAGTGGTGGTCCTTATGTACAATGGAATATCCCTCAGCCATGAAATCAATGTCATAAGGCTAGTAGCAGCATGATGAGTGGCTTTAGCTACGACGATTCTAAGTGAAATAAGTCACACAGAAAAAGACACTTATCATAAGCTATCACTTATAGAGGGAATGTAAAAACCGCTACACTTGAACTGAATTACAAAACAGAACAGAGTCACACGTTTACAAAACACACTATGGCTGCTTAACGGGAAAGGTGGGGTGGGGTGATGCATAAAACAAGGGTTTCAAATGAGCTCAGATACCGTTCCATAAACCCAATATGTAATAGAAAGACCTACTCCTTGCTCAGTGAACTGGACTCAACACCCCCTATTCACCGCACAAGAATATATCTGACTAGTAAGAATCTTAAAACCTATGTATTGATATCTCTCTGGAAGTGAGTCAAGTGGCTGTAAAGCCGCATAAACACAGCCGTGAAAAACAGCTAAACCCCATTATAAAAATAAATTACTTTTAAAAACCCGTGAAACAAAGACAGTGAAAGAGAGAGAATTTCTTACAAAATTCGTTCAGGGGCTGTGATGCAACCTGGATTGACCATATCTAGACCCACAGCTGGATGAGACATAAGGGTGGACACTCTCGGGGCTGAGAGGTTTGGTGAGGTTGGGGGAGCAAACGCAGAGCCTTTAAAGTAATACTGCCTGTTACCCATCCCATGGGTCCCAAATCTCCAGGTTCAAGGGCATCTTCCTACCTCGAAAACATGCATGAGAAACCCAGAAGGTGGTACACCGTGTGATCGGGAAAGGTTTCTAAAACGCACCTCATTTCTCATCTCCTTGTGCTCGGGTTCGCCATTCCAGCCGCTTTACTAGCAATCTCCCTCCTTGGAGAATCAGCACCTTTAACCTCCCGTTCCGTACAGCTTGCAATTTGTCCTGAGGATGAACGGGAAGAGGGGGAGCCAATGAGAGACTAGCTCTAGGTGTTGGGACAGGCACAGGTCACTCTATTTTCCCATCAGGAAGAAGAATTAACCACAGGCTCAGCCTGCCGCCCGGAAGCAGAATAGGGCCTGAGGCGATCCTGCGCTTTTGCGGCCAGCTCCCAAAAAAGCGAGTTGAATAATGGAGCTCAGGGGCACTGCAATTCACAAACCTGCAGAGTTATAAATGATAACTCTCGTCCACAAATATATTGAGGGAAGGCAACGAAGAGGATCTGAAAGCAAGGCAGAATTGCAGGAAACAGATTTCAGGAGGTCGATTCGAATCGCCTTTAAAGCACATGAAAAGCAGCAAAACGTCGACAATGATGCCCTTGGCCAAAAAGGGCGTATGCGTTTTTTCCTGAATATATTCAGGAAAAAACGCATACGCCCTTTTTGGCCAACCAAGCAACCTGGAAAGGCAAATCAGCGCTACAAAGAAGTCTCGCTTCCCATCGGTCAAAAGGGCCATGCGGAAAAAAGTGTCAAAACCAGAAATGCAGAACAGGCCATGGAGAAATGGGAGCCTTGCTACGCTGATGGGCGGGATGTAAATTGCCAACAGCCACTCTGGAGAAGTGTACGGTGTGTCCTGAAACATCAAAAAAACACAGCTTAGAGCGCATAGGGCACTTCCACTCATGGGCGTATAAATTGGGAAAACTAAAAATCAGCAAGACACAGGCACCCCAAAGTTTGGGGCTGCTCTGTTGACAAGAACCTCCACTTCGTGACACCTTAAATATCCCAGGAAAGAGAAAAATGGATAAAGAAGTGGTGGTCCTTATGTACAATGGAATATCCCTCAGCCATGAAATCAATGTCATAAGGCTAGTAGCAGCATGATGAGTGGCTTTAGCTACGACGATTCTAAGTGAAATAAGTCATACAGAAAAACACACTTATTATAAGCTATCACTTATAGAGGGAATGTAAAAACCGCTACACTTGAACTGAATTACAAAACAGAACAGAGTCACACGTTTAGAAAACACACTATGGCTGCTTAACGGGAAAGGTGGGGTGGGGTGATGCATAAAACAAGGGTTTCAAATGAGCTCAGATACCGTTCCATAAACCCAATATGTAATAGAAAGACCTACTCCTTGCTCAGTGAACTGGACTCAACACCCCCTATTCACCGCGCAAGAATATATCTGACTAGTAAGAATCTTAAAACCTATGTATTGATATCTCTCTGGAAGTGAGTCAAGTGGGTGTAAAGCGGCAGAAACACAGCCGTGAAAAGCAGCTAAACCCCATTATAAAAATAATTTACTTTTAAAAACCCGTGAAACAAAGACAGTGAAAGAGAGAGAAATTCTTACAAAATTCGTTCAGGGGCTGTGATGCAACCTGGATTGACCATAACTAGACCCATAGCTGGAGGAGACATAAGGGTGGACACTCTCGGGGCTGAGAGGTTTGGTGAGGTTGGGGGAGCAAACGCAGACCCTTTCAAGTAATACTGCGTGGTACCCATCCCATGGGTCCCAAATCTCCAGGTTCAAGGGCATCTTCCTACCTCGAAAACATGCATGAGAAACCCAGAAGGTGGTACACCGTGTGATCGGGAAAGGTTTCTAAAACGCACCTCATTTCTCATCTCCTTGTGCTCGGGTTCGCCATTCCAGCCGCTTTACTAGCAATCTCCCTCCTTGGAGAATCAGCACCTTTAACCTCCCGTTCCGTACAGCTTGCAATATGTCCTGAGGATGAACGGGAAGAGGGGGAGCCAATGAGAGACTAGCTCTAGGTGTTGGGACAGGCACAGGTCACTCTATTTTCCCATCAGGAAGAAGAATTAACCACAGGCTCAGCCTGCCGCCCGGAAGCAGAATAGGGCCTGAGGCAATCCTGCGCTTTTGTGGCCAGCTCCCAAAAAAGCGAGTTGAAAAATGGAGCTCAGGGGCACTGCAATTCACAAACCTGCAGAGTTATAAATGATAACTCTCGTCCACAAATATATTGAGGGAAGGCAACGAAGAGGATCTGAAAGCAAGGCAGAATTGCAGGAAACAGATTTCAGGAGGTCGATTCGAATCGCCTTTAAAGCACATGAAAAGTGGCAAAACGTCGACAATGATGCCCTTGGCCAAAAAGGGCGTATGCGTTTTTTCCTGAATATATTCAGGAAAAAACGCATACGCCCTTTTCGGCCAACCAAGCAACCTGGAAAGGCAAATCAGCGCTACAAAGAAGTCTCGCTTCCCATCGGTCAAAAGGGCCACGCGGAAAAAAGTGTCAAAACCAGAAATGCAGAACAGGCCATGGAGAAATGGGAGCCTTGCTACGCTGATGGGCGGGATGTAAATTGCCAACAGCCACTCTGGAGAAGTGTACGGTGTGTCCTGAAACATCAAAAAAACACAGCTTAGAGCGCATAGGGCACTTCCACTCATGGGCGTATAAATTGGGAAAACTAAAAATCAGCAAGACACAGGCACCCGAAAGTTTAGGGCTGCTCTGTTGACAAGAACCTCCACTTCATGACACCTTAAATATCCCAGGAAAGAGAAAAATGGATAAAGAAGTGGTGGTCCTTATGTACAATGGAATATCCCTCAGCCATGAAATCAATGTCATAAGGCTAGTAGCAGCATGATGAGTGGCTTTAGCTACGACGATTCTAAGTGAAATAAGTCACACAGAAAAAGACACTTATCATAAGCTATCACTTATAGAGGGAATGTAAAAACCGCTACACTTGAACTGAATTACAAAACAGAACAGAGTCACACGTTTACAAAACACACTATGTCTGCTTAACGGGAAAGGTGGGGTGGGGTGATGCATAAAACAAGGGTTTCAAATGAGCTCAGATACCGTTCCATAAACCCAATATGTAATAGAAAGACCTACTCCTTGCTCAGTGAACTGGACTCAACACCCCCTATTCACCGCACAAGAATATATCTGACTAGTAAGAATCTTAAAACCTATGTATTGATATCTCTCTGGAAGTGAGTCAAGTGGCTGTAAAGCCGCATAAACACAGCCGTGAAAAACAGCTAAACCCCATTATAAAAATAAATTACTTTTAAAAACCCGTGAAACAAAGACAGTGAAAGAGAGAGAATTTCTTACAAAATTCGTTCAGGGGCTGTGATGCAACCTGGATTGACCATATCTAGACCCACAGCTGGATGAGACATAAGGGTGGACACTCTCGGGGCTGAGAGGTTTGGTGAGGTTGGGGGAGCAAACGCAGAGCCTTTAAAGTAATACTGCCTGTTACCCATCCCATGGGTCCCAAATCTCCAGGTTCAAGGGCATCTTCCTACCTCGAAAACATGCATGAGAAACCCAGAAGGTGGTACACCGTGTGATCGGGAAAGGTTTCTAAAACGCACCTCATTTCTCATCTCCTTGTGCTCGGGTTCGCCATTCCAGCCGCTTTACTAGCAATCTCCCTCCTTGGAGAATCAGCACCTTTAACCTCCCGTTCCGTACAGCTTGCAATTTGTCCTGAGGATGAACGGGAAGAGGGGGAGCCAATGAGAGACTAGCTCTAGGTGTTGGGACAGGCACAGGTCACTCTATTTTCCCATCAGGAAGAAGAATTAACCACAGGCTCAGCCTGCCGCCCGGAAGCAGAATAGGGCCTGAGGCGATCCTGCGCTTTTGCGGCCAGCTCCCAAAAAAGCGAGTTGAAAAATGGAGCTCAGGGGCACTGCAATTCACAAACCTGCAGAGTTATAAATGATAACTCTCGTCCACAAATATATTGAGGGAAGGCACCGAACAGGATCTGAAAGCAAGGCAGAATTGCAGGAAACAGATTTCAGGAGGTCGATTCGAATCGCCTTTAAAGCACATGAAAAGCGGCAAAATGTCGACAATGATGCCCTTGGCCAAAAAGGGCGTATGCGTTTTTTCCTGAATATATTCAGGAAAAAACGCATACGCCCTTTTTGGCCAACCAAGCAACCTGGAAAGGCAAATCAGCGCTACAAAGAAGTCTCGCTTCCCATCGGTCAAAAGGGCCATGCGGAAAAAAGTGTCAAAACCAGAAATGCAGGACAGGCCATGGAGAAATGGGAGCCTTGCTACGCTGATGGGCGGGATGTAAATTGCCAACAGCCACTCTGGAGAAGTGTACGGTGTGTCCTGAAACATCGAAAAAACACAGCTTAGAGCGCATAGGGCACTTCCACTCATGGGCGTATAAATTGGGAAAACTAAAAATCAGCAAGACACAGGCACCCCAAAGTTTGGGGCTGCTCTGTTGACAAGAACCTCCACTTCGTGACACCTTAAATATCCCAGGAAAGAGAAAAATGGATAAAGAAGTGGTGGTCCTTATGTACAATGGAATATCCCTCAGCCATGAAATCAATGTCATAAGGCTAGTAGCAGCATGATGAGTGGCTTTAGCCACGACGATTCTAAGTGAAATAAGTCATACAGAAAAACACACTTATTATAAGCTATCACTTATAGAGGGAATGTAAAAACCGCTACACTTGAACTGAATTACAAGACAGAACAAAGTCACACGTTTAGAAAACACATTATGGCTTCTTAACGGGAAAGGTGGGGTGGGGTGGTGCATAAAACAAGGGTTTCAAATGAGCTCAGATACCGTTCCATAAACCCCATATGTAATAGAAAGACCTACTCCTTGCTCAGTGAACTGGACTCAACACCCCCTATTCACCGCACAAGAATATATCTGACTAGTAAGAATCTTAAAACCTATGTATTGATATCTCTCTGGAAGTGAGTCAAGTGGCTGTAAAGCGGCAGAAACACAGCCGTGAAAAGCAGCTAAACCCCATTATAAAAATAAATTCCTTTTAAAAACCCGTGAAACAAAGACAGTGAAAGAGAGAGAAATTCTTACAAAATTCGTTCAGGGGCTGTGATGCAACCTGGATTGACCATATCTAGACCCACAGCTGGAGGAGACATAAGGGTGGACACTCTCGCGGCTGAGAGGTTTGGTGAGGTTGGGGGAGCAAACGCAGAGCCTTTAAAGTAATACTGCCTGTTACCCATCCCATGGGTCCCAAATCTGCAGGTTCAAGGGCATCTTCCTACCTCGAAAACATGCATGAGAAACCCAGAAGGTGGTACACCGTGTGATCGGGAAAGGTTTCTAAAACGCACCTCATTTCTCATCTCCTTGTGCTCGGGTTCGCCATTCCAGCCGCTTTACTAGCAATCTCCCTCCTTGGAGAATCAGCACCTTTAACCTCCCGTTCCGTACAGCTTGCAATTTGTCCTGAGGATGAACGGGAAGAGGGGGAGCCAATGAGAGACTAGCTCTAGGTGTTGGGACAGGCACAGGTCACTCTATTTTCCCATCAGGAAGAAGAATTAACCACAGGCTCAGCCTGCCGCCCGGAAGCAGAATAGGGCCTGAGGCGATCCTGCGCTTTTGCGGCCAGCTCCCAAAAAAGCGAGTTGAAAAATGGAGCTCAGGGGCACTGCAATTCACAAACCTGCAGAGTTATAAATGATAACTCTCGTCCACAAATATATTGAGGGAAGGCAACGAAGAGGATCTGAAAGCAAGGCAGAATTGCAGGAAACAGATTTCAGGAGGTCGATTCGAATCGCCTTTAAAGCACATGAAAAGCGGCAAAATGTCGACAATGATGCCCTTGGCCAAAAAGGGCGTATGCGTTTTTTCCTGAATATATTCAGGAAAAAACGCATACGCCCTTTTTGGCCAACCAAGCAACCTGGAAAGGCAAATCAGCGCTACAAAGAAGTCTCGCTTCCCATCGGTCAAAAGGGCCATGCGGAAAAAAGTGTCAAAACCAGAAATGCAGGACAGGCCATGGAGAAATGGGAGCCTTGCTACGCTGATGGGCGGGATGTAAATTGCCAACAGCCACTCTGGAGAAGTGTACGGTGTGTCCTGAAACATCGAAAAAACACAGCTTAGAGCGCATAGGGCACTTCCACTCATGGGCGTATAAATTGGGAAAACTAAAAATCAGCAAGACACAGGCACCCCAAAGTTTGGGGCTGCTCTGTTGACAAGAACCTCCACTTCGTGACACCTTAAATATCCCAGGAAAGAGAAAAATGGATAAAGAAGTGGTGGTCCTTATGTACAATGGAATATCCCTCAGCCATGAAATCAATGTCATAAGGCTAGTAGCAGCATGATGAGTGGCTTTAGCTACGACGATTCTAAGTGAAATAAGTCACACAGAAAAAGACACTTATCATAAGCTATCACTTATAGAGGGAATGTAAAAACCGCTACACTTGAACTGAATTACAAAACAGAACAGAGTCACACGTTTACAAAACACACTATGGCTGCTTAACGGGAAAGGTGGGGTGGGGTGATGCATAAAACAAGGGTTTCAAATGAGCTCAGATACCGTTCCATAAACCCAATATGTAATAGAAAGACCTACTCCTTGCTCAGTGAACTGGACTCAACACCCCCTATTCACCGCACAAGAATATATCTGACTAGTAAGAATCTTAAAACCTATGTATTGATATCTCTCTGGAAGTGAGTCAAGTGGCTGTAAAGCCGCATAAACACAGCCGTGAAAAACAGCTAAACCCCATTATAAAAATAAATTACTTTTAAAAACCCGTGAAACAAAGACAGTGAAAGAGAGAGAATTTCTTACAAAATTCGTTCAGGGGCTGTGATGCAACCTGGATTGACCATATCTAGACCCACAGCTGGATGAGACATAAGGGTGGACACTCTCGGGGCTGAGAGGTTTGGTGAGGTTGGGGGAGCAAACGCAGAGCCTTTAAAGTAATACTGCCTGTTACCCATCCCATGGGTCCCAAATCTCCAGGTTCAAGGGCATCTTCCTACCTCGAAAACATGCATGAGAAACCCAGAAGGTGGTACACCGTGTGATCGGGAAAGGTTTCTAAAACGCACCTCATTTCTCATCTCCTTGTGCTCGGGTTCGCCATTCCAGCCGCTTTACTAGCAATCTCCCTCCTTGGAGAATCAGCACCTTTAACCTCCCGTTCCGTACAGCTTGCAATTTGTCCTGAGGATGAACGGGAAGAGGGGGAGCCAATGAGAGACTAGCTCTAGGTGTTGGGACAGGCACAGGTCACTCTATTTTCCCATCAGGAAGAAGAATTAACCACAGGCTCAGCCTGCCGCCCGGAAGCAGAATAGGGCCTGAGGCGATCCTGCGCTTTTGCGGCCAGCTCCCAAAAAAGCGAGTTGAATAATGGAGCTCAGGGGCACTGCAATTCACAAACCTGCAGAGTTATAAATGATAACTCTCGTCCACAAATATATTGAGGGAAGGCAACGAAGAGGATCTGAAAGCAAGGCAGAATTGCAGGAAACAGATTTCAGGAGGTCGATTCGAATCGCCTTTAAAGCACATGAAAAGCAGCAAAACGTCGACAATGATGCCCTTGGCCAAAAAGGGCGTATGCGTTTTTTCCTGAATATATTCAGGAAAAAACGCATACGCCCTTTTTGGCCAACCAAGCAACCTGGAAAGGCAAATCAGCGCTACAAAGAAGTCTCGCTTCCCATCGGTCAAAAGGGCCATGCGGAAAAAAGTGTCAAAACCAGAAATGCAGAACAGGCCATGGAGAAATGGGAGCCTTGCTACGCTGATGGGCGGGATGTAAATTGCCAACAGCCACTCTGGAGAAGTGAACGGTGTGTCCTGAAACATCGAAAAAACACAGCTTAGAGCGCATAGGGCACTTCCACTCATGGGCGTATAAATTGGGAAAACTAAAAATCAGCAAGACACAGGCACCCCAAAGTTTGGGGCTGCTCTGTTGACAAGAACCTCCACTTCGTGACACCTTAAATATCCCAGGAAAGAGAAAAATGGATAAAGAAGTGGTGGTCCTTATGTACAATGGAATATCCCTCAGCCATGAAATCAATGTCATAAGGCTAGTAGCAGCATGATGAGTGGCTTTAGCTACGACGATTCTAAGTGAAATAAGTCATACAGAAAAACACACTTATTATAAGCTATCACTTATAGAGGGAATGTAAAAACTGCTACACTTGAACTGAATTACAAAACAGAACAGAGTCACACGTTTAGAAAACACACTATGGCTGCTTAACGGGAAAGGTGGGGTGGGGTGATGCATAAAACAAGGGTTTCAAATGAGCTCAGATACCGTTCCATAAACCCAATATGTAATAGAAAGACCTACTCCTTGCTCAGTGAACTGGACTCAACACCCCCTATTCACCGCGCAAGAATATATCTGACTAGTAAGAATCTTAAAACCTATGTATTGATATCTCTCTGGAAGTGAGTCAAGTGGGTGTAAAGCGGCAGAAACACAGCCGTGAAAAGCAGCTAAACCCCATTATAAAAATAAATTACTTTTAAAAACCCGTGAAACAAAGACAGTGAAAGAGAGAGAAATTCTTACAAAATTCGTTCAGGGGCTGTGATGCAACCTGGATTGACCATATCTAGACCCACAGCTGGATGAGACATAAGGGTGGACACTCTCGGGGCTGAGAGGTTTGGTGAGGTTGGGGGAGCAAACGCAGACCCTTTCAAGTAATACTGCGTGGTACCCATCCCATGGGTCCCAAATCTCCAGGTTCAAGGGCATCTTCCTACCTCGAAAACATGCATGAGAAACCCAGAAGGTGGTACACCGTGTGATCGGGAAAGGTTTCTAAAACGCACCTCATTTCTCATCTCCTTGTGCTCGGGTTCGCCATTCCAGCCGCTTTACTAGCAATCTCCCTCCTTGGAGAATCAGCACCTTTAACCTCCCGTTCCGTACAGCTTGCAATATGTCCTGAGGATGAACGGGAAGAGGGGGAGCCAATGAGAGACTAGCTCTAGGTGTTGGGACAGGCACAGGTCACTCTATTTTCCCATCAGGAAGAAGAATTAACCACAGGCTCAGCCTGCCGCCCGGAAGCAGAATAGGGCCTGAGGCAATCCTGCGCTTTTGTGGCCAGCTCCCAAAAAAGCGAGTTGAAAAATGGAGCTCAGGGGCACTGCAATTCACAAACCTGCAGAGTTATAAATGATAACTCTCGTCCACAAATATATTGAGGGAAGGCAACGAAGAGGATCTGAAAGCAAGGCAGAATTGCAGGAAACAGATTTCAGGAGGTCGATTCGAATCGCCTTTAAAGCACATGAAAAGTGGCAAAACGTCGACAATGATGCCCTTGGCCAAAAAGGGCGTATGCGTTTTTTCCTGAATATATTCAGGAAAAAACGCATACGCCCTTTTCGGCCAACCAAGCAACCTGGAAAGGCAAATCAGCGCTACAAAGAAGTCTCGCTTCCCATCGGTCAAAAGGGCCACGCGGAAAAAAGTGTCAAAACCAGAAATGCAGAACAGGCCATGGAGAAATGGGAGCCTTGCTACGCTGATGGGCGGGATGTAAATTGCCAACAGCCACTCTGGAGAAGTGTACGGTGTGTCCTGAAACATCAAAAAAACACAGCTTAGAGCGCATAGGGCACTTCCACTCATGGGCGTATAAATTGGGAAAACTAAAAATCAGCAAGACACAGGCACCCGAAAGTTTAGGGCTGCTCTGTTGACAAGAACCTCCACTTCATGACACCTTAAATATCCCAGGAAAGAGAAAAATGGATAAAGAAGTGGTGGTCCTTATGTACAATGGAATATCCCTCAGCCATGAAATCAATGTCATAAGGCTAGTAGCAGCATGATGAGTGGCTTTAGCTACGACGATTCTAAGTGAAATAAGTCACACAGAAAAAGACACTTATCATAAGCTATCACTTATAGAGGGAATGTAAAAACCGCTACACTTGAACTGAATTACAAAACAGAACAGAGTCACACGTTTACAAAACACACTATGTCTGCTTAACGGGAAAGGTGGGGTGGGGTGATGCATAAAACAAGGGTTTCAAATGAGCTCAGATACCGTTCCATAAACCCAATATGTAATAGAAAGACCTACTCCTTGCTCAGTGAACTGGACTCAACACCCCCTATTCACCGCAGAAGAATATATCTGACTAGTAAGAATCTTAAAACCTATGTATTGATATCTCTCTGGAAGTGAGTCAAGTGGCTGTAAAGCCGCATAAACACAGCCG
Source organism: Balaenoptera ricei (assembly GCF_028023285.1). Classification (NCBI taxonomy): domain Eukaryota; kingdom Metazoa; phylum Chordata; class Mammalia; order Artiodactyla; family Balaenopteridae; genus Balaenoptera; species Balaenoptera ricei. Next base: position 41,524,110 of record NC_082642.1, on the reverse strand, counting down.
TGAAAAACAGCTAAACCCCATTATAAAAATAAATTACTTTTAAAAACCCGTGAAACAAAGACAGTGAAAGAGAGAGAATTTCTTACAAAATTCGTTCAGGGGCTGTGATGCAACCTGGATTGACCATATCTAGACCCACAGCTGGATGAGACATAAGGGTGGACACTCTCGGGGCTGAGAGGTTTGGTGAGGTTGGGGGAGCAAACGCAGAGCCTTTAAAGTAATACTGCCTGTTACCCATCCCATGGGTCCCAAATCTCCAGGTTCAAGGGCATCTTCCTACCTCGAAAACATGCATGAGAAACCCAGAAGGTGGTACACCGTGTGATCGGGAAAGGTTTCTAAAACGCACCTCATTTCTCATCTCCTTGTGCTCGGGTTCGCCATTCCAGCCGCTTTACTAGCAATCTCCCTCCTTGGAGAATCAGCACCTTTAACCTCCCGTTCCGTACAGCTTGCAATTTGTCCTGAGGATGAACGGGAAGAGGGGGAGCCAATGAGAGACTAGCTCTAGGTGTTGGGACAGGCACAGGTCACTCTATTTTCCCGTCAGGAAGAAGAATTAACCACAGGCTCAGCCTGCCGCCCGGAAGCAGAATAGGGCCTGAGGCGATCCTGCGCTTTTGCGGCCAGCTCCCAAAAAAGCGAGTTGAAAAATGGAGCTCAGGGGCACTGCAATTCACAAACCTGCAGAGTTATAAATGATAACTCTCGTCCACAAATATATTGAGGGAAGGCACCGAAGAGGATCTGAAAGCAAGGCAGAATTGCAGGAAACAGATTTCAGGAGGTCGATTCGAATCGCCTTTAAAGCACATGAAAAGCGGCAAAACGTCGACAATGATGCCCTTGGCCAAAAAGGGCGTATGCGTTTTTTCCTGAATATATTCAGGAAAAAACGCATACGCCCTTTTCGGCCAACCAAGCAACCTGGAAAGGCAAATCAGCGCTACAAAGAAGTCTCGCTTCCCATCGGTCAAAAGGGCCACGCGGAAAAAAGTGTCAAAACCAGAAATGCAGAACAGGCCATGGAGAAATGGGAGCCTTGCTACGCTGATGGGCGGGATGTAAATTGCCAACAGCCACTCTGGAGAAGTGTACGGTGTGTCCTGAAACATCAAAAAAACACAGCTTAGAGCGCATAGGGCACTTCCACTCATGGGCGTATAAATTGGGAAAACTAAAAATCAGCAAGACACAGGCACCCGAAAGTTTAGGGCTGCTCTGTTGACAAGAACCTCCACTTCATGACACCTTAAATATCCCAGGAAAGAGAAAAATGGATAAAGAAGTGGTGGTCCTTATGTACAATGGAATATCCCTCAGCCATGAAATCAATGTCATAAGGCTAGTAGCAGCATGATGAGTGGCTTTAGCTACGACGATTCTAAGTGAAATAAGTCACACAGAAAAAGACACTTATCATAAGCTATCACTTATAGAGGGAATGTAAAAACCGCTACACTTGAACTGAATTACAAAACAGAACAGAGTCACACGTTTACAAAACACACTATGTCTGCTTAACGGGAAAGGTGGGGTGGGGTGATGCATAAAACAAGGGTTTCAAATGAGCTCAGATACCGTTCCATAAACCCAATATGTAATAGAAAGACCTACTCCTTGCTCAGTGAACTGGACTCAACACCCCCTATTCACCGCAGAAGAATATATCTGACTAGTAAGAATCTTAAAACCTATGTATTGATATCTCTCTGGAAGTGAGTCAAGTGGCTGTAAAGCCGCATAAACACAGCCGTGAAAAACAGCTAAACCCCATTATAAAAATAAATTACTTTTAAAAACCCGTGAAACAAAGACAGTGAAAGAGAGAGAATTTCTTACAAAATTCGTTCAGGGGCTGTGATGCAACCTGGATTGACCATATCTAGACCCACAGCTGGATGAGACATAAGGGTGGACACTCTCGGGGCTGAGAGGTTTGGTGAGGTTGGGGGAGCAAACGCAGAGCCTTTAAAGTAATACTGCCTGTTACCCATCCCATGGGTCCCAAATCTCCAGGTTCAAGGGCATCTTCCTACCTCGAAAACATGCATGAGAAACCCAGAAGGTGGTACACCGTGTGATCGGGAAAGGTTTCTAAAACGCACCTCATTTCTCATCTCCTTGTGCTCGGGTTCGCCATTCCAGCCGCTTTACTAGCAATCTCCCTCCTTGGAGAATCAGCACCTTTAACCTCCCGTTCCGTACAGCTTGCAATTTGTCCTGAGGATGAACGGGAAGAGGGGGAGCCAATGAGAGACTAGCTCTAGGTGTTGGGACAGGCACAGGTCACTCTATTTTCCCATCAGGAAGAAGAATTAACCACAGGCTCAGCCTGCCGCCCGGAAGCAGAATAGGGCCTGAGGCGATCCTGCGCTTTTGCGGCCAGCTCCCAAAAAAGCGAGTTGAAAAATGGAGCTCAGGGGCACTGCAATTCACAAACCTGCAGAGTTATAAATGATAACTCTCGTCCACAAATATATTGAGGGAAGGCACCGAAGAGGATCTGAAAGCAAGGCAGAATTGCAGGAAACAGATTTCAGGAGGTCGATTCGAATCGCCTTTAAAGCACATGAAAAGCGGCAAAACGTCGACAATGATGCCCTTGGCCAAAAAGGGCGTATGCGTTTTTTCCTGAATATATTCAGGAAAAAACGCATACGCCCTTTTTGGCCAACCAAGCAACCTGGAAAGGCAAATCAGCGCTACAAAGAAGTCTCGCTTCCCATCGGTCAAAAGGGCCATGCGGAAAAAAGTGTCAAAACCAGAAATGCAGGACAGGCCATGGAGAAATGGGAACCTTGCTACGCTGATGGGCGGGATGTAAATTGCCAACAGCCACTCTGGAGAAGTGTACGGTGTGTCCTGAAACATCGAAAAAACACAGCTTAGAGCGCATAGGGCACTTCCACTCATGGGCGTATAAATTGGGAAAACTAAAAATCAGCAAGACACAGGCACCCCAAAGTTTGGGGCTGCTCTGTTGACAAGAACCGCCACTTCGTGACACCTTAAATATCCCAGGAAAGAGAAAAATGGATAAAGAAGTGGTGGTCCTTATGTACAATGGAATATCCCTCAGCCATGAAATCAATGTCATAAGGCTAGTAGCAGCATGATGAGTGGCTTTAGCCACGACGATTCTAAGTGAAATAAGTCATACAGAAAAACACACTTATTATAAGCTATCACTTATAGAGGGAATGTAAAAACCGCTACACTTGAACTGAATTACAAGACAGAACAGAGTCACACGTTTAGAAAACACATTATGGCTTCTTAACGGGAAAGGTGGGGTGGGGTGGTGCATAAAACAAGGGTTTCAAATGAGCTCAGATACCGTTCCATAAACCCCATATGTAATAGAAAGACCTACTCCTTGCTCAGTGAACTGGACTCAACACCCCCTATTCACCGCACAAGAATATATCTGACTAGTAAGAATCTTAAAACCTATGTATTGATATCTCTCTGGAAGTGAGTCAAGTGGCTGTAAAGCGGCAGAAACACAGCCGTGAAAAGCAGCTAAACCCCATTATAAAAATAAATTCCTTTTAAAAACCCGTGAAACAAAGACAGTGAAAGAGAGAGAAATTCTTACAAAATTCGTTCAGGGGCTGTGATGCAACCTGGATTGACCATATCTAGACCCACAGCTGGAGGAGACATAAGGGTGGACACTCTCGCGGCTGAGAGGTTTGGTGAGGTTGGGGGAGCAAACGCAGAGCCTTTAAAGTAATACTGCCTGTTACCCATCCCATGGGTCCCAAATCTGCAGGTTCAAGGGCATCTTCCTACCTCGAAAACATGCATGAGAAACCCAGAAGGTGGTACACCGTGTGATCGGGAAAGGTTTCTAAAACGCACCTCATTTCTCATCTCCTTGTGCTCGGGTTCGCCATTCCAGCCGCTTTACTAGCAATCTCCCTCCTTGGAGAATCAGCACCTTTAACCTCCCGTTCCGTACAGCTTGCAATTTGTCCTGAGGATGAACGGGAAGAGGGGGAGCCAATGAGAGACTAGCTCTAGGTGTTGGGACAGGCACAGGTCACTCTATTTTCCCATCAGGAAGAAGAATTAACCACAGGCTCAGCCTGCCGCCCGGAAGCAGAATAGGGCCTGAGGCGATCCTGCGCTTTTGCGGCCAGCTCCCAAAAAAGCGAGTTGAAAAATGGAGCTCAGGGGCACTGCAATTCACAAACCTGCAGAGTTATAAATGATAACTCTCGTCCACAAATATATTGAGGGAAGGCAACGAAGAGGATCTGAAAGCAAGGCAGAATTGCAGGAAACAGATTTCAGGAGGTCGATTCGAATCGCCTTTAAAGCACATGAAAAGCGGCAAAATGTCGACAATGATGCCCTTGGCCAAAAAGGGCGTATGCGTTTTTTCCTGAATATATTCAGGAAAAAACGCATACGCCCTTTTTGGCCAACCAAGCAACCTGGAAAGGCAAATCAGCGCTACAAAGAAGTCTCGCTTCCCATCGGTCAAAAGGGCCATGCGGAAAAAAGTGTCAAAACCAGAAATGCAGGACAGGCCATGGAGAAATGGGAGCCTTGCTACGCTGATGGGCGGGATGTAAATTGCCAACAGCCACTCTGGAGAAGTGTACGGTGTGTCCTGAAACATCGAAAAAACACAGCTTAGAGCGCATAGGGCACTTCCACTCATGGGCGTATAAATTGGGAAAACTAAAAATCAGCAAGACACAGGCACCCCAAAGTTTGGGGCTGCTCTGTTGACAAGAACCTCCACTTCGTGACACCTTAAATATCCCAGGAAAGAGAAAAATGGATAAAGAAGTGGTGGTCCTTATGTACAATGGAATATCACTCAGCCATGAAATCAATGTCATAAGGCTAGTAGCAGCATGATGAGTGGCTTTAGCTACGACGATTCTAAGTGAAATAAGTCACACAGAAAAAGACACTTATCATAAGCTATCACTTATAGAGGGAATGTAAAAACCGCTACACTTGAACTGAATTACAAAACAGAACAGAGTCACACGTTTACAAAACACACTATGGCTGCTTAACCGGAAAGGTGGGGTGGGGTGATGAATAAAACAAGGGTTTCAAATGAGCTCAGATACCGTTCCATAAACCCAATATGTAATAGAAAGACCTACTCCTTGCTCAGTGAACTGGACTCAACATCCCCTATTCACCGCACAAGAATATATCTGACTAGTAAGAATCTTAAAACCTATGTATTGATATCTCTCTGGAAGTGAGTCAAGTGGCTGTAAAGCCGCAGAAACACAGCCGTGAAAAACAGCTAAACCCCATTATAAAAATAAATTACTTTTAAAAACCCGTGAAACAAAGACAGTGAAAGAGAGAGAATTTCTTACAAAATTCGTTCAGGGGCTGTGATGCAACCTGGATTGACCATATCTAGACCCACAGCTGGATGAGACATAAGGGTGGACACTCTCGGGGCTGAGAGGTTTGGTGAGGTTGGGGGAGCAAACGCAGAGCCTTTAAAGTAATACTGCCTGTTACCCATCCCATGGGTCCCAAATCTCCAGGTTCAAGGGCATCTTCCTACCTCGAAAACATGCATGAGAAACCCAGAAGGTGGTACACCGTGTGATCGGGAAAGGTTTCTAAAACGCACCTCATTTCTCATCTCCTTGTGCTCGGGTTCGCCATTCCAGCCGCTTTACTAGCAATCTCCCTCCTTGGAGAATCAGCACCTTTAACCTCCCGTTCCGTACAGCTTGCAATTTGTCCTGAGGATGAACGGGAAGAGGGGGAGCCAATGAGAGACTAGCTCTAGGTGTTGGGACAGGCACAGGTCACTCTATTTTCCCATCAGGAAGAAGAATTAACCACAGGCTCAGCCTGCCGCCCGGAAGCAGAATAGGGCCTGAGGCGATCCTGCGCTTTTGCGGCCAGCTCCCAAAAAAGCGAGTTGAATAATGGAGCTCAGGGGCACTGCAATTCACAAACCTGCAGAGTTATAAATGATAACTCTCGTCCACAAATATATTGAGGGAAGGCAACGAAGAGGATCTGAAAGCAAGGCAGAATTGCAGGAAACAGATTTCAGGAGGTCGATTCGGATCGCCTTTAAAGCACATGAAAAGCAGCAAAACGTCGACAATGATGCCCTTGGCCAAAAAGGGCGTATGCGTTTTTTCCTGAATATATTCAGGAAAAAACGCATACGCCCTTTTTGGCCAACCAAGCAACCTGGAAAGGCAAATCAGCGCTACAAAGAAGTCTCGCTTCCCATCGGTCAAAAGGGCCATGCGGAAAAAAGTGTCAAAACCAGAAATGCAGAACAGGCCATGGAGAAATGGGAGCCTTGCTACGCTGATGGGCGGGATGTAAATTGCCAACAGCCACTCTGGAGAAGTGAACGGTGTGTCCTGAAACATCGAAAAAACACAGCTTAGAGCGCATAGGGCACTTCCACTCATGGGCGTATAAATTGGGAAAACTAAAAATCAGCAAGACACAGGCACCCCAAAGTTTGGGGCTGCTCTGTTGACAAGAACCTCCACTTCGTGACACCTTAAATATCCCAGGAAAGAGAAAAATGGATAAAGAAGTGGTGGTCCTTATGTACAATGGAATATCCCTCAGCCATGAAATCAATGTCATAAGGCTAGTAGCAGCATGATGAGTGGCTTTAGCTACGACGATTCTAAGTGAAATAAGTCATACAGAAAAACACACTTATTATAAGCTATCACTTATAGAGGGAATGTAAAAACTGCTACACTTGAACTGAATTACAAAACAGAACAGAGTCACACGTTTAGAAAACACACTATGGCTGCTTAACGGGAAAGGTGGGGTGGGGTGATGCATAAAACAAGGGTTTCAAATGAGCTCAGATACCGTTCCATAAACCCAATATGTAATAGAAAGACCTACTCCTTGCTCAGTGAACTGGACTCAACACCCCCTATTCACCGCAGAAGAATATATCTGACTAGTAAGAATCTTAAAACCTATGTATTGATATCTCTCTGGAAGTGAGTCAAGTGGCTGTAAAGCCGCATAAACACAGCCGTGAAAAACAGCTAAACCCCATTATAAAAATAAATTACTTTTAAAAACCCGTGAAACAAAGACAGTGAAAGAGAGAGAATTTCTTACAAAATTCGTTCAGGGGCTGTGATGCAACCTGGATTGACCATATCTAGACCCACAGCTGGATGAGACATAAGGGTGGACACTCTCGGGGCTGAGAGGTTTGGTGAGGTTGGGGGAGCAAACGCAGAGCCTTTAAAGTAATACTGCCTGTTACCCATCCCATGGGTCCCAAATCTCCAGGTTCAAGGGCATCTTACTACCTCGAAAACATGCATGAGAAACCCAGAAGGTGGTACACCGTGTGATCGGGAAAGGTTTCTAAAACGCACCTCATTTCTCATCTCCTTGTGCTCGGGTTCGCCATTCCAGCCGCTTTACTAGCAATCTCCCTCCTTGGAGAATCAGCACCTTTAACCTCCCGTTCCGTACAGCTTGCAATTTGTCCTGAGGATGAACGGGAAGAGGGGGAGCCAATGAGAGACTAGCTCTAGGTGTTGGGACAGGCACAGGTCACTCTATTTTCCCATCAGGAAGAAGAATTAACCACAGGCTCAGCCTGCCGCCCGGAAGCAGAATAGGGCCTGAGGCGATCCTGCGCTTTTGCGGCCAGCTCCCAAAAAAGCGAGTTGAAAAATGGAGCTCAGGGGCACTGCAATTCACAAACCTGCAGAGTTATAAATGATAACTCTCGTCCACAAATATATTGAGGGAAGGCACCGAAGAGGATCTGAAAGCAAGGCAGAATTGCAGGAAACAGATTTCAGGAGGTCGATTCGAATCGCCTTTAAAGCACATGAAAAGCGGCAAAACGTCGACAATGATGCCCTTGGCCAAAAAGGGCGTATGCGTTTTTTCCTGAATATATTCAGGAAAAAACGCATACGCCCTTTTCGGCCAACCAAGCAACCTGGAAAGGCAAATCAGCGCTACAAAGAAGTCTCGCTTCCCATCGGTCAAAAGGGCCACGCGGAAAAAAGTGTCAAAACCAGAAATGCAGAACAGGCCATGGAGAAATGGGAGCCTTGCTACGCTGATGGGCGGGATGTAAATTGCCAACAGCCACTCTGGAGAAGTGTACGGTGTGTCCTGAAACATCAAAAAAACACAGCTTAGAGCGCATAGGGCACTTCCACTCATGGGCGTATAAATTGGGAAAACTAAAAATCAGCAAGACACAGGCACCCGAAAGTTTAGGGCTGCTCTGTTGACAAGAACCTCCACTTCATGACACCTTAAATATCCCAGGAAAGAGAAAAATGGATAAAGAAGTGGTGGTCCTTATGTACAATGGAATATCCCTCAGCCATGAAATCAATGTCATAAGGCTAGTAGCAGCATGATGAGTGGCTTTAGCTACGACGATTCTAAGTGAAATAAGTCACACAGAAAAAGACACTTATCATAAGCTATCACTTATAGAGGGAATGTAAAAACCGCTACACTTGAACTGAATTACAAAACAGAACAGAGTCACACGTTTACAAAACACACTATGTCTGCTTAACGGGAAAGGTGGGGTGGGGTGATGCATAAAACAAGGGTTTCAAATGAGCTCAGATACCGTTCCATAAACCCAATATGTAATAGAAAGACCTACTCCTTGCTCAGTGAACTGGACTCAACACCCCCTATTCACCGCAGAAGAATATATCTGACTAGTAAGAATCTTAAAACCTATGTATTGATATCTCTCTGGAAGTGAGTCAAGTGGCTGTAAAGCCGCATAAACACAGCCGTGAAAAACAGCTAAACCCCATTATAAAAATAAATTACTTTTAAAAACCCGTGAAACAAAGACAGTGAAAGAGAGAGAATTTCTTACAAAATTCGTTCAGGGGCTGTGATGCAACCTGGATTGACCATATCTAGACCCACAGCTGGATGAGACATAAGGGTGGACACTCTCGGGGCTGAGAGGTTTGGTGAGGTTGGGGGAGCAAACGCAGAGCCTTTAAAGTAATACTGCCTGTTACCCATCCCATGGGTCCCAAATCTGCAGGTTCAAGGGCATCTTCCTACCTCGAAAACATGCATGAGAAACCCAGAAGGTGGTACACCGTGTGATCGGGAAAGGTTTCTAAAACGCACCTCATTTCTCATCTCCTTGTGCTCGGGTTCGCCATTCCAGCCGCTTTACTAGCAATCTCCCTCCTTGGAGAATCAGCACCTTTAACCTCCCGTTCCGTACAGCTTGCAATTTGTCCTGAGGATGAACGGGAAGAGGGGGAGCCAATGAGAGACTAGCTCTAGGTGTTGGGACAGGCACAGGTCACTCTATTTTCCCATCAGGAAGAAGAATTAACCACAGGCTCAGCCTGCCGCCCGGAAGCAGAATAGGGCCTGAGGCGATCCTGCGCTTTTGCGGCCAGCTCCCAAAAAAGCGAGTTGAAAAATGGAGCTCAGGGGCACTGCAATTCACAAACCTGCAGAGTTATAAATGATAACTCTCGTCCACAAATATATTGAGGGAAGGCACCGAAGAGGATCTGAAAGCAAGGCAGAATTGCAGGAAACAGATTTCAGGAGGTCGATTCGAATCGCCTTTAAAGCACATGAAAAGCGGCAAAACGTCGACAATGATGCCCTTGGCCAAAAAGGGCGTATGCGTTTTTTCCTGAATATATTCAGGAAAAAACGCATACGCCCTTTTCGGCCAACCAAGCAACCTGGAAAGGCAAATCAGCGCTACAAAGAAGTCTCGCTTCCCATCGGTCAAAAGGGCCACGCGGAAAAAAGTGTCAAAACCAGAAATGCAGAACAGGCCATGGAGAAATGGGAGCCTTGCTACGCTGATGGGCGGGATGTAAATTGCCAACAGCCACTCTGGAGAAGTGTACGGTGTGTCCTGAAACATCAAAAAAACACAGCTTAGAGCGCATAGGGCACTTCCACTCATGGGCGTATAAATTGGGAAAACTAAAAATCAGCAAGACACAGGCACCCGAAAGTTTAGGGCTGCTCTGTTGACAAGAACCTCCACTTCATGACACCTTAAATATCCCAGGAAAGAGAAAAATGGATAAAGAAGTGGTGGTCCTTATGTACAATGGAATATCCCTCAGCCATGAAATCAATGTCATAAGGCTAGTAGCAGCATGATGAGTGGCTTTAGCTACGACGATTCTAAGTGAAATAAGTCACACAGAAAAAGACACTTATCATAAGCTATCACTTATAGAGGGAATGTAAAAACCGCTACACTTGAACTGAATTACAAAACAGAACAGAGTCACACGTTTACAAAACACACTATGTCTGCTTAACGGGAAAGGTGGGGTGGGGTGATGCATAAAACAAGGGTTTCAAATGAGCTCAGATACCGTTCCATAAACCCAATATGTAATAGAAAGACCTACTCCTTGCTCAGTGAACTGGACTCAACACCCCCTATTCACCGCAGAAGAATATATCTGACTAGTAAGAATCTTAAAACCTATGTATTGATATCTCTCTGGAAGTGAGTCAAGTGGCTGTAAAGCCGCATAAACACAGCCGTGAAAAACAGCTAAACCCCATTATAAAAATAAATTACTTTTAAAAACCCGTGAAACAAAGACAGTGAAAGAGAGAGAATTTCTTACAAAATTCGTTCAGGGGCTGTGATGCAACCTGGATTGACCATATCTAGACCCACAGCTGGATGAGACATAAGGGTGGACACTCTCGGGGCTGAGAGGTTTGGTGAGGTTGGGGGAGCAAACGCAGAGCCTTTAAAGTAATACTGCCTGTTACCCATCCCATGGGTCCCAAATCTGCAGGTTCAAGGGCATCTTCCTACCTCGAAAACATGCATGAGAAACCCAGAAGGTGGTACACCGTGTGATCGGGAAAGGTTTCTAAAACGCACCTCATTTCTCATCTCCTTGTGCTCGGGTTCGCCATTCCAGCCGCTTTACTAGCAATCTCCCTCCTTGGAGAATCAGCACCTTTAACCTCCCGTTCCGTACAGCTTGCAATTTGTCCTGAGGATGAACGGGAAGAGGGGGAGCCAATGAGAGACTAGCTCTAGGTGTTGGGACAGGCACAGGTCACTCTATTTTCCCATCAGGAAGAAGAATTAACCACAGGCTCAGCCTGCCGCCCGGAAGCAGAATAGGGCCTGAGGCGATCCTGCGCTTTTGCGGCCAGCTCCCAAAAAAGCGAGTTGAAAAATGGAGCTCAGGGGCACTGCAATTCACAAACCTGCAGAGTTATAAATGATAACTCTCGTCCACAAATATATTGAGGGAAGGCACCGAAGAGGATCTGAAAGCAAGGCAGAATTGCAGGAAACAGATTTCAGGAGGTCGATTCGAATCGCCTTTAAAGCACATGAAAAGCGGCAAAATGTCGACAATGATGCCCTTGGCCAAAAAGGGCGTATGCGTTTTTTCCTGAATATATTCAGGAAAAAACGCATACGCCCTTTTTGGCCAACCAAGCAACCTGGAAAGGCAAATCAGCGCTACAAAGAAGTCTCGCTTCCCATCGGTCAAAAGGGCCATGCGGAAAAAAGTGTCAAAACCAGAAATGCAGGACAGGCCATGGAGAAATGGGAACCTTGCTACGCTGATGGGCGGGATGTAAATTGCCAACAGCCACTCTGGAGAAGTGTACGGTGTGTCCTGAAACATCGAAAAAACACAGCTTAGAGCGCATAGGGCACTTCCACTCATGGGCGTATAAATTGGGAAAACTAAAAATCAGCAAGACACAGGCACCCCAAAGTTTGGGGCTGCTCTGTTGACAAGAACCTCCACTTCGTGACACCTTAAATATCCCAGGAAAGAGAAAAATGGATAAAGAAGTGGTGGTCCTTATGTACAATGGAATATCCCTCAGCCATGAAATCAATGTCATAAGGCTAGTAGCAGCATGATGAGTGGCTTTAGCCACGACGATTCTAAGTGAAATAAGTCATACAGAAAAACACACTTATCATAAGCTATCACTTATAGAGGGAATGTAAAAACCGCTACACTTGAACTGAATTACAAGATAGAACAGAGTCACACGTTTAGAAAACACATTATGGCTTCTTAACGGGAAAGGTGGGGTGGGGTGGTGCATAAAACAAGGGTTTCAAATGAGCTCAGATACCGTTCCATAAACCCCATATGTAATAGAAAGACCTACTCCTTGCTCAGTGAACTGGACTCAACACCCCCTATTCACCGCACAAGAATATATCTGACTAGTAAGAATCTTACAACCTATGTATTGATATCTCTCTGGAAGTGAGTCAAGTGGCTGTAAAGCGGCAGAAACACAGCCGTGAAAAGCAGCTAAACCCCATTATAAAAATAAATTCCTTTTAAAAACCCGTGAAACAAAGACAGTGAAAGAGAGAGAAATTCTTACAAAATTCGTTCAGGGGCTGTGATGCAACCTGGATTGACCATATCTAGACCCACAGCTGGAGGAGACATAAGGGTGGACACTCTCGCGGCTGAGAGGTTTGGTGAGGTTGGGGGAGCAAACGCAGAGCCTTTAAAGTAATACTGCCTGTTACCCATCCCATGGGTCCCAAATCTGCAGGTTCAAGGGCATCTTCCTACCTCGAAAACATGCATGAGAAACCCAGAAGGTGGTACACCGTGTGATCGGGAAAGGTTTCTAAAACGCACCTCATTTCTCATCTCCTTGTGCTCGGGTTCGCCATTCCAGCCGCTTTACTAGCAATCTCCCTCCTTGGAGAATCAGCACCTTTAACCTCCCGTTCCGTACAGCTTGCAATTTGTCCTGAGGATGAACGGGAAGAGGGGGAGCCAATGAGAGACTAGCTCTAGGTGTTGGGACAGGCACAGGTCACTCTATTTTCCCATCAGGAAGAAGAATTAACCACAGGCTCAGCCTGCCGCCCGGAAGCAGAATAGGGCCTGAGGCGATCCTGCGCTTTTGCGGCCAGCTCCCAAAAAAGCGAGTTGAAAAATGGAGCTCAGGGGCACTGCAATTCACAAACCTGCAGAGTTATAAATGATAACTCTCGTCCACAAATATATTGAGGGAAGGCAACGAAGAGGATCTGAAAGCAAGGCAGAATTGCAGGAAACAGATTTCAGGAGGTCGATTCGAATCGCCTTTAAAGCACATGAAAAGCGGCAAAATGTCGACAATGATGCCCTTGGCCAAAAAGGGCGTATGCGTTTTTTCCTGAATATATTCAGGAAAAAACGCATACGCCCTTTTTGGCCAACCAAGCAACCTGGAAAGGCAAATCAGCGCTACAAAGAAGTCTCGCTTCCCATCGGTCAAAAGGGCCATGCGGAAAAAAGTGTCAAAACCAGAAATGCAGGACAGGCCATGGAGAAATGGGAGCCTTGCTACGCTGATGGGCGGGATGTAAATTGCCAACAGCCACTCTGGAGAAGTGTACGGTGTGTCCTGAAACATCGAAAAAACACAGCTTAGAGCGCATAGGGCACTTCCACTCATGGGCGTATAAATTGGGAAAACTAAAAATCAGCAAGACACAGGCACCCCAAAGTTTGGGGCTGCTCTGTTGACAAGAACCTCCACTTCGTGACACCTTAAATATCCCAGGAAAGAGAAAAATGGATAAAGAAGTGGTGGTCCTTATGTACAATGGAATATCCCTCAGCCATGAAATCAATGTCATAAGGCTAGTAGCAGCATGATGAGTGGCTTTAGCTACGACGATTCTAAGTGAAATAAGTCATACAGAAAAACACACTTATTATAAGCTATCACTTATAGAGGGAATGTAAAAACCGCTACACTTGAACTGAATTACAAAACAGAACAGAGTCACACGTTTAGAAAACACACTATGGCTGCTTAACGGGAAAGGTGGGGTGGGGTGATGCATAAAACAAGGGTTTCAAATGAGCTCAGATACCGTTCCATAAACCCAATATGTAATAGAAAGACCTACTCCTTGCTCAGTGAACTGGACTCAACACCCCCTATTCACCGCACAAGAATATATCTGACTAGTAAGAATCTTAAAACCTATGTATTGATATCTCTCTGGAAGTGAGTCAAGTGGCTGTAAAGCCGCAGAAACACAGCCGTGAAAAACAGCTAAACCCCATTATAAAAATAAATTACTTTTAAAAACCCGTGAAACAAAGACAGTGAAAGAGAGAGAATTTCTTACAAAATTCGTTCAGGGGCTGTGATGCAACCTGGATTGACCATATCTAGACCCACAGCTGGATGAGACATAAGGGTGGACACTCTCGGGGCTGAGAGGTTTGGTGAGGTTGGGGGAGCAAACGCAGAGCCTTTAAAGTAATACTGCCTGTTACCCATCCCATGGGTCCCAAATCTCCAGGTTCAAGGGCATCTTCCTACCTCGAAAACATGCATGAGAAACCCAGAAGGTGGTACACCGTGTGATCGGGAAAGGTTTCTAAAACGCACCTCATTTCTCATCTCCTTGTGCTCGGGTTCACCATTCCAGCCGCTTTACTAGCAATCTCCCTCCTTGGAGAATCAGCACCTTTAACCTCCCGTTCCGTACAGCTTGCAATTTGTCCTGAGGATGAACGGGAAGAGGGGGAGCCAATGAGAGACTAGCTCTAGGTGTTGGGACAGGCACAGGTCACTCTATTTTCCCATCAGGAAGAAGAATTAACCACAGGCTCAGCCTGCCGCCCAGAAGCAGAATAGGGCCTGAGGCGATCCTGCGCTTTTGCGGCCAGCTCCCAAAAAAGCGAGTTGAAAAATGGAGCTCAGGGGCACTGCAATTCACAAACCTGCAGAGTTATAAATGATAACTCTCGTCCACAAATATATTGAGGGAAGGCACCGAAGAGGATCTGAAAGCAAGGCAGAATTGCAGGAAACAGATTTCAGGAGGTCGATTCGAATCGCCTTTAAAGCACATGAAAAGTGGCAAAACGTCGACAATGATGCCCTTGGCCAAAAAGGGCGTATGCGTTTTTTCCTGAATATATTCAGGAAAAAACGCATACGCCCTTTTCGGCCAACCAAGCAACCTGGAAAGGCAAATCAGCGCTACAAAGAAGTCTCGCTTCCCATCGGTCAAAAGGGCCACGCGGAAAAAAGTGTCAAAACCAGAAATGCAGAACAGGCCATGGAGAAATGGGAGCCTTGCTACGCTGATGGGCGGGATGTAAATTGCCAACAGCCACTCTGGAGAAGTGTACGGTGTGTCCTGAAACATCGAAAAAACACAGCTTAGAGCGCATAGGGCACTTCCACTCATGGGCGTATAAATTGGGAAAACTAAAAATCAGCAAGACACAGGCACCCCAAAGTTTGGGGCTGCTCTGTTGACAAGAACCTCCACTTCGTGACACCTTAAATATCCCAGGAAAGAGAAAAATGGATAAAGAAGTGGTGGTCCTTATGTACAATGGAATATCCCTCAGCCATGAAATCAATGTCATAAGGCTAGTAGCAGCATGATGAGTGGCTTTAGCTACGACGATTCTAAGTGAAATAAGTCATACAGAAAAACACACTTATTATAAGCTATCACTTATAGAGGGAATGTAAAAACCGCTACACTTGAACTGAATTACAAAACAGAACAGAGTCACACGTTTAGAAAACACACTATGGCTGCTTAACGGGAAAGGTGGGGTGGGGTGATGCATAAAACAAGGGTTTCAAATGAGCTCAGATACCGTTCCATAAACCCAATATGTAATAGAAAGACCTACTCCTTGCTCAGTGAACTGGACTCAACACCCCCTATTCACCGCACAAGAATATATCTGACTAGTAAGAATCTTAAAACCTATGTATTGATATCTCTCTGGAAGTGAGTCAAGTGGCTGTAAAGCCGCAGAAACACAGCCGTGAAAAACAGCTAAACCCCATTATAAAAATAAATTACTTTTAAAAACCCGTGAAACAAAGACAGTGAAAGAGAGAGAATTTCTTACAAAATTCGTTCAGGGGCTGTGATGCAACCTGGATTGACCATATCTAGACCCACAGCTGGATGAGACATAAGGGTGGACACTCTCGGGGCTGAGAGGTTTGGTGAGGTTGGGGGAGCAAACGCAGAGCCTTTAAAGTAATACTGCCTGTTACCCATCCCATGGGTCCCAAATCTCCAGGTTCAAGGGCATCTTCCTACCTCGAAAACATGCATGAGAAACCCAGAAGGTGGTACACCGTGTGATCGGGAAAGGTTTCTAAAACGCACCTCATTTCTCATCTCCTTGTGCTCGGGTTCACCATTCCAGCCGCTTTACTAGCAATCTCCCTCCTTGGAGAATCAGCACCTTTAACCTCCCGTTCCGTACAGCTTGCAATTTGTCCTGAGGATGAACGGGAAGAGGGGGAGCCAATGAGAGACTAGCTCTAGGTGTTGGGACAGGCACAGGTCACTCTATTTTCCCATCAGGAAGAAGAATTAACCACAGGCTCAGCCTGCCGCCCAGAAGCAGAATAGGGCCTGAGGCGATCCTGCGCTTTTGCGGACAGCTCCCAAAAAAGCGAGTTGAAAAATGGAGCTCAGGGGCACTGCAATTCACAAACCTGCAGAGTTATAAATGATAACTCTCGTCCACAAATATATTGAGGGAAGGCACCGAAGAGGATCTGAAAGCAAGGCAGAATTGCAGGAAACAGATTTCAGGAGGTCGATTCGAATCGCCTTTAAAGCACATGAAAAGTGGCAAAACGTCGACAATGATGCCCTTGGCCAAAAAGGGCGTATGCGTTTTTTCCTGAATATATTCAGGAAAAAACGCATACGCCCTTTTCGGCCAACCAAGCAACCTGGAAAGGCAAATCAGCGCTACAAAGAAGTCTCGCTTCCCATCGGTCAAAAGGGCCACGCGGAAAAAAGTGTCAAAACCAGAAATGCAGAACAGGCCATGGAGAAATGGGAGCCTTGCTACGCTGATGGGCGGGATGTAAATTGCCAACAGCCACTCTGGAGAAGTGTACGGTGTGTCCTGAAACATCGAAAAAACACAGCTTAGAGCGCATAGGGCACTTCCACTCATGGGCGTATAAATTGGGAAAACTAAAAATCAGCAAGACACAGGCACCCCAAAGTTTGGGGCTGCTCTGTTGACAAGAACCTCCACTTCGTGACACCTTAAATATCCCAGGAAAGAGAAAAATGGATAAAGAAGTGGTGGTCCTTATGTACAATGGAATATCCCTCAGCCATGAAATCAATGTCATAAGGCTAGTAGCAGCATGATGAGTGGCTTTAGCTACGACGATTCTAAGTGAAATAAGTCATACAGAAAAACACACTTATTATAAGCTATCACTTATAGAGGGAATGTAAAAACCGCTACACTTGAACTGAATTACAAAACAGAACAGAGTCACACGTTTAGAAAACACACTATGGCTGCTTAACGGGAAAGGTGGGGTGGGGTGATGCATAAAACAAGGGTTTCAAATGAGCTCAGATACCGTTCCATAAACCCAATATGTAATAGAAAGACCTACTCCTTGCTCAGTGAACTGGACTCAACACCCCCTATTCACCGCACAAGAATATATCTGACTAGTAAGAATCTTAAAACCTATGTATTGATATCTCTCTGGAAGTGAGTCAAGTGGCTGTAAAGCCGCAGAAACACAGCCGTGAAAAACAGCTAAACCCCATTATAAAAATAAATTACTTTTAAAAACCCGTGAAACAAAGACAGTGAAAGAGAGAGAATTTCTTACAAAATTCGTTCAGGGGCTGTGATGCAACCTGGATTGACCATATCTAGACCCACAGCTGGATGAGACATAAGGGTGGACACTCTCGGGGCTGAGAGGTTTGGTGAGGTTGGGGGAGCAAACGCAGAGCCTTTAAAGTAATACTGCCTGTTACCCATCCCATGGGTCCCAAATCTCCAGGTTCAAGGGCATCTTCCTACCTCGAAAACATGCATGAGAAACCCAGAAGGTGGTACACCGTGTGATCGGGAAAGGTTTCTAAAACGCACCTCATTTCTCATCTCCTTGTGCTCGGGTTCACCATTCCAGCCGCTTTACTAGCAATCTCCCTCCTTGGAGAATCAGCACCTTTAACCTCCCGTTCCGTACAGCTTGCAATTTGTCCTGAGGATGAACGGGAAGAGGGGGAGCCAATGAGAGACTAGCTCTAGGTGTTGGGACAGGCACAGGTCACTCTATTTTCCCATCAGGAAGAAGAATTAACCACAGGCTCAGCCTGCCGCCCAGAAGCAGAATAGGGCCTGAGGCGATCCTGCGCTTTTGCGGACAGCTCCCAAAAAAGCGAGTTGAAAAATGGAGCTCAGGGGCACTGCAATTCACAAACCTGCAGAGTTATAAATGATAACTCTCGTCCACAAATATATTGAGGGAAGGCACCGAAGAGGATCTGAAAGCAAGGCAGAATTGCAGGAAACAGATTTCAGGAGGTCGATTCGAATCGCCTTTAAAGCACATGAAAAGTGGCAAAACGTCGACAATGATGCCCTTGGCCAAAAAGGGCGTATGCGTTTTTTCCTGAATATATTCAGGAAAAAACGCATACGCCCTTTTCGGCCAACCAAGCAACCTGGAAAGGCAAATCAGCGCTACAAAGAAGTCTCGCTTCCCATCGGTCAAAAGGGCCACGCGGAAAAAAGTGTCAAAACCAGAAATGCAGAACAGGCCATGGAGAAATGGGAGCCTTGCTACGCTGATGGGCGGGATGTAAATTGCCAACAGCCACTCTGGAGAAGTGTACGGTGTGTCCTGAAACATCAAAAAAACACAGCTTAGAGCGCATAGGGCACTTCCACTCATGGGCGTATAAATTGGGAAAACTAAAAATCAGCAAGACACAGGCACCCGAAAGTTTAGGGCTGCTCTGTTGACAAGAACCTCCACTTCATGACACCTTAAATATCCCAGGAAAGAGAAAAATGGATAAAGAAGTGGTGGTCCTTATGTACAATGGAATATCCCTCAGCCATGAAATCAATGTCATAAGGCTAGTAGCAGCATGATGAGTGGCTTTAGCTACGACGATTCTAAGTGAAATAAGTCACACAGAAAAAGACACTTATCATAAGCTATCACTTATAGAGGGAATGTAAAAACCGCTACACTTGAACTGAATTACAAAACAGAACAGAGTCACACGTTTACAAAACACACTATGTCTGCTTAACGGGAAAGGTGGGGTGGGGTGATGCATAAAACAAGGGTTTCAAATGAGCTCAGATACCGTTCCATAAACCCAATATGTAATAGAAAGACCTACTCCTTGCTCAGTGAACTGGACTCAACACCCCCTATTCACCGCACAAGAATATATCTGACTAGTAAGAATCTTAAAACCTATGTATTGATATCTCTCTGGAAGTGAGTCAAGTGGCTGTAAAGCCGCATAAACACAGCCGTGAAAAACAGCTAAACCCCATTATAAAAATAAATTACTTTTAAAAACCCGTGAAACAAAGACAGTGAAAGAGAGAGAATTTCTTACAAAATTCGTTCAGGGGCTGTGATGCAACCTGGATTGACCATATCTAGACCCACAGCTGGATGAGACATAAGGGTGGACACTCTCGGGGCTGAGAGGTTTGGTGAGGTTGGGGGAGCAAACGCAGAGCCTTTAAAGTAATACTGCCTGTTACCCATCCCATGGGTCCCAAATCTCCAGGTTCAAGGGCATCTTCCTACCTCGAAAACATGCATGAGAAACCCAGAAGGTGGTACACCGTGTGATCGGGAAAGGTTTCTAAAACGCACCTCATTTCTCATCTCCTTGTGCTCGGGTTCACCATTCCAGCCGCTTTACTAGCAATCTCCCTCCTTGGAGAATCAGCACCTTTAACCTCCCGTTCCGTACAGCTTGCAATTTGTCCTGAGGATGAACGGGAAGAGGGGGAGCCAATGAGAGACTAGCTCTAGGTGTTGGGACAGGCACAGGTCACTCTATTTTCCCATCAGGAAGAAGAATTAACCACAGGCTCAGCCTGCCGCCCGGAAGCAGAATAGGGCCTGAGGCGATCCTGCGCTTTTGCGGACAGCTCCCAAAAAAGCGAGTTGAAAAATGGAGCTCAGGGGCACTGCAATTCACAAACCTGCAGAGTTATAAATGATAACTCTCGTCCACAAATATATTGAGGGAAGGCACCGAAGAGGATCTGAAAGCAAGGCAGAATTGCAGGAAACAGATTTCAGGAGGTCGATTCGAATCGCCTTTAAAGCACATGAAAAGTGGCAAAACGTCGACAATGATGCCCTTGGCCAAAAAGGGCGTATGCGTTTTTTCCTGAATATATTCAGGAAAAAACGCATACGCCCTTTTCCGCCAACCAAGCAACCTGGAAAGGCAAATCAGCGCTACAAAGAAGTCTTGCTTCCCATCGGTCAAAAGGGCCACGCGGAAAAAAGTGTCAAAACCAGAAATGCAGAACAGGCCATGGAGAAATGGGAGCCTTGCTACGCTGATGGGCGGGATGTAAATTGCCAACAGCCACTCTGGAGAAGTGTACGGTGTGTCCTGAAACATCAAAAAAACACAGCTTAGAGCGCATAGGGCACTTCCACTCATGGGCGTATAAATTGGGAAAACTAAAAATCAGCAAGACACAGGCACCCGAAAGTTTAGGGCTGCTCTGTTGACAAGAACCTCCACTTCATGACACCTTAAATATCCCAGGAAAGAGAAAAATGGATAAAGAAGTGGTGGTCCTTATGTACAATGGAATATCCCTCAGCCATGAAATCAATGTCATAAGGCTAGTAGCAGCATGATGAGTGGCTTTAGCTACGACGATTCTAAGTGAAATAAGTCACACAGAAAAAGACACTTATCATAAGCTATCACTTATAGAGGGAATGTAAAAACCGCTACACTTGAACTGAATTACAAAACAGAACAGAGTCACACGTTTACAAAACACACTATGTCTGCTTAACGGGAAAGGTGGGGTGGGGTGATGCATAAAACAAGGGTTTCAAATGAGCTCAGATACCGTTCCATAAACCCAATATGTAATAGAAAGACCTACTCCTTGCTCAGTGAACTGGACTCAACACCCCCTATTCACCGCAGAAGAATATATCTGACTAGTAAGAATCTTAAAACCTATGTATTGATATCTCTCTGGAAGTGAGTCAAGTGGCTGTAAAGCCGCATAAACACAGCCGTGAAAAACAGCTAAACCCCATTATAAAAATAAATTACTTTTAAAAACCCGTGAAACAAAGACAGTGAAAGAGAGAGAATTTCTTACAAAATTCGTTCAGGGGCTGTGATGCAACCTGGATTGACCATATCTAGACCCACAGCTGGATGAGACATAAGGGTGGACACTCTCGGGGCTGAGAGGTTTGGTGAGGTTGGGGGAGCAAACGCAGAGCCTTTAAAGTAATACTGCCTGTTACCCATCCCATGGGTCCCAAATCTCCAGGTTCAAGGGCATCTTCCTACCTCGAAAACATGCATGAGAAACCCAGAAGGTGGTACACCGTGTGATCGGGAAAGGTTTCTAAAACGCACCTCATTTCTCATCTCCTTGTGCTCGGGTTCACCATTCCAGCCGCTTTACTAGCAATCTCCCTCCTTGGAGAATCAGCACCTTTAACCTCCCGTTCCGTACAGCTTGCAATTTGTCCTGAGGATGAACGGGAAGAGGGGGAGCCAATGAGAGACTAGCTCTAGGTGTTGGGACAGGCACAGGTCACTCTATTTTCCCATCAGGAAGAAGAATTAACCACAGGCTCAGCCTGCCGCCCGGAAGCAGAATAGGGCCTGAGGCGATCCTGCGCTTTTGCGGACAGCTCCCAAAAAAGCGAGTTGAAAAATGGAGCTCAGGGGCACTGCAATTCACAAACCTGCAGAGTTATAAATGATAACTCTCGTCCACAAATATATTGAGGGAAGGCACCGAAGAGGATCTGAAAGCAAGGCAGAATTGCAGGAAACAGATTTCAGGAGGTCGATTCGAATCGCCTTTAAAGCACATGAAAAGTGGCAAAACGTCGACAATGATGCCCTTGGCCAAAAAGGGCGTATGCGTTTTTTCCTGAATATATTCAGGAAAAAACGCATACGCCCTTTTCGGCCAACCAAGCAACCTGGAAAGGCAAATCAGCGCTACAAAGAAGTCTCGCTTCCCATCGGTCAAAAGGGCCACGCGGAAAAAAGTGTCAAAACCAGAAATGCAGAACAGGCCATGGAGAAATGGGAGCCTTGCTACGCTGATGGGCGGGATGTAAATTGCCAACAGCCACTCTGGAGAAGTGTACGGTGTGTCCTGAAACATCAAAAAAACACAGCTTAGAGCGCATAGGGCACTTCCACTCATGGGCGTATAAATTGGGAAAACTAAAAATCAGCAAGACACAGGCACCCGAAAGTTTAGGGCTGCTCTGTTGACAAGAACCTCCACTTCATGACACCTTAAATATCCCAGGAAAGAGAAAAATGGATAAAGAAGTGGTGGTCCTTATGTACAATGGAATATCCCTCAGCCATGAAATCAATGTCATAAGGCTAGTAGCAGCATGATGAGTGGCTTTAGCTACGACGATTCTAAGTGAAATAAGTCACACAGAAAAAGACACTTATCATAAGCTATCACTTATAGAGGGAATGTAAAAACCGCTACACTTGAACTGAATTACAAAACAGAACAGAGTCACACGTTTACAAAACACACTATGTCTGCTTAACGGGAAAGGTGGGGTGGGGTGATGCATAAAACAAGGGTTTCAAATGAGCTCAGATACCGTTCCATAAACCCAATATGTAATAGAAAGACCTACTCCTTGCTCAGTGAACTGGACTCAACACCCCCTATTCACCGCACAAGAATATATCTGACTAGTAAGAATCTTAAAACCTATGTATTGATATCTCTCTGGAAGTGAGTCAAGTGGCTGTAAAGCCGCATAAACACAGCCGTGAAAAACAGCTAAACCCCATTATAAAAATAAATTACTTTTAAAAACCCGTGAAACAAAGACAGTGAAAGAGAGAGAATTTCTTACAAAATTCGTTCAGGGGCTGTGATGCAACCTGGATTGACCATATCTAGACCCACAGCTGGATGAGACATAAGGGTGGACACTCTCGGGGCTGAGAGGTTTGGTGAGGTTGGGGGAGCAAACGCAGAGCCTTTAAAGTAATACTGCCTGTTACCCATCCCATGGGTCCCAAATCTCCAGGTTCAAGGGCATCTTCCTACCTCGAAAACATGCATGAGAAACCCAGAAGGTGGTACACCGTGTGATCGGGAAAGGTTTCTAAAACGCACCTCATTTCTCATCTCCTTGTGCTCGGGTTCGCCATTCCAGCCGCTTTACTAGCAATCTCCATCCTTGGAGAATCAGCACCTTTAACCTCCCGTTCCGTACAGCTTGCAATTTGTCCTGAGGATGAACGGGAAGAGGGGGAGCCAATGAGAGACTAGCTCTAGGTGTTGGGACAGGCACAGGTCACTCTATTTTCCCATCAGGAAGAAGAATTAACCACAGGCTCAGCCTGCCGCCCGGAAGCAGAATAGGGCCTGAGGCGATCCTGCGCTTTTGCGGCCAGCTCCCAAAAAAGCGAGTTGAAAAATGGAGCTCAGGGGCACTGCAATTCACAAACCTGCAGAGTTATAAATGATAACTCTCGTCCACAAATATATTGAGGGAAGGCAACGAAGAGGATCTGAAAGCAAGGCAGAATTGCAGGAAACAGATTTCAGGAGGTCGATTCGAATCGCCTTTAAAGCACATGAAAAGCGGCAAAATGTCGACAATGATGCCCTTGGCCAAAAAGGGCGTATGCGTTTTTTCCTGAATATATTCAGGAAAAAACGCATACGCCCTTTTTGGCCAACCAAGCAACCTGGAAAGGCAAATCAGCGCTACAAAGAAGTCTCGCTTCCCATCGGTCAAAAGGGCCATGCGGAAAAAAGTGTCAAAACCAGAAATGCAGGACAGGCCATGGAGAAATGGGAGCCTTGCTACGCTGATGGACGGGATGTAAATTGCCAACAGCCACTCTGGAGAAGTGTACGGTGTGTCCTGAAACATCGAAAAAACACAGCTTAGAGCGCATAGGGCACTTCCACTCATGGGCGTATAAATTGGGAAAACTAAAAATCAGCAAGACACAGGCACCCCAAAGTTTGGGGCTGCTCTGTTGACAAGAACCTCCACTTCGTGACACCTTAAATATCCCAGGAAAGAGAAAAATGGATAAAGAAGTGGTGGTCCTTATGTACAATGGAATATCCCTCAGCCATGAAATCAATGTCATAAGGCTAGTAGCAGCATGATGAGTGGCTTTAGCCACGACGATTCTAAGTGAAATAAGTCATACAGAAAAACACACTTATTATAAGCTATCACTTATAGAGGGAATGTAAAAACCGCTACACTTGAACTGAATTACAAGACAGAACAGAGTCACACGTTTAGAAAACACATTATGGCTTCTTAACGGGAAAGGTGGGGTGGGGTGATGCATAAAACAAGGGTTTCAAATGAGCTCAGATACCGTTCCATAAACCCCATATGTAATAGAAAGACCTACTCCTTGCTCAGTGAACTGGACTCAACACCCCCTATTCACCGCACAAGAATATATCTGACTAGTAAGAATCTTAAAACCTATGTATTGATATCTCTCTGGAAGTGAGTCAAGTGGCTGTAAAGCGGCAGAAACACAGCCGTGAAAAGCAGCTAAACCCCATTATAAAAATAAATTCCTTTTAAAAACCCGTGAAACAAAGACAGTGAAAGAGAGAGAAATTCTTACAAAATTCGTTCAGGGGCTGTGATGCAACCTGGATTGACCATATCTAGACCCACAGCTGGAGGAGACATAAGGGTGGACACTCTCGGGGCTGAGAGGTTTGGTGAGGTTGGGGGAGCAAACGCAGAGCCTTTAAAGTAATACTGCCTGTTACCCATCCCATGGGTCCCAAATCTCCAGGTTCAAGGGCATCTTCCTACCTCGAAAACATGCATGAGAAACCCAGAAGGTGGTACACCGTGTGATCGGGAAAGGTTTCTAAAACGCACCTCATTTCTCATCTCCTTGTGCTCGGGTTCGCCATTCCAGCCGCTTTACTAGCAATCTCCCTCCTTGGAGAATCAGCACCTTTAACCTCCCGTTCCGTACAGCTTGCAATTTGTCCTGAGGATGAACGGGAAGAGGGGGAGCCAATGAGAGACTAGCTCTAGGTGTTGGGACAGGCACAGGTCACTCTATTTTCCCATCAGGAAGAAGAATTAACCACAGGCTCAGCCTGCCGCCCGGAAGCAGAATAGGGCCTGAGGCGATCCTGCACTTTTGTGGACAGCTCCCAAAAAAGCGAGTTGAAAAATGGAGCTCAGGGGCACTGCAATTCACAAACCTGCAGAGTTATAAATGATAACTCTCGTCCACAAATATATTGAGGGAAGGCACCGAAGAGGATCTGAAAGCAAGGCAGAATTGCAGGAAACAGATTTCAGGAGGTCGATTCGAATCGCCTTTAAAGCACATGAAAAGTGGCAAAACGTCGACAATGATGCCCTTGGCCAAAAAGGGCGTATGCGTTTTTTCCTGAATATATTCAGGAAAAAACGCATACGCCCTTTTCCGCCAACCAAGCAACCTGGAAAGGCAAATCAGCGCTACAAAGAAGTCTCGCTTCCCATCGGTCAAAAGGGCCATGCGGAAAAAAGTGTCAAAACCAGAAATGCAGAACAGGCCATGGAGAAATGGGAGCCTTGCTACACTGATGGGCGGGATGTAAATTGCCAACAGCCACTCTGGAGAAGTGTACGGTGTGTCCTGAAACATCGAAAAAACACAGCTTAGAGCGCATAGGGCACTTCCACTCATGGGCGTATAAATTGGGAAAACTAAAAATCAGCAAGACACAGGCACCCCAAAGTTTGGGGCTGCTCTGTTGACAAGAACCTCCACTTCGTGACACCTTAAATATCCCAGGAAAGAGAAAAATGGATAAAGAAGTGGTGGTCCTTATGTACAATGGAATATCCCTCAGCCATGAAATCAATGTCATAAGGCTAGTAGCAGCATGATGAGTGGCTTTAGCCACGACGATTCTAAGTGAAATAAGTCATACAGAAAAACACACTTATTATAAGCTATCACTTATAGAGGGAATGTAAAAACCGCTACACTTGAACTGAATTACAAGACAGAACAGAGTCACACGTTTAGAAAACACATTATGGCTTCTTAACGGGAAAGGTGGGGTGGGGTGATGCATAAAACAAGGGTTTCAAATGAGCTCAGATACCGTTCCATAAACCCCATATGTAATAGAAAGACCTACTCCTTGCTCAGTGAACTGGACTCAACACCCCCTATTCACCGCACAAGAATATATCTGACTAGTAAGAATCTTAAAACCTATGTATTGATATCTCTCTGGAAGTGAGTCAAGTGGCTGTAAAGCCGCATAAACACAGCCGTGAAAAGCAGCTAAACCCCATTATAAAAATAAATTCCTTTTAAAAACCCGTGAAACAAAGACAGTGAAAGAGAGAGAAATTCTTACAAAATTCGTTCAGGGGCTGTGATGCAACCTGGATTGACCATATCTAGACCCACAGCTGGAGGAGACATAAGGGTGGACACTCTCGGGGCTGAGAGGTTTGGTGAGGTTGGGGGAGCAAACGCAGAGCCTTTAAAGTAATACTGCCTGTTACCCATCCCATGGGTCCCAAATCTCCAGGTTCAAGGGCATCTTCCTACCTCGAAAACATGCATGAGAAACCCAGAAGGTGGTACACCGTGTGATCGGGAAAGGTTTCTAAAACGCACCTCATTTCTCATCTCCTTGTGCTCGGGTTCGCCATTTCAGCCGCTTTACTAGCAATCTCCCTCCTTGGAGAATCAGCACCTTTAACCTCCCGTTCCGTACAGCTTGCAATTTGTCCTGAGGATGAACGGGAAGAGGGGGAGCCAATGAGAGACTAGCTCTAGGTGTTGGGACGGGCACAGGTCACTCTATTTTCCCATCAGGAAGAAGAATTAACCACAGGCTCAGCCTGCCGCCCGGAAGCAGAATAGGGCCTGAGGCGATCCTGCGCTTTTGCGGACAGCTCCCAAAAAAGCGAGTTGAAAAATGGAGCTCAGGGGCACTGCAATTCACAAACCTGCAGAGTTATAAATGATAACTCTCGTCCACAAATATATTGAGGGAAGGCACCGAAGAGGATCTGAAAGCAAGGCAGAATTGCAGGAAACAGATTTCAGGAGGTCGATTCGAATCGCCTTTAAAGCACATGAAAAGTGGCAAAACGTCGACAATGATGCCCTTGGCCAAAAAGGGCGTATGCGTTTTTTCCTGAATATATTCAGGAAAAAACGCATACGCCCTTTTCCGCCAACCAAGCAACCTGGAAAGGCAAATCAGCGCTACAAAGAAGTCTCGCTTCCCATCGGTCAAAAGGGCCATGCGGAAAAAAGTGTCAAAACCAGAAATGCAGAACAGGCCATGGAGAAATGGGAGCCTTGCTACACTGATGGGCGGGATGTAAATTGCCAACAGCCACTCTGGAGAAGTGTACGGTGTGTCCTGAAACATCGAAAAAACACAGCTTAGAGCGCATAGGGCACTTCCACTCATGGGCGTATAAATTGGGAAAACTAAAAATCAGCAAGACACAGGCACCCCAAAGTTTGGGGCTGCTCTGTTGACAAGAACCTCCACTTCGTGACACCTTAAATATCCCAGGAAAGAGAAAAATGGATAAAGAAGTGGTGGTCCTTATGTACAATGGAATATCCCTCAGCCATGAAATCAATGTCATAAGGCTAGTAGCAGCATGATGAGTGGCTTTAGCCACGACGATTCTAAGTGAAATAAGTCATACAGAAAAACACACTTATTATAAGCTATCACTTATAGAGGGAATGTAAAAACCGCTACACTTTAACTGAATTACAAGACAGAACAGAGTCACACGTTTAGAAAACACATTATGGCTTCTTAACGGGAAAGGTGGGGTGGGGTGATGCATAAAACAAGGGTTTCAAATGAGCTCAGATACCGTTCCATAAACCCCATATGTAATAGAAAGACCTACTCCTTGCTCAGTGAACTGGACTCAACACCCCCTATTCACCGCACAAGAATATATCTGACTAGTAAGAATCTTAAAACCTATGTATTGATATCTCTCTGGAAGTGAGTCAAGTGGCTGTAAAGCCGCATAAACACAGCCGTGAAAAGCAGCTAAACCCCATTATAAAAATAAATTCCTTTTAAAAACCCGTGAAACAAAGACAGTGAAAGAGAGAGAAATTCTTACAAAATTCGTTCAGGGGCTGTGATGCAACCTGGATTGACCATATCTAGACCCACAGCTGGAGGAGACATAAGGGTGGACACTCTCGGGGCTGAGAGGTTTGGTGAGGTTGGGGGAGCAAACGCAGAGCCTTTAAAGTAATACTGCCTGTTACCCATCCCATGGGTCCCAAATCTCCAGGTTCAAGGGCATCTTCCTACCTCGAAAACATGCATGAGAAACCCAGAAGGTGGTACACCGTGTGATCGGGAAAGGTTTCTAAAACGCACCTCATTTCTCATCTCCTTGTGCTCGGGTTCGCCATTTCAGCCGCTTTACTAGCAATCTCCCTCCTTGGAGAATCAGCACCTTTAACCTCCCGTTCCGTACAGCTTGCAATTTGTCCTGAGGATGAACGGGAAGAGGGGGAGCCAATGAGAGACTAGCTCTAGGTGTTGGGACGGGCACAGGTCACTCTATTTTCCCATCAGGAAGAAGAATTAACCACAGGCTCAGCCTGCCGCCCGGAAGCAGAATAGGGCCTGAGGCGATCCTGCGCTTTTGCGGACAGCTCCCAAAAAAGCGAGTTGAAAAATGGAGCTCAGGGGCACTGCAATTCACAAACCTGCAGAGTTATAAATGATAACTCTCGTCCACAAATATATTGAGGGAAGCACCGAAGAGGATCTGAAAGCAAGGCAGAATTGCAGGAAACAGATTTCAGGAGGTCGATTCGAATCGCCTTTAAAGCACATGAAAAGTGGCAAAACGTCGACAATGATGCCCTTGGCCAAAAAGGGCGTATGCGTTTTTTCCTGAATATATTCAGGAAAAAACGCATACGCCCTTTTCGGCCAACCAAGCAACCTGGAAAGGCAAATCAGCGCTACAAAGAAGTCTCGCTTCCCATCGGTCAAAAGGGCCACGCGGAAAAAAGTGTCAAAACCAGAAATGCAGAACAGGCCATGGAGAAATGGGAGCCTTGCTACGCTGATGGGCGGGATGTAAATTGCCAACAGCCACTCTGGAGAAGTGTACGGTGTGTCCTGAAACATCAAAAAAACACAGCTTAGAGCGCATAGGGCACTTCCACTCATGGGCGTATAAATTGGGAAAACTAAAAATCAGCAAGACACAGGCACCCGAAAGTTTAGGCTGCTCTGTTGACAAGAACCTCCACTTCATGACACCTTAAATATCCCAGGAAAGAGAAAAATGGATAAAGAAGTGGTGGTCCTTATGTACAATGGAATATCACTCAGCCATGAAATCAATGTCATAAGGCTAGTAGCAGCATGATGAGTGGCTTTAGCTACGACGATTCTAAGTGAAATAAGTCACACAGAAAAAGACACTTATCATAAGCTATCACTTATAGAGGGAATGTAAAAACCGCTACACTTGAACTGAATTACAAAACAGAACAGAGTCACACGTTTACAAAACACACTATGGCTGCTTAACGGGAAAGGTGGGGTGGGGTGATGCATAAAACAAGGGTTTCAAATGAGCTCAGATACCGTTCCATAAACCCAATATGTAATAGAAAGACCTACTCCTTGCTCAGTGAACTGGACTCAACACCCCCTATTCACCGCACAAGAATATATCTGACTAGTAAGAATCTTAAAACCTATGTATTGATATCTCTCTGGAAGTGAGTCAAGTGGCTGTAAAGCCGCATAAACACAGCCGTGAAAAACAGCTAAACCCCATTATAAAAATAAATTACTTTTAAAAACCCGTGAAACAAAGACAGTGAAAGAGAGAGAATTTCTTACAAAATTCGTTCAGGGGCTGTGATGCAACCTGGATTGACCATATCTAGACCCACAGCTGGATGAGACATAAGGGTGGACACTCTCGGGGCTGAGAGGTTTGGTGAGGTTTGGGGGAGCAAACGCAGAGCCTTTAAGTAATACTGCCTGTTACCCATCCCATGGGTCCCAAATCTCCAGGTTCAAGGGCATCTTCCTACCTCGAAAACATGCATGAGAACCCAGAAGGTGGTACACCGTGTGATCGGAAAGGTTTCTAAAACGCACCCTCATTTCTCATCTCCTTGTGCTCGGGTTCGCCATTCCAGCCGCTTTACTAGCAATCTCCATCCTTGGAGAATCAGCACCTTTAACCTCCCGTTCCGTACAGCTTGCAATTTGTCCTGAGGATGAACGGGAAGAGGGGGAGCCAATGAGAGACTAGCTCTAGGTGTTGGGACAGGCACAGGTCACTCTATTTTCCCATCAGGAAGAAGAATTAACCACAGGCTCAGCCTGCCGCCCGGAAGCAGAATAGGGCCTGAGGCGATCCTGCGCTTTTGCGGCCAGCTCCCAAAAAGCGAGTTGAAAAATGGAGCTCAGGGGCACTGCAATTCACAAACCTGCAGAGTTATAAATGATAACTCTCGTCCACAAATATATTGAGGGAAGGCAACGAAGAGGATCTGAAAGCAAGGCAGAATTGCAGGAAACAGATTTCAGGAGGTCGATTCGAATCGCCTTTAAAGCACATGAAAAGCGGCAAAATGTCGACAATGATGCCCTTGGCCAAAAAGGGCGTATGCGTTTTTTCCTGAATATATTCAGGAAAAAACGCATACGCCCTTTTCCGCCAACCAAGCAACCTGGAAAGGCAAATCAGCGCTACAAAGAAGTCTCGCTTCCCATCGGTCAAAAGGGCCATGCGGAAAAAAGTGTCAAAACCAGAAATGCAGAACAGGCCATGGAGAAATGGGAGCCTTGCTACACTGATGGGCGGGATGTAAATTGCCAACAGCCACTCTGGAGAAGTGTACGGTGTGTCCTGAAACATCGAAAAAACACAGCTTAGAGCGCATAGGGCACTTCCACTCATGGGCGTATAAATTGGGAAAACTAAAAATCAGCAAGACACAGGCACCCCAAAGTTTGGGGCTGCTCTGTTGACAAGAACCTCCACTTCGTGACACCTTAAATATCCCAGGAAAGAGAAAAATGGATAAAGAAGTGGTGGTCCTTATGTACAATGGAATATC
This sequence comes from Balaenoptera ricei, assembly GCF_028023285.1. Lineage (NCBI taxonomy): Eukaryota > Metazoa > Chordata > Mammalia > Artiodactyla > Balaenopteridae > Balaenoptera > Balaenoptera ricei. The sequence goes on along the minus strand of NC_082642.1, from coordinate 41,492,891 downwards.
CCTCAGCCATGAAATCAATGTCATAAGGCTAGTAGCAGCATGATGAGTGGCTTAGCCACGACGATTCTAAGTGAAATAAGTCATACAGAAAAACACACTTATTATAAGCTATCACTTATAGAGGGAATGTAAAAACCGCTACACTTTAACTGAATTACAAGACAGAACAGAGTCACACGTTTAGAAAACACATTATGGCTTCTTAACGGGAAAGGTGGGGTGGGTGATGCATAAAACAAGGGTTTCAAATGAGCTCAGATACCGTTCCATAAACCCCATATGTAATAGAAAGACCTACTCCTTGCTCAGTGAACTGGACTCAACACCCCCTATTCACCGCACAAGAATATATCTGACTAGTAAGAATCTTAAAACCTATGTATTGATATCTCTCTGGAAGTGAGTCAAGTGGCTGTAAAGCCGCATAAACACAGCCGTGAAAAGCAGCTAAACCCCATTATAAAAATAAATTCCTTTTAAAAACCCGTGAAACAAAGACAGTGAAAGAGAGAGAAATTCTTACAAAATTCGTTCAGGGGCTGTGATGCAACCTGGATTGACCATATCTAGACCCCACAGCTGGAGGAGACATAAGGGTGGACACTCTCGGGGCTGAGAGGTTTGGTGAGGTTGGGGGAGCAAACGCAGAGCCTTTAAAGTAATACTGCCTGTTACCCATCCCATGGGTCCCAAATCTCCAGGTTCAAGGGCATCTTCCTACCTCGAAAAACATGCATGAGAAACCCAGAAGGTGGTACACCGTGTGATCGGGAAAGGTTTCTAAACGCACCTCATTTCTCATCTCCTTGTGCTCGGGTTCGCCATTTCAGCCGCTTTACTAGCAATCTCCCTCCTTGGAGAATCAGCACCTTTAACCTCCCGTTCCGTACAGCTTGCAATTTGTCCTGAGGATGAACGGGAAGAGGGGGAGCCAATGAGAGACTAGCTCTAGGTGTTGGGACGGGCACAGGTCACTCTATTTTCCCATCAGGAAGAAGAATTAACCACAGGCTCAGCCTGCCGCCCGGAAGCAGAATAGGGCCTGAGGCGATCCTGCGCTTTTGCGGACAGCTCCCAAAAAAGCGAGTTGAAAAATGGAGCTCAGGGCACTGCAATTCACAAACCTGCAGAGTTATAAATGATAACTCGTCCACAAATATATTGAGGGAAGGCACCGAAGAGGATCTGAAAGCAAGGCAGAATTGCAGGAAACAGATTTCAGGAGGTCGATTCGAATCGCCTTTAAAGCACATGAAAAGTGGCAAAACGTCGACAATGATGCCCTTGGCCAAAAAGGGCGTATGCGTTTTTTCTGAATATATTCAGGAAAAAACGCATACGCCCTTTTCGGCCAACCAAGCAACCTGGAAAGGCAAATCAGCGCTACAAAAGAAGTCTCGCTTCCCATCGGTCAAAAGGGCCACGCGGAAAAAGTGTCAAAACCAGAAATGCAGAACAGGCCATGGAGAAATGGGAGCCTTGCTACGCTGATGGGCGGGATGTAAATTGACAACAGCCACTCTGGAGAAGTGTACGGTGTGTCCTGAAACATCAAAAAAACACAGCTTAGAGCGCATAGGGCACTTCCACTCATGGGCGTATAAATTGGGAAAACTAAAAATCAGCAAGACACAGGCACCCGAAAGTTTAGGGCTGCTCTGTTGACAAGAACCTCCACTTCATGACACCTTAAATATCCCAGGAAAGAGAAAAATGGATAAAGAAGTGGTGGTCCTTATGTACAATGGAATATCACTCAGCCATGAAATCAATGTCATAAGGCTAGTAGCAGCATGATGAGTGGCTTTAGCTACGACGATTCTAAGTGAAATAAGTCACACAGAAAAAGACACTTATCATAAGCTATCACTTATAGAGGGAATGTAAAAACCGCTACACTTGAACTGAATTACAAACAGAACAGAGTCACACGTTTACAAAACACACTATGGCTGCTTAACGGGAAAGGTGGGGTGGGGTGATGCATAAAACAAGGGTTTCAAATGAGCTCAGATACCGTTCCATAAACCCAATATGTAATAGAAAGACCTACTCCTTGCTCAGTGAACTGGACTCAACACCCCCTATTCACCGCACAAGAATATATCTGACTAGTAAGAATCTTAAAACCTATGTATTGATATCTCTCTGGAAGTGAGTCAAGTGGCTGTAAAGCCGCATAAACACAGCCGTGAAAAACAGCTAAACCCCATTATAAAAATAAATTACTTTAAAAACCCGTGAAACAAAGACAGTGAAAGAGAGAGAATTTCTTACAAAATTCGTTCAGGGGCTGTGATGCAACCTGGATTGACCATATCTAGACCCACAGCTGGATGAGACATAAGGGTGGACACTCTCGGGGCTGAGAGGTTTGGTGAGGTTGGGGGAGCAAACGCAGAGCCTTTAAAGTAATACTGCCTGTTACCCATCCCATGGGTCCAAATCTCCAGGTTCAAGGGCATCTTCCTACCTCGAAAACATGCATGAGAAACCCAGAAGGTGGTACACCGTGTGATCGGAAAGGTTTCTAAAACGCACCTCATTTCTCATCTCCTTGTGCTCGGGTTCGCCATTCCAGCCGCTTTACTAGCAATCTCCATCCTTGGAGAATCAGCACCTTTAACCTCCCGTTCCGTACAGCTTGCAATTTGTCCTGAGGATGAACGGGAAGAGGGGGAGCCAATGAGAGACTAGCTCTAGGTGTTGGGACAGGCACAGGTCACTCTATTTTCCCATCAGGAAGAAGAATTAACCACAGGCTCAGCCTGCCGCCCGGAAGCAGAATAGGGCCTGAGGCGATCCTGCGCTTTTGCGGCCAGCTCCCAAAAAAGCGAGTTGAAAAATGGAGCTCAGGGGCACTGCAATTCACAAACCTGCAGAGTTATAAATGATAACTCTCGTCCACAAATATATTGAGGGAAGGCAACGAAGAGGATCTGAAAGCCAAGGCAGAATTGCAGGAAACAGATTTCAGGAGGTCGATTCGAATCGCCTTTAAAGCACATGAAAAGCGGCAAAATGTCGACAATGATGCCCTTGGCCAAAAAGGGCGTATGCGTTTTTTCCTGAATATATTCAGGAAAAAAACGCATACGCCCTTTTTGGCCAACCAAGCAACCTGGAAAGGCAAATCAGCGCTACAAAGAAGTCTCGCTTCCCATCGGTCAAAAGGGCCATGCGGAAAAAGTGTCAAAACCAGAAATGCAGGACAGGCCATGGAGAAATGGGAGCCTTGCTACGCTGATGGACGGGATGTAAATTGCCAACAGCCACTCTGGAGAAGTGTACGGTGTGTCCTGAAACATCGAAAAAAACACAGCTTAGAGCGCATAGGGCACTTCCACTCATGGGCGTATAAATTGGGAAAACTAAAAATCAGCAAGACACAGGCACCCCAAAGTTTGGGGCTGCTCTGTTGACAAGAACCTCCACTTCGTGACACCTTAAATATCCAGGAAAGAGAAAAATGGATAAAGAAGTGGTGGTCCTTATGTACAATGGAATATCCCTCAGCCATGAAATCAATGTCATAAGGCTAAGTAGCAGCATGATGAGTGGCTTTAGCCACGACGATTCTAAGTGAAATAAGTCATACAGAAAAACACACTTATTATAAGCTATCACTTATAGAGGGAATGTAAAAACCGCTACACTTGAACTGAATTACAAGACAGAACAGAGTCACACGTTTAGAAAACACATTATGGCTTCTTAACGGGAAAGGTGGGGTGGGGTGATGCATAAAACAAGGGTTTCAAATGAGCTCAGATACCGTTCCATAAACCCCATATGTAATAGAAAGACCTACTCCTTGCTCAGTGAACTGGACTCAACACCCCCTATTCACCGCACAAGAATATATCTGACTAGTAAGAATCTTAAACCTATGTATTGATATCTCTCTGGAAGTGAGTCAAGTGGCTGTAAAGCGGCAGAAACACAGCCGTGAAAAGCAGCTAAACCCCATTATAAAAATAAATTCCTTTTAAAAAACCCGTGAAACAAAGACAGTGAAAGAGAGAGAAATTCTTACAAAATTCGTTCAGGGGCTGTGATGCAACCTGGATTGACCATATCTAGACCCACAGCTGGAGGAGACATAAGGGTGACACTCTCGTGGCTGAGAGGTTTGGTGAGGTTGGGGGAGCAAACGCAGAGCCTTTAAAGTAATACTGCCTGTTACCCATCCCATGGGTCCCAAATCTGCAGGTTCAAGGGCATCTTCCTACCTCGAAAACATGCATGAGAAACCCAGAAGGTGGTACACCGTGTGATCGGGAAAGGTTTCTAAAACGCACCTCATTTCTCATCTCCTTGTGCTCGGGTTCGCCATTCCAGCCGCTTTACTAGCAATCTCCCTCCTTGGAGAATCAGCACCTTTAACCTCCCGTTCCGTACAGCTTGCAATTTGTCCTGAGGATGAACGGGAAGAGGGGGAGCCAATGAGAGACTAGCTCTAGGTGTTGGGACAGGCACAGGTCACTCTATTTTCCCATCAGGAAGAAGAATTAACCACAGGCTCAGCCTGCCGCCCAGAAGCAGAATAGGCCTGAGGCGATCCTGCGCTTTTGCGGACAGCTCCCAAAAAAGCGAGTTGAAAAATGGAGCTCAGGGGCACTGCAATTCACAAATTCACAAACCTGCAGAGTTATAAATGATAACTCTCGTCCACAAATATATTGAGGGAAGGCACCGAAGAGGATCTGAAAGCAAGGCAGAATTGCAGGAAACAGATTTCAGGAGGTCGATTCGAATCGCCTTTAAAGCACATGAAAAGTGGCAAAACGTCGACAATGATGCCCTTGGCCAAAAAGGGCGTATGCGTTTTTTCCTGAATATATTCAGGAAAAAACGCATACGCCCTTTTCGGCCAACCAAGCAACCTGGAAAGGCAAATCAGCGCTACAAAGAAGTCTCGCTTCCCATCGGTCAAAAGGGCCACGCGGAAAAAAGTGTCAAAACCAGAAATGCAGAACAGGCCATGGAGAAATGGGAGCCTTGCTACGCTGATGGGCGGGATGTAAATTGCCAACAGCCACTCTGGAGAAGTGTACGGTGTGTCCTGAAACATCAAAAAAACACAGCTTAGAGCGCATAGGGCACTTCCACTCATGGGCGTATAAATTGGGAAAACTAAAAATCAGCAAGACACAGGCACCCGAAAGTTTAGGGCTGCTCTGTGACAAGAACCTCCACTTCATGACACCTTAAATATCCCAGGAAAGAGAAAAATGGATAAAGAAGTGGTGGTCCTTATGTACAATGGAATATCCCTCAGCCATGAAATCAATGTCATAAGGCTAGTAGCAGCATGATGAGTGGCTTTAGCTACGACGATTCTAAGTGAAATAAGTCACACAGAAAAAGACACTTATCATAAGCTATCACTTATAGAGGGAATGTAAAAACCGCTACACTTGAACTGAATACAAAACAGAACAGAGTCACACGTTTACAAAACACACTATGTCTGCTTAACGGGAAAGGTGGGGTGGGGTGATGCATAAAACAAGGGTTTCAAATGAGCTCAGATACCGTTCCATAAACCCAATATGTAATAGAAAGACCTACTCCTTGCTCAGTGAACTGGACTCAACACCCCCTATTCACCGCACAAGAATATATCTGACTAGTAAGAATCTTAAAACCTATGTATTGATATCTCTCTGGAAGTGAGTCAAGTGGCTGTAAAGCCGCATAAACACAGCCGTGAAAAACAGCTAAACCCCATTATAAAAATAAATTACTTTTAAAAACCCGTGAAACAAAGACAGTGAAAGAGAGAGAATTTCTTACAAAATTCGTTCAGGGGCTGTGATGCAACCTGGATTGACCATATCTAGACCCACAGCTGGATGAGACATAAGGGTGGACACTCTCGGGGCTGAGAGGTTTGGTGAGGTTGGGGGAGCAAACGCAGAGCCTTTAAAGTAATACTGCCTGTTACCCATCCCATGGGTCCAAATCTGCAGGTTCAAGGGCATCTTCCTACCTCGAAAACATGCATGAGAAACCCAGAAGGTGGTACACCGTGTGATCGGGAAAGGTTTCTAAAACGCACCTCATTTCTCATCTCCTTGTGCTCGGGTTCGCCATTCCAGCCGCTTTACTAGCAATCTCCCTCCTTGGAGAATCAGCACCTTTAACCTCCCGTTCCGTACAGCTTGCAATTTGTCCTGAGGATGAACGGGAAGAGGGGGAGCCAATGAGAGACTAGCTCTAGGTGTTGGGACAGGCACAGGTCACTCTATTTTCCCATCAGGAAGAAGAATTAACCACAGGCTCAGCCTGCCGCCCGGAAGCAGAATAGGGCCTGAGGCGATCCTGCGCTTTTGCGGCCAGCTCCCAAAAAAGCGAATTGAAAAATGGAGCTCAGGGGCACTGCAATTCACAAACCTGCAGAGTTATAAATGACAACTCTCGTCCACAAATATATTGAGGGAAGGCAACGAAGAGGATCTGAAAGCAAGGCAGAATTGCAGGAAACAGATTTCAGGAGGTCGATTCGAATCGCCTTTAAAGCACATGAAAAGCGGCAAAATGTCGACAATGATGCCCTTGGCCAAAAAGGGCGTATGCGTTTTTTCCTGAATATATTCAGGAAAAAACGCATACGCCCTTTTTGGCCAACCAAGCAACCTGGAAAGGCAAATCAGCGCTACAAAGAAGTCTCGCTTCCCATCGGTCAAAAGGGCCATGCGGAAAAAAGTGTCAAAACCAGAAATGCAGGACAGGCCATGGAGAAATGGGAGCCTTGCTACGCTGATGGACGGGATGTAAATTACCAACAGCCACTCTGGAGAAGTGTACGGTGTGTCCTGAAACATCGAAAAAACACAGCTTAGAGCGCATAGGGCACTTCCACTCATGGGCGTATAAATTGGGAAAACTAAAAATCAGCAAGACACAGGCACCCCAAAGTTTGGGGCTGCTCTGTTGACAAGAACCTCCACTTCGTGACACCTTAAATATCCAGGAAAGAGAAAAATGGATAAAGAAGTGGTGGTCCTTATGTACAATGGAATATCCCTCAGCCATGAAATCAATGTCATAAGGCTAGTAGCAGCATGATGAGTGGCTTTAGCCACGACGATTCTAAGTGAAATAAGTCATACAGAAAAACACACTTATTATAAGCTATCACTTATAGAGGGAATGTAAAAACCGCTACACTTGAACTGAATTACAAGACAGAACAGAGTCACACGTTTAGAAAACACATTATGGCTTCTTAACGGGAAAGGTGGGGTGGGGTGATGCATAAAACAAGGTTTCAAATGAGCTCAGATACCGTTCCATAAACCCCATATGTAATAGAAAGACCTACTCCTTGCTCAGTGAACTGGACTCAACACCCCCTATTCACCGCACAAGAATATATCTGACTAGTAAGAATCTTAAAACCTATGTATTGATATCTCTCTGGAAGTGAGTCAAGTGGCTGTAAAGCGGCAGAAACACAGCCGTGAAAAGCAGCTAAACCCCATTATAAAAATAAATTCCTTTTAAAAACCCGTGAAACAAAGACAGTGAAAGAGAGAGAAATTCTTACAAAATTCGTTCAGGGGCTGTGATGCAACCTGGATTGACCATATCTAGACCCACAGCTGGAGGAGACATAAGGGTGGACACTCTCGGGGCTGAGAGGTTTGGTGAGGTTGGGGGAGCAAACGCAGAGCCTTTAAAGTAATACTGCCTGTTACCCATCCCATGGGTCCCAAATCTCCAGGTTCAAGGGCATCTTCCTACCTCGAAATCATGCATGAGAAACCCAGAAGGTGGTACACCGTGTGATCGGGAAAGGTTTCTAAAACGCACCTCATTTCTCATCTCCTTGTGCTCGGGTTCGCCATTCCAGCCGCTTTACTAGCAATCTCCCTCCTGGAGAATCAGCACCTTTAACCTCCCGTTCCGTACAGCTTGCAATTTGTCCTGAGGATGAACGGGAAGAGGGGGAGCCAATGAGAGACTAGCTCTAGGTGTTGGGACAGGCACAGGTCACTCTATTTTCCCATCAGGAAGAAGAATTAACCACAGGCTCAGCCTGCCGCCCGGAAGCAGAATAGGGCCTGAGGCGATCCTGCACTTTTGCGGACAGCTCCCAAAAAAGCGAGTTGAAAAATGGAGCTCAGGGGCACTGCAATTCACAAACCTGCAGAGTTATAAATGATAACTCTCGTCCACAAATATATTGAGGGAAGGCACCGAAGAGGATCTGAAAGCAAGGCAGAATTGCAGGAAACAGATTTCAGGAGGTCGATTCGAATCGCCTTTAAGCACATGAAAAGTGGCAAAACGTCGACAATGATGCCCTTGGCCAAAAAGGGCGTATGCGTTTTTTCCTGAATATATTCAGGAAAAAACGCATACGCCCTTTTCCGCCAACCAAGCAACCTGGAAAGGCAAATCAGCGCTACAAAGAAGTCTCGCTTCCCATCGGTCAAAAGGGCCACGCGGAAAAAAGTGTCAAAACCAGAAATGCAGAACAGGCCATGGAGAAATGGGAGCCTTGCTACACTGATGGGCGGGATGTAAATTGCCAACAGCCACTCTGGAGAAGTGTACGGTGTGTCCTGAAACATCGAAAAAACACAGCTTAGAGCGCATAGGGCACTTCCACTCATGGGCGTATAAATTGGGAAAACTAAAAATCAGCAAGACACAGGCACCCCAAAGTTTGGGGCTGCTCTGTTGACAAGAACCTCCACTTCGTGACACCTTAAATATCCCAGGAAAGAGAAAAATGGATAAAGAAGTGGTGGTCCTTATGTACAATGGAATATCCCTCAGCCATGAAATCAATGTCATAAGGCTAGTAGCAGCATGATGAGTGGCTTTAGCCACGACGATTCTAAGTGAAATAAGTCATACAGAAAAACACACTTATTATAAGCTATCACTTATAGAGGGAATGTAAAAACCGCTACACTTGAACTGAATTACAAGACAGAACAGAGTCACACGTTTAGAAAACACATTATGGCTTCTTAACGGGAAAGGTGGGGTGGGGTGATGCATAAAACAAGGGTTTCAAATGAGCTCAGATACCGTTCCATAAACCCCATATGTAATAGAAAGACCTACTCCTTGCTCAGTGAACTGGACTCAACACCCCCTATTCACCGCACAAGAATATATCTGACTAGTAAGAATCTTAAAACCTATGTATTGATATCTCTCTGGAAGTGAGTCAAGTGGCTGTAAAGCGGCAGAAACACAGCCGTGAAAAGCAGCTAAACCCCATTATAAAAATAAATTCCTTTTAAAAACCCGTGAAACAAAGACAGTGAAAGAGAGAGAAATTCTTACAAAATTCGTTCAGGGGCTGTGATGCAACCTGGATTGACCATATCTAGACCCACAGCTGGAGGAGACATAAGGGTGGACACTCTCGGGGCTGAGAGGTTTGGTGAGGTTGGGGGAGCAAACGCAGAGCCTTTAAAGTAATACTGCCTGTTACCCATCCCATGGGTCCCAAATCTCCAGGTTCAAGGGCATCTTCCTACCCCGAAAACATGCATGAGAAACCCAGAAGGTGGTACACCGTGTGATCGGGAAAGGTTTCTAAAACGCACCTCATTTCTCATCTCCTTGTGCTCGGGTTCGCCATTCCAGCCGCTTTACTAGCAATCTCCCTCCTTGGAGAATCAGCACCTTTAACCTCCCGTTCCGTACAGCTTGCAATTTTTCCTGAGGATGAACGGGAAGAGGGGGAGCCAATGAGAGACTAGCTCTAGGTGTTGGGACGGGCACAGGTCACTCTATTTTCCCATCAGGAAGAAGAATTAACCACAGGCTCAGCCTGCCGCCCGGAAGCAGAATAGGGCCTGAGGCGATCCTGCGCTTTTGCGGACAGCTCCCAAAAAAGCGAGTTGAAAAATGGAGCTCAGGGGCACTGCAATTCACAAACCTGCAGAGTTATAAATGATAACTCTCGTCCACAAATATATTGAGGGAAGGCACCGAAGAGGATCTGAAAGCAAGGCAGAATTGCAGGAAACAGATTTCAGGAGGTCGATTCGAATCGCCTTTAAAGCACATGAAAAGTGGCAAAACGTCGACAATGATGCCCTTGGCCAAAAAGGGCGTATGCGTTTTTTCCTGAATATATTCAGGAAAAAACGCATACGCCCTTTTCGGCCAACCAAGCAACCTGGAAAGGCAAATCAGCGCTACAAAGAAGTCTCGCTTCCCATCGGTCAAAAGGGCCACGCGGAAAAAAGTGTCAAAACCAGAAATGCAGAACAGGCCATGGAGAAATGGGAGCCTTGCTACGCTGATGGGCGGGATGTAAATTGCCAACAGCCACTCTGGAGAAGTGTACGGTGTGTCCTGAAACATCAAAAAAACACAGCTTAGAGCGCATAGGGCACTTCCACTCATGGGCGTATAAATTGGGAAAACTAAAAATCAGCAAGACACAGGCACCCGAAAGTTTAGGGCTGCTCTGTTGACAAGAACCTCCACTTCATGACACCTTAAATATCCCAGGAAAGAGAAAAATGGATAAAGAAGTGGTGGTCCTTATGTACAATGGAATATCACTCAGCCATGAAATCAATGTCATAAGGCTAGTAGCAGCATGATGAGTGGCTTTAGCTACGACGATTCTAAGTGAAATAAGTCACACAGAAAAAGACACTTATCATAAGCTATCACTTATAGAGGGAATGTAAAAACCGCTACACTTGAACTGAATTACAAAACAGAACAGAGTCACACGTTTACAAAACACACTATGGCTGCTTAACGGGAAAGGTGGGGTGGGGTGATGAATAAAACAAGGGTTTCAAATGAGCTCAGATACCGTTCCATAAACCCAATATGTAATAGAAAGACCTACTCCTTGCTCAGTGAACTGGACTCAACACTCCCTATTCACCGCACAAGAATATATCTGACTAGTAAGAATCTTAAAACCTATGTATTGATATCTCTCTGGAAGTGAGTCAAGTGGCTGTAAAGCCGCATAAACACAGCCGTGAAAAACAGCTAAACCCCATTATAAAAATAAATTACTTTTAAAAACCCGTGAAACAAAGACAGTGAAAGAGAGAGAATTTCTTACAAAATTCGTTCAGGGGCTGTGATGCAACCTGGATTGACCATATCTAGACCCACAGCTGGATGAGACATAAGGGTGGACACTCTCGGGGCTGAGAGGTTTGGTGAGGTTGGGGGAGCAAACACAGAGCCTTTAAAGTAATACTGCCTGTTACCCATCCCATGGGTCCCAAATCTCCAGGTTCAAGGGCATCTTCCTACCTCGAAAACATGCATGAGAAACCCAGAAGGTGGTACACCGTGTGATCGGGAAAGGTTTCTAAAACGCACCTCATTTCTCATCTCCTTGTGCTCGGGTTCGCCATTCCAGCCGCTTTACTAGCAATCTCCCTCCTTGGAGAATCAGCACCTTTAACCTCCCGTTCCGTACAGCTTGCAATTTGTCCTGAGGATGAACAGGAAGAGGGGGAGCCAATGAGAGACTAGCTCTAGGTGTTGGGACAGGCACAGGTCACTATATTTTCCCATCAGGAAGAAGAATTAACCACAGGCTCAGCCTGCCGCCCGGAAGCAGAATAGGGCCTGAGGCGATCCTGCGCTTTTGCGGCCAGCTCCCAAAAAAGCGAGTTGAAAAATGGAGCTCAGGGGCACTGCAATTCACAAACCTGCAGAGTTATAAATGATAACTCTCGTCCACAAATATATTGAGGGAAGGCAACGAAGAGGATCTGAAAGCAAGGCAGAATTGCAGGAAACAGATTTCAGGAGGTCGATTCGAATCGCCTTTAAAGCACATGAAAAGCAGCAAAACGTCGACAATGATGCCCTTGGCCAAAAAGGGCGTATGCGTTTTTTCCTGAATATATTCAGGAAAAAACGCATACGCCCTTTTTGGCCAACCAAGCAACCTGGAAAGGCAAATCAGCGCTACAAAGAAGTCTCGCTTCCCATCGGTCAAAAGGGCCATGCGGAAAAAAGTGTCAAAACCAGAAATGCAGAACAGGCCATGGAGAAATGGGAGCCTTGCTACGCTGATGGGCGGGATGTAAATTGCCAACAGCCACTCTGGAGAAGTGTACGGTGTGTCCTGAAACATCGAAAAAACACAGCTTAGAGCGCATAGGGCACTTCCACTCATGGGCGTATAAATTGGGAAAACTAAAAATCAGCAAGACACAGGCACCCCAAAGTTTGGGGCTGCTCTGTTGACAAGAACCTCCACTTCGTGACACCTTAAATATCCCAGGAAAGAGAAAAATGGATAAAGAAGTGGTGGTCCTTATGTACAATGGAATATCCCTCAGCCATGAAATCAATGTCATAAGGCTAGTAGCAGCATGATGAGTGGCTTTAGCTACGACGATTCTAAGTGAAATAAGTCATACAGAAAAACACACTTATTATAAGCTATCACTTATAGAGGGAATGTAAAAACCGCTACACTTGAACTGAATTACAAAACAGAACAGAGTCACACGTTTAGAAAACACACTATGGCTGCTTAACGGGAAAGGTGGGGTGGGGTGATGCATAAAACAAGGGTTTCAAATGAGCTCAGATACCGTTCCATAAACCCAATATGTAATAGAAAGACCTACTCCTTGCTCAGTGAACTGGACTCAACACCCCCTATTCACCGCGCAAGAATATATCTGACTAGTAAGAATCTTAAAACCTATGTATTGATATCTCTCTGGAAGTGAGTCAAGTGGGTGTAAAGCGGCAGAAACACAGCCGTGAAAAGCAGCTAAACCCCATTATAAAAATAAATTACTTTTAAAAACCCGTGAAACAAAGACAGTGAAAGAGAGAGAAATTCTTACAAAATTCGTTCAGGGGCTGTGATGCAACCTGGATTGACCATATCTAGACCCACAGCTGGAGGAGACATAAGGGTGGACACTCTCGGGGCTGAGAGGTTTGGTGAGGTTGGGGGAGCAAACGCAGAGCCTTTAAAGTAATACTGCCTGTTACCCATCCCATGGGTCCCAAATCTCCAGGTTCAAGGGCATCTTCCTACCTCGAAAACATGCATGAGAAACCCAGAAGGTGGTACACCGTGTGATCGGGAAAGGTTTCTAAAACGCACCTCATTTCTCATCTCCTTGTGCTCGGGTTCGCCATTCCAGCCGCTTTACTAGCAATCTCCCTCCTTGGAGAATCAGCACCTTTAACCTCCCGTTGCTTACAGCTTGCAATATGTCCTGAGGATGAACGGGAAGAGGGGGAGCCAATGAGAGACTAGCTCTAGGTGTTGGGACAGGCACAGGTCACTCTATTTTCCCATCAGGAAGAAGAATTAACCACAGGCTCAGCCTGCCGCCCGGAAGCAGAATAGGGCCTGAGGCAATCCTGCGCTTTTGTGGCCAGCTCCCAAAAAAGCGAGTTGAAAAATGGAGCTCAGGGGCACTGCAATTCACAAACCTGCAGAGTTATAAATGATAACTCTCGTCCACAAATATATTGAGGGAAGGCAACGAAGAGGATCTGAAAGCAAGGCAGAATTGCAGGAAACAGATTTCAGGAGGTCGATTCGAATCGCCTTTAAAGCACATGAAAAGCGGCAAAACGTCGACAATGATGCCCTTGGCCAAAAAGGGCGTATGCATTTTTTCCTGAATATATTCAGGAAAAAACGCATACGCCCTTTTTGGCCAACCAAGCAACCTGGAAAGGCAAATCAGCGCTACAAAGAAGTCTCGCTTCCCATCGGTCAAAAGGGCCATGCGGAAAAAAGTGTCAAAACCAGAAATACAGGACAGGCCATGGAGAAATGGGAGCCTTGCTACGCTGATGGGCGGGATGTAAATTGCCAACAGCCACTCTGGAGAAGTGTACGGTGTGTCCTGAAACATCGAAAAAACACAGCTTAGAGCGCATAGGGCACTTCCACTCATGGGCGTATAAATTGGGAAAACTAAAAATCAGCAAGACACAGGCACCCCAAAGTTTGGGGCTGCTCTGTTGACAAGAACCTCCACTTCGTGACACCTTAAATATCCCAGGAAAGAGAAAAATGGATAAAGAAGTGGTGGTCCTTATGTACAATGGAATATCACTCAGCCATGAAATCAATGTCATAAGGCTAGTAGCAGCATGATGAGTGGCTTTAGCCACGACGATTCTAAGTGAAATAAGTCACACAGAAAAAGACACTTATCATAAGCTATCACTTATAGAGGGAATGTAAAAACCGCTACACTTGAACTGAATTACAAAACAGAACAGAGTCACACGTTTACAAAACACACTATGGCTGCTTAACGGGAAAGGTGGGGTGGGGTGATGAATAAAACAAGGGTTTCAAATGAGCTCAGATACCGTTCCATAAACCCAATATGTAATAGAAAGACCTACTCCTTGCTCAGTGAACTGGACTCAACACCCCCTATTCACCGCACAAGAATATACCTGACTAGTAAGAATCTTAAAACCTATGTATTGATATCTCTCTGGAAGTGAGTCAAGTGGCTGTAAAGCCGCATAAACACAGCCGTGAAAAACAGCTAAACCCCATTATAAAAATAAATTATTTTTAAAAACCCGTGAAACAAAGACAGTGAAAAAGAGAGAATTTCTTACAAAATTCGTTCAGGGGCTGTGATGCAACCTGGATTGACCATATCTAGACCCACAGCTGGATGAGACATAAGGGTGGACACTCTCGGGGCTGAGAGGTTTGGTGAGGTTGGGGGAGCAAACGCAGAGCCTTTAAAGTAATACTGCCTGTTACCCATCCCATGGGTCCCAAATCTCCAGGTTCAAGGGCATCTTCCTACCTCGAAAACATGCATGAGAAACCCAGAAGGTGGTACACCGTGTGATCGGGAAAGGTTTCTAAAACGCACCTCATTTCTCATCTCCTTGTGCTCGGGTTCGCCATTCCAGCCGCTTTACTAGCAATCTCCCTCCTTGGAGAATCAGCACCTTCAACCTCCCGTTCCGTACAGCTTGCAATTTGTCCTGAGGATGAACGGGAAGAGGGGGAGCCAATGAGAGACTAGCTCTAGGTGTTGGGACAGGCACAGGTCACTCTATTTTCCCATCAGGAAGAAGAATTAACCACAGGCTCAGCCTGCCGCCCGGAAGCAGAATAGGGCCTGAGGCGATCCTGCGCTTTTGCGGCCAGCTCCCAAAAAAGCGAGTTGAAAAATGGAGCTCAGGGGCACTGCAATTCACAAACCTGCAGAGTTATAAATGATAACTCTCGTCCACAAATATATTGAGGGAAGGCAACGAAGAGGATCTGAAAGCAAGGCAGAATTGCAGGAAACAGATTTCAGGAGGTCGATTCGAATCGCCTTTAAAGCACATGAAAAGCAGCAAAACGTCGACAATGATGCCCTTGGCCAAAAAGGGCGTATGCGTTTTTTCCTGAATATATTCAGGAAAAAACGCATACGCCCTTTTTGGCCAACCAAGCAACCTGGAAAGGCAAATCAGCGCTACAAAGAAGTCTCGCTTCCCATCGGTCAAAAGGGCCATGCGGAAAAAAGTGTCAAAACCAGAAATGCAGAACAGGCCATGGAGAAATGGGAGCCTTGCTACGCTGATGGGCGGGATGTAAATTGCCAACAGCCACTCTGGAGAAGTGAACGGTGTGTCCTGAAACATCGAAAAAACACAGCTTAGAGCGCATAGGGCACTTCCACTCATGGGCGTATAAATTGGGAAAACTAAAAATCAGCAAGACACAGGCACCCCAAAGTTTGGGGCTGCTCTGTTGACAAGAACCTCCACTTCGTGACACCTTAAATATCCCAGGAAAGAGAAAAATGGATAAAGAAGTGGTGGTCCTTATGTACAATGGAATATCCCTCAGCCATGAAATCAATGTCATAAGGCTAGTAGCAGCATGATGAGTGGCTTTAGCTACGACGATTCTAAGTGAAATAAGTCATACAGAAAAACACACTTATTATAAGCTATCACTTATAGAGGGAATGTAAAAACCGCTACACTTGAACTGAATTACAAAACAGAACAGAGTCACACGTTTAGAAAACACACTATGGCTGCTTAACGGGAAAGGTGGGGTGGGGTGATGCATAAAACAAGGGTTTCAAATGAGCTCAGATACCGTTCCATAAACCCAATATGTAATAGAAAGACCTACTCCTTGCTCAGTGAACTGGACTCAACACCCCCTATTCACCGCGCAAGAATATATCTGACTAGTAAGAATCTTAAAACCTATGTATTGATATCTCTCTGGAAGTGAGTCAAGTGGCTGTAAAGCGGCAGAAACACAGCCGTGAAAAGCAGCTAAACCCCATTATAAAAATAAATTCCTTTTAAAAACCCGTGAAACAAAGACAGTGAAAGAGAGAGAAATTCTTACAAAATTCGTTCAGGGGCTGTGATGCAACCTGGATTGACCATATCTAGACCCACAGCTGGAGGAGACATAAGGGTGGACACTCTCGCGGCTGAGAGTTTTGGTGAGGTTGGGGGAGCAAACGCAGAGCCTTTAAAGTAATACTGCCTGTTACCCATCCCATGGGTCCCAAATCTGCAGGTTCAAGGGCATCTTCCTACCTCGAAAACATGCATGAGAAACCCAGAAGGTGGTACACCGTGTGATCGGGAAAGGTTTCTAAAACGCACCTCATTTCTCATCTCCTTGTGCTCGGGTTCGCCATTCCAGCCGCTTTACTAGCAATCTCCCTCCTTGGAGAATCAGCACCTTTAACCTCCCGTTCCCTACAGCTTGCAATTTGTCCTGAGGATGAACGGGAAGAGGGGGAGCCAATGAGAGACTAGCTCTAGGTGTTGGGACAGGCACAGGTCACTCTATTTTCCCATCAGGAAGAAGAATTAACCACAGGCTCAGCCTGCCGCCCGGAAGCAGAATAGGGCCTGAGGCGATCCTGCACTTTTGCGGACAGCTCCCAAAAAAGCGAGTTGAAAAATGGAGCTCAGGGGCACTGCAATTCACAAACCTGCAGAGTTATAAATGATAACTCTCGTCCACAAATATATTGAGGGAAGGCACCGAAGAGGATCTGAAAGCAAGGCAGAATTGCAGGAAACAGATTTCAGGAGGTCGATTCGAATCGCCTTTAAAGCACATGAAAAGTGGCAAAACGTCGACAATGATGCCCTTGGCCAAAAAGGGCGTATGCGTTTTTTCCTGAATATATTCAGGAAAAAACGCATACGCCCTTTTTGGCCAACCAAGCAACCTGGAAAGGCAAATCAGCGCTACAAAGAAGTCTCGCTTCCCATCGGTCAAAAGGGCCATGCGGAAAAAAGTGTCAAAACCAGAAATGCAGAACAGGCCATGGAGAAATGGGAGCCTTGCTACGCTGATGGGCGGGATGTAAATTGCCAACAGCCACTCTGGAGAAGTGTACGGTGTGTCCTGAAACATCGAAAAAACACAGCTTAGAGCGCATAGGGCACTTCCACTCATGGGCGTATAAATTGGGAAAACTAAAAATCAGCAAGACACAGGCACCCCAAAGTTTGGGGCTGCTCTGTTGACAAGAACCTCCACTTCGTGACACCTTAAATATCCCAGGAAAGAGAAAAATGGATAAAGAAGTGGTGGTCCTTATGTACAATGGAATATCCCTCAGCCATGAAATCAATGTCATAAGGCTAGTAGCAGCATGATGAGTGGCTTTAGCCACGACGATTCTAAGTGAAATAAGTCATACAGAAAAACACACTTATTATAAGCTATCACTTATAGAGGGAATGTAAAAACCGCTACACTTGAACTGAATTACAAGACAGAACAGAGTCACACGTTTAGAAAACACATTATGGCTTCTTAACGGGAAAGGTGGGGTGGGGTGATGCATAAAACAAGGGTTTCAAATGAGCTCAGATACCGTTCCATAAACCCCATATGTAATAGAAAGACCTACTCCTTGCTCAGTGAACTGGACTCAACACCCCCTATTCACCACAAAAGAATATATCTGACTAGTAAGAATCTTAAAACCTATGTATTGATATCTCTCTGGAAGTGAGTCAAGTGGCTGTAAAGCGGCAGAAACACAGCCGTGAAAAGCAGCTAAACCCCATTATAAAAATAAATTCCTTTTAAAAACCCGTGAAACAAAGACAGTGAAAGAGAGAGAAATTCTTACAAAATTCGTTCAGGGGCTGTGATGCAACCTGGATTGACCATATCTAGACCCACAGCTGGAGGAGACATAAGGGTGGACACTCTCGCGGCTGAGAGGTTTGGTGAGGTTGGGGGAGCAAACGCAGAGCCTTTAAAGTAATACTGCCTGTTACCCATCCCATGGGTCCCAAATCTGCAGGTTCAAGGGCATCTTCCTACCTCGAAAACATGCATGAGAAACCCAGAAGGTGGTACACCGTGTGATCGGGAAAGGTTTCTAAAACGCACCTCATTTCTCATCTCCTTGTGCTCGGGTTCGCCATTCCAGCCGCTTTACTAGCAATCTCCCTCCTTGGAGAATCAGCACCTTTAACCTCCCGTTCCGTACAGCTTGCAATTTGTCCTGAGGATGAACGGGAAGAGGGGGAGCCAATGAGAGACTAGCTCTAGGTGTTGGGACAGGCACAGGTCACTCTATTTTCCCATCAGGAAGAAGAATTAACCACAGGCTCAGCCTGCCGCCCGGAAGCAGAATAGGGCCTGAGGCGATCCTGCGCTTTTGCGGACAGCTCCCAAAAAAGCGAGTTGAAAAATGGAGCTCAGGGGCACTGCAATTCACAAACCTGCAGAGTTATAAATGATAACTCTCGTCCACAAATATATTGAGGGAAGGCACCGAAGAGGATCTGAAAGCAAGGCAGAATTGCAGGAAACAGATTTCAGGAGGTCGATTCGAATCGCCTTTAAAGCACATGAAAAGTGGCAAAATGTCGACAATGATGCCCTTGGCCAAAAAGGGCGTATGCGTTTTTTCCTGAATATATTCAGGAAAAAACGCATACGCCCTTTTCGGCCAACCAAGCAACCTGGAAAGGCAAATCAGCGCTACAAAGAAGTCTCGCTTCCCATCGGTCAAAAGGGCCACGCGGAAAAAAGTGTCAAAACCAGAAATGCAGAACAGGCCATGGAGAAATGGGAGCCTTGCTACGCTGATGGGCGGGATGTAAATTGCCAACAGCCACTCTGGAGAAGTGTACGGTGTGTCCTGAAACATCAAAAAAACACAGCTTAGAGCGCATAGGGCACTTCCACTCATGGGCGTATAAATTGGGAAAACTAAAAATCAGCAAGACACAGGCACCCGAAAGTTTAGGGCTGCTCTGTTGACAAGAACCTCCACTTCATGACACCTTAAATATCCCAGGAAAGAGAAAAATGGATAAAGAAGTGGTGGTCCTTATGTACAATGGAATATCACTCAGCCATGAAATCAATGTCATAAGGCTAGTGGCAGCATGATGAGTGGCTTTAGCTACGACGATTCTAAGTGAAATAAGTCACACAGAAAAAGACACTTATCATAAGCTATCACTTATAGAGGGAATGTAAAAACCGCTACACTTGAACTGAATTACAAAACAGAACAGAGTCACACGTTTACAAAACACACTATGGCTGCTTAACGGGAAAGGTGGGGTGGGGTGATGAATAAAACAAGGGTTTCAAATGAGCTCAGATACCGTTCCATAAACCCAATATGTAATAGAAAGACCTACTCCTTGCTCAGTGAACTGGACTCAACACTCCCTATTCACCGCACAAGAATATATCTGACTAGTAAGAATCTTAAAACCTATGTATTGATATCTCTCTGGAAGTGAGTCAAGTGGCTGTAAAGCCGCATAAACACAGCCGTGAAAAACAGCTAAACCCCATTATAAAAATAAATTACTTTTAAAAACCCGTGAAACAAAGACAGTGAAAGAGAGAGAATTTCTTACAAAATTCGTTCAGGGGCTGTGATGCAACCTGGATTGACCATATCTAGACCCACAGCTGGATGAGACATAAGGGTGGACACTCTCGGGGCTGAGAGGTTTGGTGAGGTTGGGGGAGCAAACGCAGAGCCTTTAAAGTAATACTGCCTGTTACCCATCCCATGGGTCCCAAATCTCCAGGTTCAAGGGCATCTTCCTACCTCGAAAACATGCATGAGAAACCCAGAAGGTGGTACACCGTGTGATCGGGAAAGGTTTCTAAAACGCACCTCATTTCTCATCTCCTTGTGCTCGGGTTCGCCATTCCAGCCACTTTACTAGCAATCTCCCTCCTTGGAGAATCAGCACCTTTAACCTCCCGTTCCGTACAGCTTGCAATTTGTCCTGAGGATGAACAGGAAGAGGGGGAGCCAATGAGAGACTAGCTCTAGGTGTTGGGACAGGCACAGGTCACTCTATTTTCCCATCAGGAAGAAGAATTAACCACAGGCTCAGCCTGCCGCCCGGAAGCAGAATAGGGCCTGATGCGATCCTGCGCTTTTGCGGCCAGCTCCCAAAAAAGCGAGTTGAAAAATGGAGCTCAGGGGCACTGCAATTCACAAAACTGCAGAGTTATAAATGATAACTCTCGTCCACAAATATATTGAGGGAAGGCAACGAAGAGGATCTGAAAGCAAGGCAGAATTGCAGGAAACAGATTTCAGGAGGTCGATTCGAATCGCCTTTAAAGCACATGAAAAGCAGCAAAACGTCGACAATGATGCCCTTGGCCAAAAAGGGCGTATGCGTTTTTTCCTGAATATATTCAGGAAAAAACGCATACGCCCTTTTTGGCCAACCAAGCAACCTGGAAAGGCAAATCAGCGCTACAAAGAAGTCTCGCTTCCCATCGGTCAAAAGGGCCATGCGGAAAAAAGTGTCAAAACCAGAAATGCAGAACAGGCCATGGAGAAATGGGAGCCTTGCTACGCTGATGGGCGGGATGTAAATTGCCAACAGCCACTCTGGAGAAGTGTACGGTGTGTCCTGAAACATCGAAAAAACACAGCTTAGAGCGCATAGGGCACTTCCACTCATGGGCGTATAAATTGGGAAAACTAAAAATCAGCAAGACACAGGCACCCCAAAGTTTGGGGCTGCTCTGTTGACAAGAACCTCCACTTCGTGACACCTTAAATATCCCAGGAAAGAGAAAAATGGATAAAGAAGTGGTGGTCCTTATGTACAATGGAATATCCCTCAGCCATGAAATCAATGTCATAAGGCTAGTAGCAGCATGATGAGTGGCTTTAGCTACGACGATTCTAAGTGAAATAAGTCATACAGAAAAACACACTTATTATAAGCTATCACTTATAGAGGGAATGTAAAAACCGCTACACTTGAACTGAATTACAAAACAGAACAGAGTCACACGTTTAGAAAACACACTATGGCTGCTTAACGGGAAAGGTGGGGTGGGGTGATGCATAAAACAAGGGTTTCAAATGAGCTCAGATACCGTTCCATAAACCCAATATGTAATAGAAAGACCTACTCCTTGCTCAGTGAACTGGACTCAACACCCCCTATTCACCGCGCAAGAATATATCTGACTAGTAAGAATCTTAAAACCTATGTATTGATATCTCTCTGGAAGTGAGTCAAGTGGGTGTAAAGCGGCAGAAACACAGCCGTGAAAAGCAGCTAAACCCCATTATAAAAATAAATTCCTTTTAAAAACCCGTGAAACAAAGACAGTGAAAGAGAGAGAAATTCTTACAAAATTCGTTCAGGGGCTGTGATGCAACCTGGATTGACCATATCTAGACCCACAGCTGGAGGAGACATAAGGGTGGACACTCTCGGGGCTGAGAGGTTTGGTGAGGTTGGGGGAGCAAACGCAGAGCCTTTAAAGTAATACTGCGTGTTACCCATCCCATGGGTCCCAAATCTCCAGGTTCAAGGGCATCTTCCTACCTCGAAAACATGCATGAGAAACCCAGAAGGTGGTACACCGTGTGATCGGGAAAGGTTTCTAAAACGCACCTCATTTCTCATCTCCTTGTGCTCGGGTTCGCCATTCCAGCCGCTTTACTAGCAATCTCCCTCCTTGGAGAATCAGCACCTTTAACCTCCCGTTCCGTACAGCTTGCAATTTGTCCTGAGGATGAACGGGAAGAGGGGGAGCCAATGAGAGACTAGCTCTAGGTGTTGGGACAGGCACAGGTCACTCTATTTTCCCATCAGGAAGAAGAATTAACCACAGGCTCAGCCTGCCGCCCGGAAGCAGAATAGGGCCTGAGGCAATCCTGCGCTTTTGCGGACAGCTCCCAAAAAAGCGAGTTGAAAAATGGAGCTCAGGGGCACTGCAATTCACAAACCTGCAGAGTTATAAATGATAACTCTCGTCCACAAATATATTGAGGGAAGGCACCGAAGAGGATCTGAAAGCAAGGCAGAATTGCAGGAAACAGATTTCAGGAGGTCGATTCGAATCGCCTTTAAAGCACATGAAAAGTGGCAAAACGTCGACAATGATGCCCTTGGCCAAAAAGGGCGTATGCGTTTTTTCCTGAATATATTCAGGAAAAAACGCATACGCCCTTTTCGGCCAACCAAGCAACCTGGAAAGGCAAATCAGCGCTACAAAGAAGTCTCGCTTCCCATCGGTCAAAAGGGCCACGCGGAAAAAAGTGTCAAAACCAGAAATGCAGAACAGGCCATGGAGAAATGGGAGCCTTGCTACGCTGATGGGCGGGATGTAAATTGCCAACAGCCACTCTGGAGAAGTGTACGGTGTGTCCTGAAACATCAAAAAAACACAGCTTAGAGCGCATAGGGCACTTCCACTCATGGGCGTATAAATTGGGAAAACTAAAAATCAGCAAGACACAGGCACCCGAAAGTTTAGGGCTGCTCTGTTGACAAGAACCTCCACTTCATGACACCTTAAATATCCCAGGAAAGAGAAAAATGGATAAAGAAGTGGTGGTCCTTATGTACAATGGAATATCACTCAGCCATGAAATCAATGTCATAAGGCTAGTAGCAGCATGATGAGTGGCTTTAGCTACGACGATTCTAAGTGAAATAAGTCACACAGAAAAAGACACTTATCATAAGCTATCACTTATAGAGGGAATGTAAAAACCGCTACACTTGAACTGAATTACAAAACAGAACAGAGTCACACGTTTACAAAACACACTATGGCTGCTTAACGGGAAAGGTGGGGTGGGGTGATGAATAAAACAAGGGTTTCAAATGAGCTCAGATACCGTTCCATAAACCCAATATGTAATAGAAAGACCTACTCCTTGCTCAGTGAACTGGACTCAACACTCCCTATTCACCGCACAAGAATATATCTGACTAGTAAGAATCTTAAAACCTATGTATTGATATCTCTCTGGAAGTGAGTCAAGTGGCTGTAAAGCCGCATAAACACAGCCGTGAAAAACAGCTAAACCCCATTATAAAAATAAATTACTTTTAAAAACCCGTGAAACAAAGACAGTGAAAGAGAGAGAATTTCTTACAAAATTCGTTCAGGGGCTGTGATGCAACCTGGATTGACCATATCTAGACCCACAGCTGGAGGAGACATAAGGGTGGACACTCTCGGGGCTGAGAGGTTTGGTGAGGTTGGGGGAGCAAACGCAGAGCCTTTAAAGTAATACTGCCTGTTACCCATCCCATGGGTCCCAAATCTCCAGGTTCAAGGGCATCTTCCTACCTCGAAAACATGCATGAGAAACCCAGAAGGTGGTACACCGTGTGATCGGGAAAGGTTTCTAAAACGCACCTCATTTCTCATCTCCTTGTGCTCGGGTTCGCCATTCCAGCCGCTTTACTAGCAATCTCCCTCCTTGGAGAATCAGCACCTTTAACCTCCCGTTCCGTACAGCTTGCAATTTGTCCTGAGGATGAACAGGAAGAGGGGGAGCCAATGAGAGACTAGCTCTAAGTGTTGGGACAGGCACAGGTCACTCTATTTTCCCATCAGGAAGAAGAATTAACCACAGGCTCAGCCTGCCGCCCGGAAGCAGAATAGGGCCTGATGCGATCCTGCGCTTTTGCGGCCAGCTCCCAAAAAAGCGAGTTGAAAAATGGAGCTCAGGGGCACTGCAATTCACAAACCTGCAGAGTTATAAATGATAACTCTCGTCCACAAATATATTGAGGGAAGGCAACGAAGAGGATCTGAAAGCAAGGCAGAATTGCAGGAAACAGATTTCAGGAGGTCGATTCGAATCGCCTTTAAAGCACATGAAAAGCAGCAAAACGTCGACAATGATGCCCTTGGCCAAAAAGGGCGTATGCGTTTTTTCCTGAATATATTCAGGAAAAAACGCATACGCCCTTTTTGGCCAACCAAGCAACCTGGAAAGGCAAATCAGCGCTACAAAGAAGTCTCGCTTCCCATCGGTCAAAAGGGCCATGCGGAAAAAAGTGTCAAAACCAGAAATGCAGAACAGGCCATGGAGAAATGGGAGCCTTGCTACGCTGATGGGCGGGATGTAAATTGCCAACAGCCACTCTGGAGAAGTGTACGGTGTGTCCTGAAACATCGAAAAAACACAGCTTAGAGCGCATAGGGCACTTCCACTCATGGGCGTATAAATTGGGAAAACTAAAAATCAGCAAGACACAGGCACCCCAAAGTTTGGGGCTGCTCTGTTGACAAGAACCTCCACTTCGTGACACCTTAAATATCCCAGGAAAGAGAAAAATGGATAAAGAAGTGGTGGTCCTTATGTACAATGGAATATCCCTCAGCCATGAAATCAATGTCATAAGGCTAGTAGCAGCATGATGAGTGGCTTTAGCTACGACGATTCTAAGTGAAATAAGTCATACAGAAAAACACACTTATTATAAGCTATCACTTATAGAGGGAATGTAAAAACCGCTACACTTGAACTGAATTACAAAACAGAACAGAGTCACACGTTTAGAAAACACACTATGGCTGCTTAACGGGAAAGGTGGGGTGGGGTGATGCATAAAACAAGGGTTTCAAATGAGCTCAGATACCGTTCCATAAACCCAATATGTAATAGAAAGACCTACTCCTTGCTCAGTGAACTGGACTCAACACCCCCTATTCACCGCGCAAGAATATATCTGACTAGTAAGAATCTTAAAACCTATGTATTGATATCTCTCTGGAAGTGAGTCAAGTGGGTGTAAAGCGGCAGAAACACAGCCGTGAAAAGCAGCTAAACCCCATTATAAAAATAAATTACTTTTAAAAACCCGTGAAACAAAGACAGTGAAAGAGAGAGAAATTCTTACAAAATTCGTTCAGGGGCTGTGATGCAACCTGGATTGACCATATCTAGACCCACAGCTGGAGGAGACATAAGGGTGGACACTCTCGGGGCTGAGAGGTTTGGTGAGGTTGGGGGAGCAAACGCAGAGCCTTTAAAGTAATACTGCCTGTTACCCATCCCATGGGTCCCAAATCTCCAGGTTCAAGGGCATCTTCCTACCTCGAAAACATGCATGAGAAACCCAGAAGGTGGTACACCGTGTGATCGGGAAAGGTTTCTAAAACGCACCTCATTTCTCATCTCCTTGTGCTCGGGTTCGCCATTCCAGCCGCTTTACTAGCAATCTCCCTCCTTGGAGAATCAGCACCTTTAACCTCCCGTTCCTTACAGCTTGCAATATGTCCTGAGGATGAACGGGAAGAGGGGGAGCCAATGAGAGACTAGCTCTAGGTGTTGGGACAGGCACAGGTCACTCTATTTTCCCATCAGGAAGAAGAATTAACCACAGGCTCAGCCTGCCGCCCGGAAGCAGAATAGGGCCTGAGGCAATCCTGCGCTTTTGTGGCCAGCTCCCAAAAAAGCGAGTTGAAAAATGGAGCTCAGGGGCACTGCAATTCACAAACCTGCAGAGTTATAAATGATAACTCTCGTCCACAAATATATTGAGGGAAGGCAACGAAGAGGATCTGAAAGCAAGGCAGAATTGCAGGAAACAGATTTCAGGAGGTCGATTCGAATCGCCTTTAAAGCACATGAAAAGCGGCAAAACGTCGACAATGATGCCCTTGGCCAAAAAGGGCGTATGCGTTTTTTCCTGAATATATTCAGGAAAAAACGCATACGCCCTTTTTGGCCAACCAAGCAACCTGGAAAGGCAAATCAGCGCTACAAAGAAGTCTCGCTTCCCATCGGTCAAAAGGGCCATGCGGAAAAAAGTGTCAAAACCAGAAATACAGGACAGGCCATGGAGAAATGGGAGCCTTGCTACGCTGATGGGCGGGATGTAAATTGCCAACAGCCACTCTGGAGAAGTGTACGGTGTGTCCTGAAACATCGAAAAAACACAGCTTAGAGCGCATAGGGCACTTCCACTCATGGGCGTATAAATTGGGAAAACTAAAAATCAGCAAGACACAGGCACCCCAAAGTTTGGGGCTGCTCTGTTGACAAGAACCTCCACTTCGTGACACCTTAAATATCCCAGGAAAGAGAAAAATGGATAAAGAAGTGGTGGTCCTTATGTACAATGGAATATCACTCAGCCATGAAATCAATGTCATAAGGCTAGTAGCAGCATGATGAGTGGCTTTAGCCACGACGATTCTAAGTGAAATAAGTCACACAGAAAAAGACACTTATCATAAGCTATCACTTATAGAGGGAATGTAAAACCGCTACACTTGAACTGAATTACAAAACAGAACAGAGTCACACGTTTACAAAACACACTATGGCTGCTTAACGGGAAAGGTGGGGTGGGGTGATGAATAAAACAAGGGTTTCAAATGAGCTCAGATACCGTTCCATAAACCCAATATGTAATAGAAAGACCTACTCCTTGCTCAGTGAACTGGACTCAACACCCCCTATTCACCGCACAAGAATATACCTGACTAGTAAGAATCTTAAAACCTATGTATTGATATCTCTCTGGAAGTGAGTCAAGTGGCTGTAAAGCCGCATAAACACAGCCGTGAAAAACAGCTAAACCCCATTATAAAAATAAATTATTTTTAAAAACCCGTGAAACAAAGACAGTGAAAGAGAGAGAATTTCTTACAAAATTCGTTCAGGGGCTGTGATGCAACCTGGATTGACCATATGTAGACCCACAGCTGGATGAGACATAAGGGTGGACACTCTCGGGGCTGAGAGGTTTGGTGAGGTTGGGGGAGCAAACGCAGAGCCTTTAAAGTAATACTGCCTGTTACCCATCCCATGGGTCCCAAATCTCCAGGTTCAAGGGCATCTTCCTACCTCGAAAACATGCATGAGAAACCCAGAAGGTGGTACACCGTGTGATCGGGAAAGGTTTCTAAAACGCACCTCATTTCTCATCTCCTTGTGCTCGGGTTCGCCATTCCAGCCGCTTTACTAGCAATCTCCCTCCTTGGAGAATCAGCACCTTTAACCTCCCGTTCCGTACAGCTTGCAATTTGTCCTGAGGATGAACGGGAAGAGGGGGAGCCAATGAGAGACTAGCTCTAGGTGTTGGGACAGGCACAGGTCACTCTATTTTCCCATCAGGAAGAAGAATTAACCACAGGCTCAGCCTGCCGCCGGGAAGCAGAATAGGGCCTGAGGCGATCCTGCGCTTTTGCGGCCAGCTCCCAAAAAAGCGAGTTGAAAAATGGAGCTCAGGGGCACTGCAATTCACAAACCTGCAGAGTTATAAATGATAACTCTCGTCCACAAATATATTGAGGGAAGGCAACGAAGAGGATCTGAAAGCAAGGCAGAATTGCAGGAAACAGATTTCAGGAGGTCGATTCGAATCGCCTTTAAAGCACATGAAAAGCAGCAAAACGTCGACAATGATGCCCTTGGCCAAAAAGGGCGTATGCGTTTTTTCCTGAATATATTCAGGAAAAAACGCATACGCCCTTTTTGGCCAACCAAGCAACCTGGAAAGGCAAATCAGCGCTACAAAGAAGTCTCGCTTCCCATCGGTCAAAAGGGCCATGCGGAAAAAAGTGTCAAAACCAGAAATGCAGAACAGGCCATGGAGAAATGGGAGCCTTGCTACGCTGATGGGCGGGATGTAAATTGCCAACAGCCACTCTGGAGAAGTGTACGGTGTGTCCTGAAACATCGAAAAAACACAGCTTAGAGCGCATAGGGCACTTCCACTCATGGGCGTATAAATTGGGAAAACTAAAAATCAGCAAGACACAGGCACCCCAAAGTTTGGGGCTGCTCTGTTGACAAGAACCTCCACTTCGTGACACCTTAAATATCCCAGGAAAGAGAAAAATGGATAAAGAAGTGGTGGTCCTTATGTACAATGGAATATCCCTCAGCCATGAAATCAATGTCATAAGGCTAGTAGCAGCATGATGAGTGGCTTTAGCTACGACGATTCTAAGTGAAATAAGTCATACAGAAAAACACACTTATTATAAGCTATCACTTATAGAGGGAATGTAAAAACCCCTACACTTGAACTGAATTACAAAACAGAACAGAGTCACACGTTTAGAAAACACACTATGGCTGCTTAACGGGAAAGGTGGGGTGGGGTGATGCATAAAACAAGGGTTTCAAATGAGCTCAGATACCGTTCCATAAACCCAATATGTAATAGAAAGACCTACTCCTTGCTCAGTGAACTGGACTCAACACCCCCTATTCACCGCGCAAGAATATATCTGACTAGTAAGAATCTTAAAACCTATGTATTGATATCTCTCTGGAAGTGAGTCAAGTGGGTGTAAAGCGGCAGAAACACAGCCGTGAAAAGCAGCTAAACCCCATTATAAAAATAAATTACTTTTAAAAACCCGTGAAACAAAGACAGTGAAAGAGAGAGAAATTCTTACAAAATTCGTTCAGGGGCTGTGATGCAACCTGGATTGACCATATCTAGACCCACAGCTGGAGGAGACATAAGGGTGGACACTCTCGGGGCTGAGAGGTTTGGTGAGGTTGGGGGAGCAAACGCAGACCCTTTCAAGTAATACTGCGTGGTACCCATCCCATGGGTCCCAAATCTCCAGGTTCAAGGGCATCTTCCTACCTCGAAAACATGCATGAGAAACCCAGAAGGTGGTACACCGTGTGATCGGGAAAGGTTTCTAAAACGCACCTCATTTCTCATCTCCTTGTGCTCGGGTTCGCCATTCCAGCCGCTTTACTAGCAATCTCCCTCCTTGGAGAATCAGCACCTTTAACCTCCCGTTCCGTACAGCTTGCAATTTGTCCTGAGGATGAACGGGAAGAGGGGGAGCCAATGAGAGACTAGCTCTAGGTGTTGGGACAGGCACAGGTCACTCTATTTTCCCATCAGGAAGAAGAATTAACCACAGGCTCAGCCTGCCGCCCGGAAGCAGAATAGGGCCTGAGGCGATCCTGCGCTTTTGCGGCCAGCTCCCAAAAAAGCGAGTTGAAAAATGGAGCTCAGGGGCACTGCAATTCACAAACCTGCAGAGTTATAAATGATAACTCTCGTCCACAAATATATTGAGGGAAGGCACCGAAGAGGATCTGAAAGCAAGGCAGAATTGCAGGAAACAGATTTCAGGAGGTCGATTCGAATCGCCTTTAAAGCACATGAAAAGTGGCAAAACGTCGACAATGATGCCCTTGGCCAAAAAGGGCGTATGCGTTTTTTCCTGAATATATTCAGGAAAAAACGCATACGCCCTTTTCCGCCAACCAAGCAACCTGGAAAGGCAAATCAGCGCTACAAAGAAGTCTCGCTTCCCATCGGTCAAAAGGGCCACGCGGAAAAAAGTGTCAAAACCAGAAATGCAGAACAGGCCATGGAGAAATGGGAGCCTTGCTACGCTGATGGGCGGGATGTAAATTGCCAACAGCCACTCTGGAGAAGTGTACGGTGTGTCCTGAAACATCAAAAAAACACAGCTTAGAGCGCATAGGGCACTTCCACTCATGGGCGTATAAATTGGGAAAACTAAAAATCAGCAAGACACAGGCACCCGAAAGTTTAGGGCTGCTCTGTTGACAAGAACCTCCACTTCATGACACCTTAAATATCCCAGGAAAGAGAAAAATGGATAAAGAAGTGGTGGTCCTTATGTACAATGGAATATCCCTCAGCCATGAAATCAATGTCATAAGGCTAGTAGCAGCATGATGAGTGGCTTTAGCTACGACGATTCTAAGTGAAATAAGTCACACAGAAAAAGACACTTATCATAAGCTATCACTTATAGAGGGAATGTAAAAACCGCTACACTTGAACTGAATTACAAAACAGAACAGAGTCACACGTTTTCAAAACACACTATGGCTGCTTAACGGGAAAGGTGGGGTGGGGTGATGAATAAAACAAGGGTTTCAAATGAGCTCAGATACCGTTCCATAAACCCAATATGTTATAGAAAGACCTACTCCTTGCTCAGTGAACTGGACTCAACACCCCCTATTCACCGCACAAGAATATACCTGACTAGTAAGAATCTTAAAACCTATGTATTGATATCTCTCTGGAAGTGAGTCAAGTGGCTGTAAAGCCGCATAAACACAGCCGTGAAAAACAGCTAAACCCCATTATAAAAATAAATTACTTTTAAAAACCCGTGAAACAAAGACAGTGAAAGAGAGAGAATTTCTTACAAAATTCGTTCAGGGGCTGTGATGCAACCTGGATTGACCATATCTAGACCCACAGCTGGATGAGACATAAGGGTGGACACTCTCGGGGCTGAGAGGTTTGGTGAGGTTGGGGGAGCAAACGCAGAGCCTTTAAAGTAATACTGCCTGTTACCCATCCCATGGGTCCCAAATCTCCAGGTTCAAGGGCATCTTCCTACCTCGAAAACATGCATGAGAAACCCAGAAGGTGGTACACCGTGTGATCGGGAAAGGTTTCTAAAACGCACCTCATTTCTCATCTCCTTGTGCTCGGGTTCGCCATTCCAGCCGCTTTACTAGCAATCTCCCTCCTTGGAGAATCAGCACCTTTAACCTCCCGTTCTGTACAGCTTGCAATTTGTCCTGAGGATGAATGGGAAGAGGGGGAGCCAATGAGAGACTAGCTCTAGGTGTTGGGACAGGCACAGGTCACTCTATTTTCCCATCAGGAAGAAGAATTAACCACAGGCTCAGCCTGCCGCCCGGAAGCAGAATAGGGCCTGTGGCAATCCTGCGCTTTTGCGGCCAGCTCCCAAAAAAGCGAGTTGAAAAATGGAGCTCAGGGGCACTGCAATTCACAAACCTGCAGAGTTATAAATGATAACTCTCGTCCACAAATATATTGAGGGAAGGCAACGAAGAGGATCTGAAAGCAAGGCAGAATTGCAGGAAACAGATTTCAGGAGGTCGATTCGAATCGCCTTTAAAGCACATGAAAAGCAGCAAAACGTCGACAATGATGCCCTTGGCCAAAAAGGGCGTATGCGTTTTTTCCTGAATATATTCAGGAAAAAACGCATACGCCCTTTTTGGCCAACCAAGCAACCTGGAAAGGGAAATCAGCGCTACAAAGAAGTCTCGCTTCCCATCGGTCAAAAGGGCCATGCGGAAAAAAGTGTCAAAACCAGAAATGCAGAACAGGCCATGGAGAAATGGGAGCCTTGCTACGCTGATGGGCGGGATGTAAATTGCCAACAGCCACTCTGGAGAAGTGAACGGTGTGTCCTGAAACATCGAAAAAACACAGCTTAGAGCGCATAGGGCACTTCCACTCATGGGCGTATAAATTGGGAAAACTAAAAATCAGCAAGACACAGGCACCCCAAAGTTTGGGGCTGCTCTGTTGACAAGAACCTCCACTTCGTGACACCTTAAATATCCCAGGAAAGAGAAAAATGGATAAAGAAGTGGTGGTCCTTATGTACAATGGAATATCCCTCAGCCATGAAATCAATGTCATAAGGCTAGTAGCAGCATGATGAGTGGCTTTAGCTACGACGATTCTAAGTGAAATAAGTCATACAGAAAAACACACTTATTATAAGCTATCACTTATAGAGGGAATGTAAAAACCGCTACACTTGAACTGAATTACAAAACAGAACAGAGTCACACGTTTAGAAAACACACTATGGCTGCTTAACGGGAAAGGTGGGGTGGGGTGATGCATAAAACAAGGGTTTCAAATGAGCTCAGATACCGTTCCATAAACCCAATATGTAATAGAAAGACCTACTCCTTGCTCAGTGAACTGGACTCAACACCCCCTATTCACCGCGCAAGAATATATCTGACTAGTAAGAATCTTAAAACCTATGTATTGATATCTCTCTGGAAGTGAGTCAAGTGGGTGTAAAGCGGCAGAAACACAGCCGTGAAAAGCAGCTAAACCCCATTATAAAAATAAATTACTTTTAAAAACCCGTGAAACAAAGACAGTGAAAGAGAGAGAAATTCTTACAAAATTCGTTCAGGGGCTGTGATGCAACCTGGATTGACCATATCTAGACCCACAGCTGGAGGAGACATAAGGGTGGACACTCTCGGGGCTGAGAGGTTTGGTGAGGTTGGGGGAGCAAACGCAGACCCTTTCAAGTAATACTGCCTGGTACCCATCCCATGGGTCCCAAATCTCCAGGTTCAAGGGCATCTTCCTACCTCGAAAACATGCATGAGAAACCCAGAAGGTGGTACACCGTGTGATCGGGAAAGGTTTCTAAAACGCACCTCATTTCTCATCTCCTTGTGCTCGGGTTCGCCATTCCAGCCGCTTTACTAGCAATCTCCCTCCTTGGAGAATCAGCACCTTTAACCTCCCGTTCCGTACAGCTTGCAATTTGTCTTGAGGATGAACGGGAAGAGGGGGAGCCAATGAGAGACTAGCTCTAGGTGTTGGGACAGGCACAGGTCACTCTAATTTCCCATCAGGAAGAAGAATTAACCACAGGCTCAGCCTGCCGCCCAGAAGCAGAATAGTGCCTGAGGTGAACCAGCGCTTTTGCGGCCAGCTCCCAAAAAAGCGAGTTGAAAAATGGAGCTCAGGGGCACTGCAATTCACAAACCTGCAGAGTTATAAATGATAACTCTCGTCCACAAATATATTGAGGGAAGGCAACGAAGAGGATCTGAAAGCAAGGCAGAATTGCAGGAAACAGATTTCAGGAGGTCGATTCGAATCGCCTTTAAAGCACATGAAAAGCAGCAAAACGTCGACAATGATGCCCTTGGCCAAAAAGGGCGTATGCGTTTTTTCCTGAATATATTCAGGAAAAAAAGCATACGCCCTTTTTGGCCAACCAAGCAACCTGGAAAGGCAAATCAGCGCTACAAAGAAGTCTCGATTCCCATCGGTCAAAAGGGCCATGCGGAAAAAAGTGTCAAAACCAGAAATGCAGAACAGGCCATGGAGAAATGGGAGCCTTGCTACGCTGATGGGCGGGATGTAAATTGCCAACAGCCACTCTGGAGAAGTGTACGGTGTGTCCTGAAACATCGAAAAAACACAGCTTAGAGCGCATAGGGCACTTCCACTCATGGGCGTATAAATTGGGAAAACTAAAAATCAGCAAGACACAGGCACCCCAAAGTTTGGGGCTGCTCTGTTGACAAGAACCTCCACTTCGTGACACCTTAAATATCCCAGGAAAGAGAAAAATGGATAAAGAAGTGGTGGTCCTTATGTACAATGGAATATCCCTCAGCCATGAAATCAATGTCATAAGGCTAGTAGCAGCATGATGAGTGGCTTTAGCTACGACGATTCTAAGTGAAATAAGTCATACAGAAAAACACACTTATTATAAGCTATCACATATAGAGGGAATGTAAAAACCGCTACACTTGAACTGAATTACAAAACAGAACAGAGTCACACGTTTAGAAAACACACTATGGCTGCTTAACGGGAAAGGTGGGGTGGGGTGATGCATAAAACAAGGGTTTCAAATGAGCTCAGATACCGTTCCATAAACCCAATATGTAATAGAAAGACCTACTCCTTGCTCAGTGAACTGGACTCAACACCCCCTATTCACCGCGCAAGAATATATCTGACTAGTAAGAATCTTAAAACCTATGTATTGATATCTCTCTGGAAGTGAGTCAAGTGGGTGTAAAGCGGCAGAAACACAGCCGTGAAAAGCAGCTAAACCCCATTATAAAAATAAATTACTTTTAAAAACCCGTGATACAAAGACA
The DNA here is from genome assembly GCF_028023285.1 of Balaenoptera ricei. Taxonomy (NCBI): domain Eukaryota; kingdom Metazoa; phylum Chordata; class Mammalia; order Artiodactyla; family Balaenopteridae; genus Balaenoptera; species Balaenoptera ricei. The sequence continues at coordinate 41,458,977 of NC_082642.1, read as the reverse complement.
GTGAAAGAGAGAGAAATTCTTACAAAATTCGTTCAGGGGCTGTGATGCAACCTGGATTGACCATATCTAGACCCACAGCTGGAGGAGACATAAGGGTGGACACTCTCGGGGCTGAGAGGTTTGGTGAGGTTGGGGGAGCAAACGCAGACCCTTTCAAGTAATACTGCGTGGTACCCATCCCATGGGTCCCAAATCTCCAGGTTCAAGGGCATCTTCCTACCTCGAAAACATGCATGAGAAACCCAGAAGGTGGTACACCGTGTGATCGGGAAAGGTTTCTAAAACGCACCTCATTTCTCATCTCCTTGTGCTCGGGTTCGCCATTCCAGCCGCTTTACTAGCAATCTCCCTCCTTGGAGAATCAGCACCTTTAACCTCCCGTTCCGTACAGCTTGCAATTTGTCCTGAGGATGAACGGGAAGAGGGGGAGCCAATGAGAGACTAGCTCTAGGTGTTGGGACAGGCACAGGTCACTCTATTTTCCCATCAGGAAGAAGAATTAACCACAGGCTCAGCCTGCCGCCCGGAAGCAGAATAGGGCCTGAGGCGATCCTGCGCTTTTGCGGCCAGCTCCCAAAAAAGCGAGTTGAAAAATGGAGCTCAGGGGCACTGCAATTCACAAACGTGCAGAGTTATAAATGATAACTCTCGTCCACAAATATATTGAGGGAAGGCAACGAAGAGGATCTGAAAGCAAGGCAGAATTGCAGGAAACAGATTTCAGGAGGTCGATTCGAATCGCCTTTAAAGCACATGAAAAGCAGCAAAACGTCGACAATGATGCCCTTGGCCAAAAAGGGCGTATGCGTTTTTTCCTGAATATATTCAGGAAAAAACGCATACGCCCTTTTTGGCCAACCAAGCAACCTGGAAAGGCAAATCAGCGCTACAAAGAAGTCTCGCTTCCCATCGGTCAAAAGGGCCATGCGGAAAAAAGTGTCAAAACCAGAAATGCAGAACAGGCCATGGAGAAATGGGAGCCTTGCTAAGCTGATGGGCGGGATGTAAATTGCCAACAGCCACTCTGGAGAAGTGTACAGTGTGTCCTGAAACATCGAAAAAACACAGCTTAGAGCGCATAGGGCACTTCCACTCATGGGCGTATAAATTGGGAAAACTAAAAATCAGCAAGACACAGGCACCCCAAAGTTTGGGGCTGCTCTGTTGACAAGAACCTCCACTTCGTGACACCTTAAATATCCCAGGAAAGAGAAAAATGGATAAAGAAGTGGTGGTCCTTATGTACAATGGAATATCCCTCAGCCATGAAATCAATGTCATAAGGCTAGTAGCAGCATGATGAGTGGCTTTAGCTACGACGATTCTAAGTGAAATAAGTCATACAGAAAAACACACTTATTATAAGCTATCACTTATAGAGGGAATGTAAAAACCGCTACACTTGAACTGAATTACAAAACAGAACAGAGTCACACGTTTAGAAAACACACTATGGCTGCTTAACGGGAAAGGTGGGGTGGGGTGATCCATAAAACAAGGGTTTCAAATGAGCTCAGATACCGTTCCATAAACCCAATATGTAATAGAAAGACCTACTCCTTGCTCAGTGAACTGGACTCAACACCCCCTATTCACCGCACAAGAATATATCTGACTAGTAAGAATCTTAAAACCTATGTATTGATATCTCTCTGGAAGTGAGTCAAGTGGCTGTAAAGCGGCAGAAACACAGCCGTGAAAAGCAGCTAAACCCCATTATAAAAATAAATTCCTTTTAAAAACCCGTGAAACAAAGACAGTGAAAGAGAGAGAAATTCTTACAAAATTCGTTCAGGGGCTGTGATGCAACCTGGATTGACCATATCTAGACCCACAGCTGGAGGAGACATAAGGGTGGACACTCTCGGGGCTGAGAGGTTTGGTGAGGTTGGGGGAGCAAACGCAGAGCCTTTAAAGTAATACTGCCTGTTACCCATCCCATGGGTCCCAAATCTCCAGGTTCAAGGGCATCTTCCTACCTCGAAAACATGCATGAGAAACCCAGAAGGTGGTACACCGTGTGATCGGGAAAGGTTTCTAAAACGCACCTCATTTCTCATCTCCTTGTGCTCGGGTTCGCCATTCCAGCCGCTTTACTAGCAATCTCCCTCCTTGGAGAATCAGCACCTTTAACCTCCCGTCCTGTACAGCTTGCAATATGTCCTGAGGATGAACGGGAAGAGGGGGAGCCAATGAGAGACTAGCTCTAGGTGTTGGGACAGGCACAGGTCACTCTATTTTCCCATCAGGAAGAAGAATTAACCACAGGCTCAGCCTGCCGCCCGGAAGCAGAATAGGGCCTGAGGCAATCCTGCGCTTTTGTGGCCAGCTCCCAAAAAAGCGAGTTGAAAAATGGAGCTCAGGGGCACTGCAATTCACAAACCTGCAGAGTTATAAATGATAACTCTCGTCCACAAATATATTGAGGGAAGGCAACGAAGAGGATCTGAAAGCAAGGCAGAATTGCAGGAAACAGATTTCAGGAGGTCGATTCGAATCGCCTTTAAAGCACATGAAAAGCGGCAAAACATCGACAATGATGCCCTTGGCCAAAAAGGGCGTATGCGTTTTTTCCTGAATATATTCAGGAAAAAACGCATACGCCCTTTTTGGCCAACCAAGCAACCTGGAAAGGCAAATCAGCGCTACAAAGAAGTCTCGCTTCCCATTGGTCAAAAGGGCCATGCGGAAAAAAGTGTCAAAACCAGAAATGCAGAACAGGCCATGGAGAAATGGGAGCCTTGCTACACTGATGGGCGGGATGTAAATTGCCAACAGCCACTCTGGAGAAGTGTACGGTGTGTCCTGAAACATCGAAAAAACACAGCTTAGAGCGCATAGGGCACTTCCACTCATGGGCGTATAAATTGGGAAAACTAAAAATCAGCAAGACACAGGCACCCCAAAGTTTGGGGCTGCTCTGTTGACAAGAACCTCCACTTCGTGACACCTTAAATATCCCAGGAAATACAAAAATGGATAAAGAAGTGGTGGTCCTTATGTACAATGGAATATCCCTCAGCCATGAAATCAATGTCATAAGGCTAGTAGCAGCATGATGAGTGGTTTTAGCTACGACGATTCTAAGTGAAATAAGTCACACAGAAAAAGACACTTATCATAAGCTATCACTTATAGAGGGAATGTAAAAACCGCTACACTTGAACTGAATTACCAAACAGAACAGAGTCACACGTTTAGAAAACACACTATGGCTGCTTAACGGGAAAGGTGGGGTGGGGTGATGCGTAAAACAAGGGTTTCAAATGAGCTCAGATACCGTTCCATAAACCCAATATGTAATAGAAAGACCTACTCCTTGCTCAGTGAACTGGACTCAACACCCCCTATTCACCGCACAAGAATATATCTGACTAGTAAGAATCTTAAAACCTATGTATTGATATCTCTCTGGAAGTGAGTCAAGTGGGTGTAAAGCGGCAGAAACACAGCCGTGAAAAGCAGCTAAACCCCATTATAAAAATAAATTACTTTTAAAAACCCGTGAAACAAAGACACTGAAAGAGAGAGAAATTCTTACAAAATTCGTTCAGGGGCTGTGATGCAACCTGGATTGACCATATCTAGACCCACAGCTGGATGAGGCATAAGGGTGGACACTCTCGGGGCTGAGAGGTTTGGTGAGGTTGGGGGAGCAAACGCAGAGCCTTTAAAGTAATACTGCCTGTTACCCATCCCATGGGTCCCAAATCTCCAGGTTCAAGGGCATCTTCCTACCTCGAAAACATGCATGAGAAACCCAGAAGGTGGTACACCGTGTGATCGGGAAAGGTTTCTAAAACGCACCTCATTTCTCATCTCCTTGTGCTCGGGTTCGCCATTCCAGCCGCTTTACTAGCAATCTCCCTCCTTGGAGAATCAGCACCTTTAACCTCCCGTTCCGTACAGCTTGCAATTTGTCCTGAGGATGAACGGGAAGAGGGGGAGCCAATGAGAGACTAGCTCTAGGTGTTGGGACAGGCACAGGTCACTCTATTTTCCCATCAGGAAGAAGAATTAACCACAGGCTCAGCCTGCCGCCCGGAAGCAGAATAGGGCCTGAGGCAATCCTGCGCTTTTGTGGCCAGCTCCCAAAAAAGCGAGTTGAAAAATGGAGCTCAGGGGCACTGCAATTCACAAACCTGCAGAGTTGTAAATGATAACTCTCGTCCACAAATATATTGAGGGAAGGCAACGAAGAGGATCTGAAAGCAAGGCAGAATTGCAGGAAACAGATTTCAGGAGGTCGATTCGAATCGCCTTTAAAGCACATGAAAAGCGGCAAAACGTCGACAATGATGCCCTTGGCCAAAAAGGGCGTATGCGTTTTTTCCTGAATATATTCAGGAAAAAACGCATACGCCCTTTTCGGCCAACCAAGCAACCTGGAAAGGCAAATCAGCGCTACAAAGAAGTCTCGCTTCCCATCGGTCAAAAGGGCCATGCGGAAAAAAGTGTCAAAACCAGAAATGCAGAACAGGCCATGGAGAAATGGGAGCCTTGCTACGCTGATGGGCGGGATGTAAATTGCCAACAGCCACTCTGGAGAAGTGTACGGTGTGTCCTGAAACATAGAAAAAGCACAGCTTAGAGCGCATAGGGCACTTCCACTCATGGGCGTATAAATTGGGAAAACTAAAAATCAGCAAGACACAGGCAACCCAAAGTTTGGGGCTGCTCTGTTGACAAGAACCTCCAATTCGTGACACCTTAAATATCCCAGGAAAGACAAAAATGGATAAAGAAGTGGTGGTCCTTATGTACAATGGAATATCACTCAGCCATGAAATCAATGTCATAAGGCTAGTAGCAGCATGATGAGTGGCTTTAGCTACGACGATTCTAAGTGAAATAAGTCATACAGAAAAACACACTTATTATAAGCTATCACTTATAGAGGGAATGTAAAAACCGCTACACTTGAACTGAATTACAAAACAGAACAGAGTCACACGTTTAGAAAACACACTATGGCTGCTTAACGGGAAAGGTGGGGTGGGGTGATCCATAAAACAAGGGTTTCAAATGAGCTCAGATACCGTTCCATAAACCCAATATGTAATAGAAAGACCTACTCCTTGCTCAGTGAACTGGACTCAACACCCCCTATTCACCGCACAAGAATATATCTGACTAGTAAGAATCTTAAAACCTATGTATTGATATCTCTCTGGAAGTGAGTCAAGTGGCTGTAAAGCGGCAGAAACACAGCCGTGAAAAGCAGCTAAACCCCATTATAAAAATAAATTCCTTTTAAAAACCCGTGAAACAAAGACAGTGAAAGAGAGAGAAATTCTTACAAAATTCGTTCAGGGGCTGTGATGCAACCTGGATTGACCATATCTAGACCCACAGCTGGAGGAGACATAAGGGTGGACACTCTCGGGGCTGAGAGGTTTGGTGAGGTTGGGGGAGCAAACGCAGAGCCTTTAAAGTAATACTGCCTGTTACCCATCCCATGGGTCCCAAATCTCCAGGTTCAAGGGCATCTTCCTACCTCGAAAACATGCATGAGAAACCCAGAAGGTGGTACACCGTGTGATCGGGAAAGGTTTCTAAAACGCACCTCATTTCTCATCTCCTTGTGCTCGGGTTCGCCATTCCAGCCGCTTTACTAGCAATCTCCCTCCTTGGAGAATCAGCACCTTTAACCTCCCGTCCTGTACAGCTTGCAATATGTCCTGAGGATGAACGGGAAGAGGGGGAGCCAATGAGAGACTAGCTCTAGGTGTTGGGACAGGCACAGGTCACTCTATTTTCCCATCAGGAAGAAGAATTAACCACAGGCTCAGCCTGCCGCCCGGAAGCAGAATAGGGCCTGAGGCAATCCTGCGCTTTTGTGGCCAGCTCCCAAAAAAGCGAGTTGAAAAATGGAGCTCAGGGGCACTGCAATTCACAAACCTGCAGAGTTATAAATGATAACTCTCGTCCACAAATATATTGAGGGAAGGCAACGAAGAGGATCTGAAAGCAAGGCAGAATTGCAGGAAACAGATTTCAGGAGGTCGATTCGAATCGCCTTTAAAGCACATGAAAAGCGGCAAAACATCGACAATGATGCCCTTGGCCAAAAAGGGCGTATGCGTTTTTTCCTGAATATATTCAGGAAAAAACGCATACGCCCTTTTTGGCCAACCAAGCAACCTGGAAAGGCAAATCAGCGCTACAAAGAAGTCTCGCTTCCCATTGGTCAAAAGGGCCATGCGGAAAAAAGTGTCAAAACCAGAAATGCAGAACAGGCCATGGAGAAATGGGAGCCTTGCTACACTGATGGGCGGGATGTAAATTGCCAACAGCCACTCTGGAGAAGTGTACGGTGTGTCCTGAAACATCGAAAAAACACAGCTTAGAGCGCATAGGGCACTTCCACTCATGGGCGTATAAATTGGGAAAACTAAAAATCAGCAAGACACAGGCACCCCAAAGTTTGGGGCTGCTCTGTTGACAAGAACCTCCACTTCGTGACACCTTAAATATCCCAGGAAATACAAAAATGGATAAAGAAGTGGTGGTCCTTATGTACAATGGAATATCCCTCAGCCATGAAATCAATGTCATAAGGCTAGTAGCAGCATGATGAGTGGTTTTAGCTACGACGATTCTAAGTGAAATAAGTCACACAGAAAAAGACACTTATCATAAGCTATCACTTATAGAGGGAATGTAAAAACCGCTACACTTGAACTGAATTACCAAACAGAACAGAGTCACACGTTTAGAAAACACACTATGGCTGCTTAACGGGAAAGGTGGGGTGGGGTGATGCGTAAAACAAGGGTTTCAAATGAGCTCAGATACCGTTCCATAAACCCAATATGTAATAGAAAGACCTACTCCTTGCTCAGTGAACTGGACTCAACACCCCCTATTCACCGCACAAGAATATATCTGACTAGTAAGAATCTTAAAACCTATGTATTGATATCTCTCTGGAAGTGAGTCAAGTGGGTGTAAAGCGGCAGAAACACAGCCGTGAAAAGCAGCTAAACCCCATTATAAAAATAAATTACTTTTAAAAACCCGTGAAACAAAGACACTGAAAGAGAGAGAAATTCTTACAAAATTCGTTCAGGGGCTGTGATGCAACCTGGATTGACCATATCTAGACCCACAGCTGGATGAGGCATAAGGGTGGACACTCTCGGGGCTGAGAGGTTTGGTGAGGTTGGGGGAGCAAACGCAGAGCCTTTAAAGTAATACTGCCTGTTACCCATCCCATGGGTCCCAAATCTCCAGGTTCAAGGGCATCTTCCTACCTCGAAAACATGCATGAGAAACCCAGAAGGTGGTACACCGTGTGATCGGGAAAGGTTTCTAAAACGCACCTCATTTCTCATCTCCTTGTGCTCGGGTTCGCCATTCCAGCCGCTTTACTAGCAATCTCCCTCCTTGGAGAATCAGCACCTTTAACCTCCCGTTCCGTACAGCTTGCAATTTGTCCTGAGGATGAACGGGAAGAGGGGGAGCCAATGAGAGACTAGCTCTAGGTGTTGGGACAGGCACAGGTCACTCTATTTTCCCATCAGGAAGAAGAATTAACCACAGGCTCAGCCTGCCGCCCGGAAGCAGAATAGGGCCTGAGGCAATCCTGCGCTTTTGTGGCCAGCTCCCAAAAAAGCGAGTTGAAAAATGGAGCTCAGGGGCACTGCAATTCACAAACCTGCAGAGTTGTAAATGATAACTCTCGTCCACAAATATATTGAGGGAAGGCAACGAAGAGGATCTGAAAGCAAGGCAGAATTGCAGGAAACAGATTTCAGGAGGTCGATTCGAATCGCCTTTAAAGCACATGAAAAGCGGCAAAACGTCGACAATGATGCCCTTGGCCAAAAAGGGCGTATGCGTTTTTTCCTGAATATATTCAGGAAAAAACGCATACGCCCTTTTCGGCCAACCAAGCAACCTGGAAAGGCAAATCAGCGCTACAAAGAAGTCTCGCTTCCCATCGGTCAAAAGGGCCATGCGGAAAAAAGTGTCAAAACCAGAAATGCAGAACAGGCCATGGAGAAATGGGAGCCTTGCTACGCTGATGGGCGGGATGTAAATTGCCAACAGCCACTCTGGAGAAGTGTACGGTGTGTCCTGAAACATAGAAAAAGCACAGCTTAGAGCGCATAGGGCACTTCCACTCATGGGCGTATAAATTGGGAAAACTAAAAATCAGCAAGACACAGGCAACCCAAAGTTTGGGGCTGCTCTGTTGACAAGAACCTCCAATTCGTGACACCTTAAATATCCCAGGAAAGACAAAAATGGATAAAGAAGTGGTGGTCCTTATGTACAATGGAATATCACTCAGCCATGAAATCAATGTCATAAGGCTAGTAGCAGCATGATGAGTGGTTTTAGCTATGACGATTCTAAGTGAAATAAGTCACACAGAAAAAGACACTTATCATAAGCTATCACTTATAGAGGGAATGTAAAAACCGCTACACTTGAACTGAATTACCAAACAGAACAGAGTCACACGTTTAGAAAACACACTATGGCTGCTTAACGGGAAAGGTGGGGTGGGGTGATGCGTAAAACAAGGGTTTCAAATGAGCTCAGATACCGTTCCATAAACCCAATATGTAATAGAAAGACCTACTCCTTGCTCAGTGAACTGGACTCAACACCCCCTATTCACCGCACAAGAATATATCTGACTAGTAAGAATCTTAAAACCTATGTATTGATATCTCTCTGGAAGTGAGTCAAGTGGGTGTAAAGCGGCAGAAACACAGCCGTGAAAAGCAGCTAAACCCCATTATAAAAATAAATTACTTTTAAAAACCCGTGAAACAAAGACACTGAAAGAGAGAGAAATTCTTACAAAATTCGTTCAGGGGCTGTGATGCAACCTGGATTGACCATATCTAGACCCACAGCTGGATGAGGCATAAGGGTGGACACTCTCGGGGCTGAGAGGTTTGGTGAGGTTGGGGGAGCAAACGCAGAGCCTTTAAAGTAATACTGCCTGTTACCCATCCCATGGGTCCCAAATCTCCAGGTTCAAGGGCATCTTCCTACCTCGAAAACATGCATGAGAAACCCAGAAGGTGGTACACCGTGTGATCGGGAAAGGTTTCTAAAACGCACCTCATTTCTCATCTCCTTGTGCTCGGGTTCGCCATTCCAGCCGCTTTACTAGCAATCTCCCTCCTTGGAGAATCAGCACCTTTAACCTCCCGTTCCGTACAGCTTGCAATTTGTCCTGAGGATGAACGGGAAGAGGGGGAGCCAATGAGAGACTAGCTCTAGGTGTTGGGACAGGCACAGGTCACTCTATTTTCCCATCAGGAAGAAGAATTAACCGCAGGCTCAGCCTGCCGCCCGGAAGCAGAATAGGGCCTGAGGCGATCCTGCGCTTTTGCGGCCAGCTCCCAAAAAAGCGAGTTGAAAAATGGAGCTCAGGGGCACTGCAATTCACAAACCTGCAGAGTTATAAATGATAACTCTCGTCCACAAATATATTGAGGGAAGGCAACGAAGAGGATCTGAAAGCAAGGCAGAATTGCAGGAAACAGATTTCAGGAGGTCGATTCGAATCGCCTTTAAAGCACATGAAAAGCGGCAAAATGTCGACAATGATGCCCTTGGCCAAAAAGGGCGTATGCGTTTTTTCCTGAATATATTCAGGAAAAAACGCATACGCCCTTTTTGGCCAACCAAGCAACCTGGAAAGGCAAATCAGCGCTACAAAGAAGTCTCGCTTCCCATCGGTCAAAAGGGCCATGCGGAAAAAAGTGTCAAAATCAGAAATGCAGAACAGGCCATGGAGAAATGGGAGCCTTGCTACGCTGATGGGCGGGATGTAAATTGCCAACAGCCACTCTGGAGAAGTGTACGGTGTGTCCTGAAACATCGAAAAAACACAGCTTAGAGTGCATAGGGCACTTCCACTCATGGGCGTATAAATTGGGAAAACTAAAAATCAGCAAGACAAAGGCACCCCAAAGTTTGGGGCTGCTCTGTTGACAAGAACCTCCACTTCGTGACACCTTAAATATCCCAGGAAAGAGAAAAATGGATAAAGAAGTGGTGGTCCTTATGTACAATGGAATATCACTCAGCCATGAAATCAATGTCATAAGGCTAGTAGCAGCATGATGAGTGGCTTTAGCTACGACGATTCTAAGTGAAATAAGTCATACAGAAAAACACACTTATTATAAGCTATCACTTATAGAGGGAATGTAAAAACCACTACACTTGAACTGAATTACAAAACAGAACAGAGTCACACGTTTAGAAAACACATTATGGCTGCTTAACGGGAAAGGTGGGGTGGGGTGATGCATAAAACAAGGGCTTCAAATGAGCTCAGATACCGTTCCATAAACCCAATATGTAATAGAAAGACCTACTCCTTGCTCAGTGAACTGGACTCAACACCCCCTATTCACCGCACAAGAATATATCTGACTAGTAAGAATCTTAAAACCTATGTATTGATATCTCTCTGGAAGTGAGTCAAGTGGCTGTAAAGCGGCAGAAACACAGACGTGAAAAGCAGCTAAACCCCATTATAAAAATAAATTCCTTTTAAAAACCCGTGAAACAAAGACAGTGAAAGAGAGAGAAATTCTTACAAAATTCGTTCAGGGGCTGTGACGCAACCTGGATTGACCATATCTAGACCGACAGCTGGAGGAGACATAAGGGTGGACACTCTCGGGGCTGAGAGGTTTGGTGAGGTTGGGGGAGCAAACGCAGAGCCTTTAAAGTAATACTGCCTGTTATCCATCCCATGGGTCCCAAATCTCCAGGTTCAAGGGCATCTTCCTACCTCGAAAACATGCATGAGAAACCCAGAAGGTGGTACACCGTGTGATCGGGAAAGGTTTCTAAAACGCACCTCATTTCTCATCTCCTTGTGCTCGGGTTCGCCATTCCAGCCGCTTTACTAGCAATCTCCCTCCTTGGAGAATCAGCACCTTTAACCTCCCGTTCCGTACAGCTTGCAATTTGTCCTGAGGATGAACGGGAAGAGGGGGAGCCAATGAGAGACTAGCTCTAGGTGTTGGGACAGGCACAGGTCACTCTATTTTCCCATCAGGAAGAAGAATTAACCACAGGCTCAGCCTGCCGCCAGGAAGCAGAATAGGGCCTGAGGCAATCCTGCGCTTTTGCGGCCAGCTCCCAAAAAAGCGAGTGGAAAAATGGAGCTCAGGGGCACTGCAATTCACAAACCTGCAGAGTTATAAATGATAACTCTCGTCCACAAATATATTGAGGGAAGGCAACGAAGAGGATCTGAAAGCAAGGCAGAATTGCAGGAAACAGATTTCAGGAGGTCGATTCGAATCGCCTTTAAAGCACATGAAAAGCGGCAAAACGTCGACAATGATGCCCTTGGCCAAAAAGGGCGTATGCGTTTTTTCCTGAATATATTCAGGAAAAAACGCATACGCCCTTTTTGGCCAACCAAGCAACCTGGAAAGGCAAATCAGCGCTACAAAGAAGTCTCGCTTCCCATCGGTCAAAAGGGCCATGCGGAAAAAAGTGTCAAAACCAGAAATGCAGAACAGGCCATGGAGAAATGGGAGCCTTGCTACGCTGATGGGCGGGATGTAAATTGCCAACAGCCACTCTGGAGAAGTGTACGGTGTGTCCTGAAACATCGAAAAAACACAGCTTAGAGCGCATAGGGCACTTCCACTCATGGGCGTATAAATTGGGAAAACTAAAAATCAGCAAGACACAGGCACCCGAAAGTTTAGGGCTGCTCTGTTGACAAGAACCTCCACTTCGTGACACCTTAAATATCCCAGGAAAGAGAAAAATGGATAAAGAAGTGGTGGTCCTTATGTACAATGGAATATCCCTCAGCCATGAAATCAATGTCATAAGGCTAGTAGCAGCATGATGAGTGGCTTTAGCTACGACGATTCTAAGTGAAATAAGTCACACAGAAAAAGACACTTATCATAAGCTATCACTTATAGAGGGAATGTAAAAACCGCTACACTTGAACTGAATTACAAAACAGAACAGAGTCACACGTTTACAAAACACACTATGGCTGCTTAACGGGAAAGGTGGGGTGGGGTGATGCATAAAACAAGGGTTTCAAATGAGCTCAGATACCGTTCCATAAACCCAATATGTAATAGAAAGACCTACTCCTTGCTCAGTGAACTGGACTCAACACCCCCTATTCACCGCACAAGAATATATCTGACTAGTAAGAATCTTAAAACCTATGTATTGATATCTCTCTGGAAGTGAGTCAAGTGGCTGTAAAGCCGCATAAACACAGCCGTGAAAAACAGCTAAACCCCATTATAAAAATAAATTACTTTTTAAAACCCGTGAAACAAAGACAGTGAAAGAGAGAGAATTTCTTACAAAATTCGTTCAGGGGCTGTGATGCAACCTGGATTGACCATATCTAGACCCACAGCTGGATGAGACATAAGGGTGGACACTCTCGGGGCTGAGAGGTTTGGTGAGGTTGGGGGCGCAAACGCAGAGCCTTTAAAGTAATACTGCCTGTTACCCATCCCATGGGTCCCAAATCTCCAGGTTCAAGGGCATCTTCCTACCTCGAAAACATGCATGAGAAACCCAGAAGGTGGTACACCGTGTGATCGGGAAAGGTTTCTAAAACGCACCTCATTTCTCATCTCCTTGTGCTCGGGTTCGCCATTCCAGCCGCTTTACTAGCAATCTCCCTCCTTGGAGAATCAGCACCTTTAACCTCCCGTTCCGTACAGCTTGCAATTTGTCCTGAGGATGAACGGGAAGAGGGGGAGCCAATGAGAGACTAGCTCTAGGTGTTGGGACAGGCACAGGTCACTCTATTTTCCCATCAGGAAGAAGAATTAACCACAGGCTCAGCCTGCCGCCCGGAAGCAGAATAGGGCCTGAGGCAATCCTGCGCTTTTGTGGCCAGCTCCCAAAAAAGCGAGTTGAAAAATGGAGCTCAGGGGAACTGCAATTCACAAACCTGCAGAGTTATAAATGATAACTCTCGTCCACAAATATATTGAGGGAAGGCAACGAAGAGGATCTGAAAGCAAGGCAGAATTGCAGGAAACAGATTTCAGGAGGTCGATTCGAATCGCCTTTAAAGCACATGAAAAGCGGCAAAACGTCGACAATGATGCCCTTGGCCAAAAAGGGCGTATGCGTTTTTTCCTGAATATATTCAGGAAAAAACGCATACGCCCTTTTTGGCCAACCAAGCAACCTGGAAAGGCAAATCAGCGCTACAAAGAAGTCTCGCTTCCCATCGGTCAAAAGGGCCATGCGGAAAAAAGTGTCAAAACCAGAAATGCAGAACAGGCCATGGAGAAATGGGAGCCTTGCTACGCTGATGGGCGGGATGTAAATTGCCAACAGCCACTCTGGAGAAGTGTACGGTGTGTCCTGAAACATCGAAAAAACACAGCTTAGAGCACATAGGGCACTTCCACTCATGGGCGTATAAATTGGGAAAACTAAAAATCAGCAAGACACAGGCACCCGAAAGTTTAGGGCTGCTCTGTTGACAAGAACCTCCACTTCATGACACCTTAAATATCCCAGGAAAGAGAAAAATGGATAAAGAAGTGGTGGTCCTTATGTACAATGGAATAACCCTCAGCCATGAAATCAATGTCAGAAGGCTAGTAGCAGCATGATGAGTGGCTTTAGCTATGACGATTCTAAGTGAAATAAGTCACACAGAAAAAGACACTTATCATAAGCTATCACTTATAGAGGGAATGTAAAAACCGCTACACTTGAACTGAATTACAAAACAGAACAGAGTCACACGTTTAGAAAACACACTATGGCTGCTTAACGGGAAAGGTGGGGTGGGGTGATGCATAAAACAAGGGTTTCAAATGAGCTCAGATACCGTTCCATAAACCCAATATGTAATAGAAAGACCTACTCCTTGCTCAGTGAACTGGACTCAACACCCCCTATTCACCGCACAAGAATATATCTGACTAGTAAGAATCTTAAAACCTATGTATTGATATCTCTCTGGAAGTGAGTCAAGTGGCTGTAAAGCCGCATAAACACAGCCGTGAAAAACAGCTAAAACCCATTATAAAAATAAATTACTTTTAAAAACCCGTGAAACAAAGACAGTGAAAGAGAGAGAATTTCTTACAAAATTCGTTCAGGGGCTGTGATGCAACCTGGATTGACCATATCTAGACCCACAGCTGGATGAGACATAAGGGTGGACACTCTCGGGGCTGAGAGGTTTGGTGAGGTTGGGGGAGCAAACACAGAGCCTTTAAAGTAATACAGCTTGTTAGCCATCCCATGGGTCCCAAATCTCCAGGTTCAAGGGCATCTTCCTACCTCGAAAACATGCATGAGAAACCCAGAAGGTGGTACACCGTGTGATCGGGAAAGGTTTCTAAAACGCACCTCATTTCTCATCTCCTTGTGCTCGGGTTCGCCATTCCAGCCGCTTTACTAGCAATCTCCCTCCTTGGAGAATCAGCACCTTTAACCTCCCGTTCCGTACAGCTTGCAATTTGTCCTGAGGATGAACGGGAAGAGGGGGAGCCAATGAGAGACTAGCTCTAGGTGTTGGGACAGGCACAGGTCACTCTATTTTCCCATCAGGAAGAAGAATTAACCACAGGCTCAGCCTGCCGCCCGGAAGCAGAATAGGGCCTGAGGCAATCCTGCGCTTTTGTGGCCAGCTCCCAAAAAAGCGAGTTGAAAAATGGAGCTCAGGGGCACTGCAATTCACAAACCTGCAGAGTTATAAATGATAACTCTCGTCCACAAATATATTGAGGGAAGGCAACGAAGAGGATCTGAAAGCAAGGCAGAATTGCAGGAAACAGATTTCAGGAGGTCGATTCGAATCGCCTTTAAAGCACATGAAAAGCGGCAAAACGTCGACAATGATGCCCTTGGCCAAAAAGGGCGTATGCGTTTTTTCCTGAATATATTCAGGAAAAAACGCATACGCCCTTTTTGGCCAACCAAGCAACCTGGAAAGGCAAATCAGCGCTACAAAGAAGTCTCGCTTCCCATCGGTCAAAAGGGCCATGCGGAAAAAAGTGTCAAAACCAGAAATGCAGAACAGGCCATGGAGAAATGGGAGCCTTGCTACGCTGATGGGCGGGATGTAAATTGCCAACAGCCACTCTGGAGAAGTGTACGGTGTGTCCTGAAACATCGAAAAAGCACAGCTTAGAGCGCATAGGGCACTTCCACTCATGGGCGTATAAATTGGGAAAACTAAAAATCAGCAAGACACAGGCAACCCAAAGTTTGGGGCTGCTCTGTTGACAAGAACCTCCACTTCGTGACACCTTAAATATCCCAGGAAAGAGAAAAATGGATAAAGAAGTGGTGGTCCTTATGTACAATGGAATATCACTCAGCCATGAAATCAATGTCATAAGGCTAGTAGCACCATGATGAGTGGTTTTAGCTATGACGATTCTAAGTGAAATAAGTCACACAGAAAAAGACACTTATCATAAGCTATCACTTATAGAGGGAATGTAAAAACCGCTACACTTGAACTGAATTACCAAACAGAACAGAGTCACACGTTTAGAAAACACACTATGGCTGCTTAACGGGAAAGGTGGGGTGGGGTGATGCGTAAAACAAGGGTTTCAAATGAGCTCAGATACCGTTCCATAAACCCAATATGTAATAGAAAGACCTACTCCTTGCTCAGTGAAGTGGACTCAACACCCCCTATTCACCGCACAAGAATATATCTGACTAGTAAGAATCTTAAAACCTATGTATTGATATCTCTCTGGAAGTGAGTCAAGTGGGTGTAAAGCGGCAGAAACACAGCCGTGAAAAGCAGCTAAACCCCATTATAAAAATAAATTACTTTTAAAAACCCGTGAAACAAAGACAGTGAAAGAGAGAGAAATTCTTACAAAATTCGTTCAGGGGCTGTGATGCAACTTGGATTGACCATATCTAGACACACAGCTGGATGAGACATAAGGGTGGACATTCTCGGGGCTGAGAGGTTTGGTGAGGTTGGGGGAGCAAACGCAGAGCCTTTAAAGTAATACTGCCTGTTACCCATCCCATGGGTCCCAAATCTCCAGGTTCAAGGGCATCTTCCTACCTCGAAAACATGCATGAGAAACCCAGAAGGTGGTACACCGTGTGATCGGGAAAGGTTTCTAAAACGCACCTCATTTCTCATCTCCTTGTGCTCGGGTTCGCCATTCCAGCCGCTTTACTAGCAATCTCCCTCCTTGGAGAATCAGCACCTTTAACCTCCCGTTCCGTACAGCTTGCAATTTGTCCTGAGGATGAACGGGAAGAGGGGGAGCCAATGAGAGACTAGCTCTAGGTGTTGGGACAGGCACAGGTCACTCTATTTTCCCATCAGGAAGAAGAATTAACCACAGGCTCAGCCTGCCGCCGGGAACCAGAATAGGGCCTGAGGCGATCCTGCGCTTTTGCGGCCAGCTCCCAAAAAAGCGAGTTGAAAAATGGAGCTCAGGGGCACTGCAATTCACAAACCTGCAGAGTTATAAATGATAACTCTCGTCCACAAATATATTGAGGGAAGGCAACGAAGAGGATCTGAAAGCAAGGCAGAATTGCAGGAAACAGATTTCAGGAGGTCGATTCGAATCGCCTTTAAAGCACATGAAAAGCGGCAAAACGTCGACAATGATGCCCTTGGCCAAAAAGGGCGTATGCGTTTTTTCCTGAATATATTCAGGAAAAAACGCATACGCCCTTTTTGGCCAACCAAGCAACCTGGAAAGGCAAATCAGCGCTACAAAGAAGTCTCGCTTCCCATCGGTCAAAAGGGCCATGCGGAAAAAAGTGTCAAAACCAGAAATGCAGAACAGGCCATGGAGAAATGGGAGCCTTGCTACGCTGATGGGCGGGATGTAAATTGCCAACAGCCACTCTGGAGAAGTGTACGGTGTGTCCTGAAACATCGAAAAAACACAGCTTAGAGCGCATAGGGCACTTCCACTCATGGGCGTATAAATTGGGAAAACTAAAAATCAGCACGACAAAGGCACCCCAAAGTTTGGGGCTGCTCTGTTGACAAGAACCTCCACTTCGTGACACCTTAAATATCCCAGGAAAGAGAAAAATGGATAAAGAAGTGGTGGTCCTTATGTACAATGGAATATCACTCAGCCATGAAATCAATGTCATAAGGCTAGTAGCAGCATGATGAGTGGCTTTAGCTACGACGATTCTAAGTGAAATAAGTCATACAGAAAAACACACTTATTATAAGCTATCACTTATAGAGGGAATGTAAAAACCGCTACACTTGAACTGAATTACAAAACAGAACAGAGTCACACGTTTAGAAAACACATTATGGCTGCTTAACGGGAAAGGTGGGGTGGGGTGATGCATAAAACAAGGGTTTCAAATGAGCTCAGATACCGTTCCATAAACCCAATATGTAATAGAAAGACCTACTCCTTGCTCAGTGAACTGGACTCAACACCCCCTATTCACCGCACAAGAATATATCTGACTAGTAAGAATCTTAAAACCTATGTATTGATATCTCTCTGGAAGTGAGTCAAGTGGCTGTAAAGCGGCAGAAACACAGCCGTGAAAAGCAGCTAAACCCCATTATAAAAATAAATTCCTTTTAAAAACCCGTGAAACAAAGACAGTGAAAGAGAGAGAAATTCTTACAAAATTCGTTCAGGGGCTGTGACGCAACCTGGATTGACCATATCTAGACCCACAGCTGGAGGAGACATAAGGGTGGACACTCTCGGGGCTGAGAGGTTTGGTGAGGTTGGGGGAGCAAACGCAGAGCCTTTAAAGTAATACTGCCTGTTACCCATCCCATGGGTCCCAAATCTCCAGGTTCAAGGGCATCTTCCTACCTCGAAAACATGCATGAGAAACCCAGAAGGTGGTACACCGTGTGATCGGGAAAGGTTTCTAAAACGCACCTCATTTCTCATCTCCTTGTGCTCGGGTTCGCCATTCCAGCCGCTTTACTAGCAATCTCCCTCCTTGGAGAATCAGCACCTTTAACCTCCCGTTCCGTACAGCTTGCAATTTGTCCTGAGGATGAACGGGAAGAGGGGGAGCCAATGAGAGACTAGCTCTAGGTGTTGGGACAGGCACAGGTCACTCTATTTTCCCATCAGGAAGAAGAATTAACCACAGGCTCAGCCTGCCGCCAGGAAGCAGAATAGGGCCTGAGGCAATCCTGCGCTTTTGCGGCCAGCTCCCAAAAAAGCGAGTTGAAAAATGGAGCTCAGGGGCACTGCAATTCACAAACCTGCAGAGTTATAAATGATAACTCTCGTCCACAAATATATTGAGGGAAGGCAACGAAGAGGATCTGAAAGCAAGGCAGAATTGCAGGAAACAGATTTCAGGAGGTCGATTCGAATCGCCTTTAAAGCACATGAAAAGCGGCAAAACGTCGACAATGATGCCCTTGGCCAAAAAGGGCGTATGCGTTTTTTCCTGAATATATTCAGGAAAAAACGCATACGCCCTTTTTGGCCAACCAAGCAACCTGGAAAGGCAAATCAGCGCTACAAAGAAGTCTCGCTTCCCATCGGTCAAAAGGGCCATGCGGAAAAAAGTGTCAAAACCAGAAATGCAGAACAGGCCATGGAGAAATGGGAGCCTTGCTACGCTGATGGGCGGGATGTAAATTGCCAACAGCCACTCTGGAGAAGTGTACGGTGTGTCCTGAAACATCGAAAAAACACAGCTTAGAGCGCATAGGGCACTTCCACTCATGGGCGTATAAATTGGGAAAACTAAAAATCAGCAAGACACAGGCACCCGAAAGTTTAGGGCTGCTCTGTTGACAAGAACCTCCACTTCGTGACA
This sequence comes from Balaenoptera ricei, assembly GCF_028023285.1. NCBI lineage: Eukaryota > Metazoa > Chordata > Mammalia > Artiodactyla > Balaenopteridae > Balaenoptera > Balaenoptera ricei. The sequence continues at coordinate 41,440,197 of NC_082642.1, read as the reverse complement.
CCTTAAATATCCCAGGAAAGAGAAAAATGGATAAAGAAGTGGTGGTCCTTATGTACAATGGAATATCCCTCAGCCATGAAATCAATGTCATAAGGCTAGTAGCAGCATGATGAGTGGCTTTAGCTACGACGATTCTAAGTGAAATAAGTCACACAGAAAAAGACACTTATCATAAGCTATCACTTATAGAGGGAATGTAAAAACCGCTACACTTGAACTGAATTACAAAACAGAACAGAGTCACACGTTTACAAAACACACTATGGCTGCTTAACGGGAAAGGTGGGGTGGGGTGATGCATAAAACAAGGGTTTCAAATGAGCTCAGATACCGTTCCATAAACCCAATATGTAATAGAAAGACCTACTCCTTGCTCAGTGAACTGGACTCAACACCCCCTATTCACCGCACAAGAATATATCTGACTAGTAAGAATCTTAAAACCTATGTATTGATATCTCTCTGGAAGTGAGTCAAGTGGCTGTAAAGCCGCATAAACACAGCCGTGAAAAACAGCTAAACCCCATTATAAAAATAAATTACTTTTTAAAACCCGTGAAACAAAGACAGTGAAAGAGAGAGAATTTCTTACAAAATTCGTTCAGGGGCTGTGATGCAACCTGGATTGACCATATCTAGACCCACAGCTGGATGAGACATAAGGGTGGACACTCTCGGGGCTGAGAGGTTTGGTGAGGTTGGGGGCGCAAACGCAGAGCCTTTAAAGTAATACTGCCTGTTACCCATCCCATGGGTCCCAAATCTCCAGGTTCAAGGGCATCTTCCTACCTCGAAAACATGCATGAGAAACCCAGAAGGTGGTACACCGTGTGATCGGGAAAGGTTTCTAAAACTCACCTCATTTCTCATCTCCTTGTGCTCGGGTTCGCCATTCCAGCCGCTTTACTAGCAATCTCCCTCCTTGGAGAATCAGCACCTTTAACCTCCCGTTCCGTACAGCTTGCAATTTGTCCTGAGGATGAACGGGAAGAGGGGGAGCCAATGAGACACTAGCTCTAGGTGTTGGGACAGGCACAGGTCACTCTATTTTCCCATCAGGAAGAAGAATTAACCACAGGCTCAGCCTGCCGCCCGGAAGCAGAATAGGGCCTGAGGCAATCCTGCGCTTTTGTGGCCAGCTCCCAAAAAAGCGAGTTGAAAAATGGAGCTCAGGGGAACTGCAATTCACAAACCTGCAGAGTTATAAATGATAACTCTCGTCCACAAATATATTGAGGGAAGGCAACGAAGAGGATCTGAAAGCAAGGCAGAATTGCAGGAAACAGATTTCAGGAGGTCGATTCGAATCGCCTTTAAAGCACATGAAAAGCGGCAAAACGTCGACAATGATGCCCTTGGCCAAAAAGGGCGTATGCGTTTTTTCCTGAATATATTCAGGAAAAAACGCATACGCCCTTTTTGGCCAACCAAGCAACCTGGAAAGGCAAATCAGCGCTACAAAGAAGTCTCGCTTCCCATCGGTCAAAAGGGCCATGCGGAAAAAAGTGTCAAAACCAGAAATGCAGAACAGGCCATGGAGAAATGGGAGCCTTGCTACGCTGATGGGCGGGATGTAAATTGCCAACAGCCACTCTGGAGAAGTGTACGGTGTGTCCTGAAACATCGAAAAAACACAGCTTAGAGCACATAGGGCACTTCCACTCATGGGCGTATAAATTGGGAAAACTAAAAATCAGCAAGACACAGGCACCCGAAAGTTTAGGGCTGCTCTGTTGACAAGAACCTCCACTTCATGACACCTTAAATATCCCAGGAAAGAGAAAAATGGATAAAGAAGTGGTGGTCCTTATGTACAATGGAATAACCCTCAGCCATGAAATCAATGTCAGAAGGCTAGTAGCAGCATGATGAGTGGCTTTAGCTATGACGATTCTAAGTGAAATAAGTCACACAGAAAAAGACACTTATCATAAGCTATCACTTATAGAGGGAATGTAAAAACCGCTACACTTGAACTGAATTACAAAACAGAACAGAGTCACACGTTTAGAAAACACACTATGGCTGCTTAACGGGAAAGGTGGGGTGGGGTGATGCATAAAACAAGGGTTTCAAATGAGCTCAGATACCGTTCCATAAACCCAATATGTAATAGAAAGACCTACTCCTTGCTCAGTGAACTGGACTCAACACCCCCTATTCACCGCACAAGAATATATCTGACTAGTAAGAATCTTAAAACCTATGTATTGATATCTCTCTGGAAGTGAGTCAAGTGGCTGTAAAGCCGCATAAACACAGCCGTGAAAAACAGCTAAAACCCATTATAAAAATAAATTACTTTTAAAAACCCGTGAAACAAAGACAGTGAAAGAGAGAGAATTTCTTACAAAATTCGTTCAGGGGCTGTGATGCAACCTGGATTGACCATATCTAGACCCACAGCTGGATGAGACATAAGGGTGGACACTCTCGGGGCTGAGAGGTTTGGTGAGGTTGGGGGAGCAAACACAGAGCCTTTAAAGTAATACAGCTTGTTAGCCATCCCATGGGTCCCAAATCTCCAGGTTCAAGGGCATCTTCCTACCTCGAAAACATGCATGAGAAACCCAGAAGGTGGTACACCGTGTGATCGGGAAAGGTTTCTAAAACGCACCTCATTTCTCATCTCCTTGTGCTCGGGTTCGCCATTCCAGCCGCTTTACTAGCAATCTCCCTCCTTGGAGAATCAGCACCTTTAACCTCCCGTTCCGTACAGCTTGCAATTTGTCCTGAGGATGAACGGGAAGAGGGGGAGCCAATGAGAGACTAGCTCTAGGTGTTGGGACAGGCACAGGTCACTCTATTTTCCCATCAGGAAGAAGAATTAACCACAGGCTCAGCCTGCCGCCCGGAAGCAGAATAGGGCCTGAGGCAATCCTGCGCTTTTGTGGCCAGCTCCCAAAAAAGCGAGTTGAAAAATGGAGCTCAGGGGCACTGCAATTCACAAACGTGCAGAGTTATAAATGATAACTCTCGTCCACAAATATATTGAGGGAAGGCAACGAAGAGGATCTGAAAGCAAGGCAGAATTGCAGGAAACAGATTTCAGGAGGTCGATTCGAATCGCCTTTAAAGCACATGAAAAGCGGCAAAACGTCGACAATGATGCCCTTGGCCAAAAAGGGCGTATGCGTTTTTTCCTGAATATATTCAGGAAAAAACGCATACGCCCTTTTTGGCCAACCAAGCAACCTGGAAAGGCAAATCAGCGCTACAAAGAAGTCTCGCTTCCCATCGGTCAAAAGGGCCATGCGGAAAAAAGTGTCAAAACCAGAAATGCAGAACAGGCCATGGAGAAATGGGAGCCTTGCTACGCTGATGGGCGGGATGTAAATTGCCAACAGCCACTCTGGAGAAGTGTACGGTGTGTCCTGAAACATCGAAAAAACACAGCTTAGAGCACATAGGGCACTTCCACTCATGGGCGTATAAATTGGGAAAACTAAAAATCAGCAAGACACAGGCACCCGAAAGTTTAGGGCTGCTCTGTTGACAAGAACCTCCACTTCATGACACCTTAAATATCCCAGGAAAGAGAAAAATGGATAAAGAAGTGGTGGTCCTTATGTACAATGGAATAACCCTCAGCCATGAAATCAATGTCAGAAGGCTAGTAGCAGCATGATGAGTGGCTTTAGCTATGACGATTCTAAGTGAAATAAGTCACACAGAAAAAGACACTTATCATAAGCTATCACTTATAGAGGGAATGTAAAAACCGCTACACTTGAACTGAATTACAAAACAGAACAGAGTCACACGTTTAGAAAACACACTATGGCTGCTTAACGGGAAAGGTGGGGTGGGGTGATGCATAAAACAAGGGTTTCAAATGAGCTCAGATACCGTTCCATAAACCCAATATGTAATAGAAAGACCTACTCCTTGCTCAGTGAACTGGACTCAACACCCCCTATTCACCGCACAAGAATATATCTGACTAGTAAGAATCTTAAAACCTATGTATTGATATCTCTCTGGAAGTGAGTCAAGTGGCTGTAAAGCCGCATAAACACAGCCGTGAAAAACAGCTAAAACCCATTATAAAAATAAATTACTTTTAAAAACCCGTGAAACAAAGACAGTGAAAGAGAGAGAATTTCTTACAAAATTCGTTCAGGGGCTGTGATGCAACCTGGATTGACCATATCTAGACCCACAGCTGGATGAGACATAAGGGTGGACATTCTCGGGGCTGAGAGGTTTGGTGAGGTTGGGGGAGCAAACACAGAGCCTTTAAAGTAATACAGCTTGTTAGCCATCCCATGGGTCCCAAATCTCCAGGTTCAAGGGCATCTTCCTACCTCGAAAACATGCATGAGAAACCCAGAAGGTGGTACACCGTGTGATCGGGAAAGGTTTCTAAAACGCACCTCATTTCTCATCTCCTTGTGCTCGGGTTCGCCATTCCAGCCGCTTTACTAGCAATCTCCCTCCTTGGAGAATCAGCACCTTTAACCTCCCGTTCCGTACAGCTTGCAATTTGTCCTGAGGATGAACGGGAAGAGGGGGAGCCAATGAGAGACTAGCTCTAGGTGTTGGGACAGGCACAGGTCACTCTATTTTCCCATCAGGAAGAAGAATTAACCACAGGCTCAGCCTGCCGCCCGGAAGCAGAATAGGGCCTGAGGCAATCCTGCGCTTTTGTGGCCAGCTCCCAAAAAAGCGAGTTGAAAAACGGAGCTCAGGGGCACTGCAATTCACAAACGTGCAGAGTTATAAATGATAACTCTCGTCCACAAATATATTGAGGGAAGGCAACGAAGAGGATCTGAAAGCAAGGCAGAATTGCAGGAAACAGATTTCAGGAGGTCGATTCGAATCGCCTTTAAAGCACATGAAAAGCGGCAAAACGTCGACAATGATGCCCTTGGCCAAAAAGGGCGTATGCGTTTTTTCCTGAATATATTCAGGAAAAAACGCATACGCCCTTTTTGGCCAACCAAGCAACCTGGAAAGGCAAATCAGCGCTACAAAGAAGTCTCGCTTCCCATCGGTCAAAAGGGCCATGCGGAAAAAAGTGTCAAAACCAGAAATGCAGAACAGGCCATGGAGAAATGGGAGCCTTGCTACGCTGATGGGCGGGATGTAAATTGCCAACAGCCACTCTGGAGAAGTGTACGGTGTGTCCTGAAACATCGAAAAAGCACAGCTTAGAGCGCATAGGGCACTTCCACTCATGGGCGTATAAATTGGGAAAACTAAAAATCAGCAAGACACAGGCAACCCAAAGTTTGGGGCTGCTCTGTTGACAAGAACCTCCAATTCGTGACACCTTAAATATCCCAGGAAAGAGAAAAATGGATAAAGAAGTGGTGGTCCTTATGTACAATGGAATATCACTCAGCCATGAAATCAATGTCATAAGGCTAGTAGCACCATGATGAGTGGTTTTAGCTATGACGATTCTAAGTGAAATAAGTCACACAGAAAAAGACACTTATCATAAGCTATCACTTATAGAGGGAATGTAAAAACCGCTACACTTGAACTGAATTACCAAACAGAACAGAGTCACACGTTTAGAAAACACACTATGGCTGCTTAACGGGAAAGGTGGGGTGGGGTGATGCGTAAAACAAGGGTTTCAAATGAGCTCAGATACCGTTCCATAAACCCAATATGTAATAGAAAGACCTACTCCTTGCTCAGTGAAGTGGACTCAACACCCCCTATTCACCGCACAAGAATATATCTGACTAGTAAGAATCTTAAAACCTATGTATTGATATCTCTCTGGAAGTGAGTCAAGTGGGTGTAAAGCGGCAGAAACACAGCCGTGAAAAGCAGCTAAACCCCATTATAAAAATAAATTACTTTTAAAAACCCGTGAAACAAAGACAGTGAAAGAGAGAGAAATTCTTACAAAATTCGTTCAGGGGCTGTGATGCAACTTGGATTGACCATATCTAGACCCACAGCTGGATGAGACATAAGGGTGGACATTCTCGGGGCTGAGAGGTATGGTGAGGTTGGGGGAGCAAACGCAGAGCCTTTAAAGTAATACTGCCTGTTACCCATCCCATGGGTCCCAAATCTCCAGGTTCAAGGGCATCTTCCTACCTCGAAAACATGCATGAGAAACCCAGAAGGTGGTACACCGTGTGATGGGGAAAGGTTTCTAAAACGCACCTCATTTCTCATCTCCTTGTGCTCGGGTTCGCCATTCCAGCCGCTTTACTAGCAATCTCCCTCCTTGGAGAATCAGCACCTTTAACCTCCCGTTCTGTACAGCTTGCAATTTGTCCTGAGGATGAACGGGAAGAGGGTGAGCCAATGAGAGACTAGCTCTAGGTGTTGGGACAGGCACAGGTCACTCTATTTTCCCATCAGGAAGAAGAATTAACCACAGGCTCAGCCTGCCGCCAGGAAGCAGAATAGGGCCTGAGGCAATCCTGCGCTTTTGCGGCCAGCTCCCAAAAAAGCGAGTTGAAAAATGGAGCTCAGGGGCACTGCAATTCACAAACCTGCAGAGTTGTAAATGATAACTCTCGTCCACAAATATATTGAGGGAAGGCAACGAAGAGGATCTGAAAGCAAGGCAGAATTGCAGGAAACAGATTTCAGGAGGTCGATTCGAATCGCCTTTAAAGCACATGAAAAGCGGCAAAACGTCGACAATGATGCCCTTGGCCAAAAAGGGCGTATGCGTTTTTTCCTGAATATATTCAGGAAAAAACGCATATGCCCTTTTCGGCCAACCAAGCAACCTGGAAAGGCAAATCAGCGCTACAAAGAAGTCTCGCTTCCCATCGGTCAAAAGGGCCATGCGGAAAAAAGTGTCAAAACCAGAAATGCAGGACAGGCCATGGAGAAATGGGAGCCTTGCTACGCTGATGGGCGGGATGTAAATTGCCAAGAGCCACTCTGGAGAAGTGTACGGTGTGTCCTGAAACATCGAAAAAGCACAGCTTAGAGCGCATAGGGCACTTCCACTCATGGGCGTATAAATTGGGAAAACTAAAAATCAGCAAGACACAGGCACCCCAAAGTATGGGGCTGCTCTGTTGACAAGAACCTCCACTTCGTGACACCTTAAATATCCCAGGAAAGACAAAAATGGATAAAGAAGTGGTGGTCCTTATGTACAATGGAATATCACTCAGCCATGAAATCAATGTCATAAGGCTAGTAGCAGCATGATGAGTGGTTTTAGCTATGACGATTCTAAGTGAAATAAGTCACACAGAAAAAGACACTTATCATAAGCTATCACTTATAGAGGGAATGTAAAAACCGCTACACTTGAACTGAATTACCAAACAGAACAGAGTCACACGTTTAGAAAACACACTATGGCTGCTTAACGGGAAAGGTGGGGTGGGGTGATGCGTAAAACAAGGGTTTCAAATGAGCTCAGATACCGTTCCATAAACCCAATATGTAATAGAAAGACCTACTCCTTGCTCAGTGAAGTGGACTCAACACCCCCTATTCACCGCACAAGAATATATCTGACTAGTAAGAATCTTAAAACCTATGTATTGATATCTCTCTGGAAGTGAGTCAAGTGGGTGTAAAGTGGCAGAAACACAGCCGTGAAAAGCAGCTAAACCCCATTATAAAAATAAATTACTTTTAAAAACCCGTGAAACAAAGACAGTGAAAGAGAGAGAAATTCTTACAAAATTCGTTCAGGGGCTGTGATGCAACTTGGATTGACCATATCTAGACACACAGCTGGATGAGACATAAGGGTGGACATTCTCGGGGCTGAGAGGTTTGGTGAGGTTGGGGGAGCAAACGCAGAGCCTTTAAAGTAATACTGCCTGTTACCCATCCCATGGGTCCCAAATCTCCAGGTTCAAGGGCATCTTCCTACCTCGAAAACATGCATGAGAAACCCAGAAGGTGGTACACCGTGTGATGGGGAAAGGTTTCTAAAACGCACCTCATTTCTCATCTCCTTGTGCTCGGGTTCGCCATTCCAGCCGCTTTACTAGCAATCTCCCTCCTTGGAGAATCAGCACCTTTAACCTCCCGTTCCGTACAGCTTGCAATTTGTCCTGAGGATGAACGGGAAGAGGGTGAGCCAATGAGAGACTAGCTCTAGGTGTTGGGACAGGCACAGGTCACTCTATTTTCCCATCAGGAAGAAGAATTAACCACAGGCTCAGCCTGCCGCCCGGAAGCAGAATAGGGCCTGAGGCAATCCTGCGCTTTTGCGGCCAGCTCCCAAAAAAGCGAGTTGAAAAATGGAGCTCAGGGGCACTGCAATTCACAAACCTGCAGAGTTATAAATGATAACTCTCGTCCACAAATATATTGAGGGAAGGCAACGAAGAGGATCTGAAAGCAAGGCAGAATTGCAGGAAACAGATTTCAGGAGGTCGATTCGAATCGCCTTTAAAGCACATGAAAAGCGGCAAAACGTCGACAATGATGCCCTTGGCCAAAAAGGGCGTATGCGTTTTTTCCTGAATATATTCAGGAAAAAACGCATACGCCCTTTTCGGCCAACCAAGCAACCTGGAAAGGCAAATCAGCGCTACAAAGAAGTCTCGCTTCCCATCGGTCAAAAGGGCCATGCGGAAAAAAGTGTCAAAACCAGAAATGCAGAACAGGTCATGGAGAAATGGGAGCCTTGCTACGCTGATGGGCGGGATGTAAATTGCCAAGAGCCACTCTGGAGAAGTGTACGGTGTGTCCTGAAACATCGAAAAAGCACAGCTTAGAGCGCATAGGGCACTTCCACTCATGGGCGTATAAATTGGGAAAACTAAAAATCAGCAAGACACAGGCACCCCAAAGTATGGGGCTGCTCTGTTGACAAGAACCTCCACTTCGTGACACCTTAAATATCCCAGGAAAGACAAAAATGGATAAAGAAGTGGTGGTCCTTATGTACAATGGAATATCACTCAGCCATGAAATCAATGTCATAAGGCTAGTAGCAGCATGATGAGTGGTTTTAGCTATGACGATTCTAAGTGAAATAAGTCACACAGAAAAAGACACTTATCATAAGCTATCACTTATAGAGGGAATGTAAAAACCGCTACACTTGAACTGAATTACCAAACAGAACAGAGTCACACGTTTAGAAAACACACTATGGCTGCTTAACGGGAAAGGTGGGGTGGGGTGATGCGTAAAACAAGGGTTTCAAATGAGCTCAGATACCGTTCCATAAACCCAATATGTAATAGAAAGACCTACTCCTTGCTCAGTGAAGTGGACTCAACACCCCCTATTCACCGCACAAGAATATATCTGACTAGTAAGAATCTTAAAACCTATGTATTGATATCTCTCTGGAAGTGAGTCAAGTGGGTGTAAAGCGGCAGAAACACAGCCGTGAAAAGCAGCTAAACCCCATTATAAAAATAAATTACTTTTAAAAACCCGTGAAACAAAGACAGTGAAAGAGAGAGAAATTCTTACAAAATTCGTTCAGGGGCTGTGATGCAACTTGGATTGACCATATCTAGACACACAGCTGGATGAGACATAAGGGTGGACATTCTCGGGGCTGAGAGGTTTGGTGAGGTTGGGGGAGCAAACGCAGAGCCTTTAAAGTAATACTGCCTGTTACCCATCCCATGGGTCCCAAATCTCCAGGTTCAAGGGCATCTTCCTACCTCGAAAACATGCATGAGAAACCCAGAAGGTGGTACACCGTGTGATCGGGAAAGGTTTCTAAAACGCACCTCATTTCTCATCTCCTTGTGCTCGGGTTCGCCATTCCAGCCGCTTTACTAGCAATCTCCCTCCTTGGAGAATCAGCACCTTTAACCTCCCGTTCCGTACAGCTTGCAATTTGTCCTGAGGATGAACGGGAAGAGGGGGAGCCAATGAGAGACTAGCTCTAGGTGTTGGGACAGGCACAGGTCACTCTATTTTCCCATCAGGAAGAAGAATTAACCACAGGCTCAGCCTGCCGCCGGGAACCAGAATAGGGCCTGAGGCGATCCTGCGCTTTTGCGGCCAGCTCCGAAAAAAGCGAGTTGAAAAATGGAGCTCAGGGGCACTGCAATTCACAAACCTGCAGAGTTATAAATGATAACTCTCGTCCACAAATATATTGAGGGAAGGCAACGAAGAGGATCTGAAAGCAAGGCAGAATTGCAGGAAACAGATTTCAGGAGGTCGATTCGAATCGCCTTTAAAGCACATGAAAAGCGGCAAAACGTCGACAATGATGCCCTTGGCCAAAAAGGGCGTATGCGTTTTTTCCTGAATATATTCAGGAAAAAACGCATACGCCCTTTTTGGCCAACCAAGCAACCTGGAAAGGCAAATCAGCGCTACAAAGAAGTCTCGCTTCCCATCGGTCAAAAGGGCCATGCGGAAAAAAGTGTCAAAACCAGAAATGCAGAACAGGCCATGGAGAAATGGGAGCCTTGCTACGCTGATGGGCGGGATGTAAATTGCCAACAGCCACTCTGGAGAAGTGTACGGTGTGTCCTGAAACATCGAAAAAACACAGCTTAGAGCGCATAGGGCACTTCCACTCATGGGCGTATAAATTGGGAAAACTAAAAATCAGCAAGACAAAGGCACCCCAAAGTTTGGGGCTGCTCTGTTGACAAGAACCTCCACTTCGTGACACCTTAAATATCCCAGGAAAGAGAAAAATGGATAAAGAAGTGGTGGTCCTTATGTACAATGGAATATCACTCAGCCATGAAATCAATGTCATAAGGCTAGTAGCAGCATGATGAGTGGCTTTAGCTACGACGATTCTAAGTGAAATAAGTCATACAGAAAAACACACTTATTATAAGCTATCACTTATAGAGGGAATGTAAAAACCGCTACACTTGAACTGAATTACAAAACAGAACAGAGTCACACGTTTAGAAAACACATTATGGCTGCTTAACGGGAAAGGTGGGGTGGGGTGATGCATAAAACAAGGGTTTCAAATGAGCTCAGATACCGTTCCATAAACCCAATATGTAATAGAAAGACCTACTCCTTGCTCAGTGAACTGGACTCAACACCCCCTATTCACCGCACAAGAATATATCTGACTAGTAAGAATCTTAAAACCTATGTATTGATATCTCTCTGGAAGTGAGTCAAGTGGCTGTAAAGCAGCAGAAACACAGCCGTGAAAAGCAGCTAAAACCCATTATAAAAATAAATTCCTTTTAAAAACCCGTGAAACAAAGACAGTGAAAGAGAGAGAAATTCTTACAAAATTCGTTCAGGGGCTGTGACGCAACCTGGATTGACCATATCTAGACCCACAGCTGGAGGAGACATAAGGGTGGACACTCTCGGGGCTGAGAGGTTTGGTGAGGTTGGGGGAGCAAACGCAGAGCCTTTAAAGTAATACTGCCTGTTACCCATCCCATGGGTCCCAAATCTCCAGGTTCAAGGGCATCTTCCTACCTCGAAAACATGCATGAGAAACCCAGAAGGTGGTACACCGTGTGATCGGGAAAGGTTTCTAAAACGCACCTCATTTCTCATCTCCTTGTGCTCGGGTTCGCCATTCCAGCCGCTTTACTAGCAATCTCCCTCCTTGGAGAATCAGCACCTTTAACCTCCCGTTCCGTACAGCTTGCAATTTGTCCTGAGGATGAACGGGAAGAGGGGGAGCCAATGAGAGACTAGCTCTAGGTGTTGGGACAGGCACAGGTCACTCTATTTTCCCATCAGGAAGAAGAATTAACCACAGGCTCAGCCTGCCGCCAGGAAGCAGAATAGGGCCTGAGGCAATCCTGCGCTTTTGCGGCCAGCTCCCAAAAAAGCGAGTTGAAAAATGGAGCTCAGGGGCACTGCAATTCACAAACCTGCAGAGTTATAAATGATAACTCTCGTCCACAAATATATTGAGGGAAGGCAACGAAGAGGATCTGAAAGCAAGGCAGAATTGCAGGAAACAGATTTCAGGAGGTCGATTCGAATCGCCTTTAAAGCACATGAAAAGCGGCAAAACGTCGACAATGATGCCCTTGGCCAAAAAGGGCGTATGCGTTTTTTCCTGAATATATTCAGGAAAAAACGCATACGCCCTTTTCGGCCAACCAAGCAACCTGGAAAGGCAAATCAGCGCTACAAAGAAGTCTCGCTTCCCATCAGTCAAAAGGGCCATGCGGAAAAAAGTGTCAAAACCAGAAATGCAGAACAGGCCATGGAGAAATGGGAGCCTTGCTACGCTGATGGGCGGGATGTAAATTGCCAACAGCCACTCTGGAGAAGTGTACGGTGTGTCCTGAAACATCGAAAAAACACAGCTTAGAGTGCATAGGGCACTTCCACTCATGGGCGTATAAATTGGGAAAACTAAAAATCAGCAAGACAAAGGCACCCCAAAGTTTGGGGCTGCTCTGTTGACAAGAACCTCCACTTCGTGACACCTTAAATATCCCAGGAAAGAGAAAAATGGATAAAGAAGTGGTGGTCCTTATGTACAATGGAATATCACTCAGCCATGAAATCATTGTCATAAGGCTAGTAGCAGCATGATGAGTGGCTTTAGCTACGACGATTCTAAGTGAAATAAGTCATACAGAAAAACACACTTATTATAAGCTATCACTTATAGAGGGAATGTAAAAACCGCTACACTTGAACTGAATTACCAAACAGAACAGAGTCACACGTTTAGAAAACACACTATGGCTGCTTAACGGGAAAGGTGGGGTGGGGTGATGCGTAAAACAAGGGTTTCAAATGAGCTCAGATACCGTTCCATAAACCCAATATGTAATAGAAAGACCTACTCCTTGCTCAGTGAAGTGGACTCAACACCCCCTATTCACCGCACAAGAATATATCTGACTAGTAAGAATCTTAAAACCTATGTATTGATATCTCTCTGGAAGTGAGTCAAGTGGGTGTAAAGCGGCAGAAACACAGCCGTGAAAAGCAGCTAAACCCCATTATAAAAATAAATTCCTTTTAAAAACCCGTGAAACAAAGACAGTGAAAGAGAGAGAAATTCTTACAAAATTCGTTCAGGGGCTGTGATGCAACTTGGATTGACCATATCTAGACCCACAGCTGGATGAGACATAAGGGTGGACATTCTCGGGGCTGAGAGGTATGGTGAGGTTGGGGGAGCAAACGCAGAGCCTTTAAAGTAATACTGCCTGTTACCCATCCCATGGGTCCCAAATCTCCAGGTTCAAGGGCATCTTCCTACCTCGAAAACATGCATGAGAAACCCAGAAGGTGGTACACCGTGTGATGGGGAAAGGTTTCTAAAACGCACCTCATTTCTCATCTCCTTGTGCTCGGGTTCGCCATTCCAGCCGCTTTACTAGCAATCTCCCTCCTTGGAGAATCAGCACCTTTAACCTCCCGTTCCGTACAGCTTGCAATTTGTCCTGAGGATGAACGGGAAGAGGGGGAGCCAATGAGAGACTAGCTCTAGGTGTTGGGACAGGCACAGGTCACTCTATTTTCCCATCAGGAAGAAGAATTAACCACAGGCTCAGCCTGCCGCCCGGAAGCAGAATAGGGCCTGAGGCAATCCTGCGCTTTTGCGGCCAGCTCCCAAAAAAGCGAGTTGAAAAATGGAGCTCAGGGGCACTGCAATTCACAAACCTGCAGAGTTGTAAATGATAACTCTCGTCCACAAATATATTGAGGGAAGGCAACGAAGAGGATCTGAAAGCAAGGCAGAATTGCAGGAAACAGATTTCAGGAGGTCGATTCGAATCGCCTTTAAAGCACATGAAAAGCGGCAAAACGTCGACAATGATGCCCTTGGCCAAAAAGGGCGTATGCGTTTTTTCCTGAATATATTCAGGAAAAAACGCATACGCCCTTTTCGGCCAACCAAGCAACCTGGAAAGGCAAATCAGCGCTACAAAGAAGTCTCGCTTCCCATCGGTCAAAAGGGCCATGCGGAAAAAAGTGTCAAAACCAGAAATGCAGAACAGGCCATGGAGAAATGGGAGCCTTGCTACGCTGATGGGCGGGATGTAAATTGCCAAGAGCCACTCTGGAGAAGTGTACGGTGTGTCCTGAAACATCGAAAAAGCACAGCTTAGAGCGCATAGGGCACTTCCACTCATGGGCGTATAAATTGGGAAAACTAAAAATCAGCAAGACACAGGCACCCCAAAGTATGGGGCTGCTCTGTTGACAAGAACCTCCACTTCGTGACACCTTAAATATCCCAGGAAAGACAAAAATGGATAAAGAAGTGGTGGTCCTTATGTACAATGGAATATCACTCAGCCATGAAATCAATGTCATAAGGCTAGTAGCAGCATGATGAGTGGTTTTAGCTATGACGATTCTAAGTGAAATAAGTCACACAGAAAAAGACACTTATCATAAGCTATCACTTATAGAGGGAATGTAAAAACCGCTACACTTGAACTGAATTACCAAACAGAACAGAGTCACACGTTTAGAAAACACACTATGGCTGCTTAACGGGAAAGGTGGGGTGGGGTGATGCGTAAAACAAGGGTTTCAAATGAGCTCAGATACCGTTCCATAAACCCAATATGTAATAGAAAGACCTACTCCTTGCTCAGTGAAGTGGACTCAACACCCCCTATTCACCGCACAAGAATATATCTGACTAGTAAGAATCTTAAAACCTATGTATTGATATCTCTCTGGAAGTGAGTCAAGTGGGTGTAAAGCGGCAGAAACACAGCCGTGAAAAGCAGCTAAACCCCATTATAAAAATAAATTACTTTTAAAAACCCGTGAAACAAAGACAGTGAAAGAGAGAGAAATTCTTACAAAATTCGTTCAGGGGCTGTGATGCAACTTGGATTGACCATATCTAGACACACAGCTGGATGAGACATAAGGGTGGACATTCTCGGGGCTGAGAGGTTTGGTGAGGTTGGGGGAGCAAACGCAGAGCCTTTAAAGTAATACTGCCTGTTACCCATCCCATGGGTCCCAAATCTCCAGGTTCAAGGGCATCTTCCTACCTCGAAAACATGCATGAGAAACCCAGAAGGTGGTACACCGTGTGATCGGGAAAGGTTTCTAAAACGCACCTCATTTCTCATCTCCTTGTGCTCGGGTTCGCCATTCCAGCCGCTTTACTAGCAATCTCCCTCCTTGGAGAATCAGCACCTTTAACCTCCCGTTCCGTACAGCTTGCAATTTGTCCTGAGGATGAACGGGAAGAGGGGGAGCCAATGAGAGACTAGCTCTAGGTGTTGGGACAGGCACAGGTCACTCTATTTTCCCATCAGGAAGAAGAATTAACCACAGGCTCAGCCTGCCGCCGGGAACCAGAATAGGGCCTGAGGCGATCCTGCGCTTTTGCGGCCAGCTCCCAAAAAAGCGAGTTGAAAAATGGAGCTCAGGGGCACTGCAATTCACAAACCTGCAGAGTTATAAATGATAACTCTCGTCCACAAATATATTGAGGGAAGGCAACGAAGAGGATCTGAAAGCAAGGCAGAATTGCAGGAAACAGATTTCAGGAGGTCGATTCGAATCGCCTTTAAAGCACATGAAAAGCGGCAAAACGTCGACAATGATGCCCTTGGCCAAAAAGGGCGTATGCGTTTTTTCCTGAATATATTCAGGAAAAAACGCATACGCCCTTTTTGGCCAACCAAGCAACCTGGAAAGGCAAATCAGCGCTACAAAGAAGTCTCGCTTCCCATCGGTCAAAAGGGCCATGCGGAAAAAAGTGTCAAAACCAGAAATGCAGAACAGGCCATGGAGAAATGGGAGCCTTGCTACGCTGATGGGCGGGATGTAAATTGCCAACAGCCACTCTGGAGAAGTGTACGGTGTGTCCTGAAACATCGAAAAAACACAGCTTAGAGCGCATAGGGCACTTCCACTCATGGGCGTATAAATTGGGAAAACTAAAAATCAGCAAGACAAAGGCACCCCAAAGTTTGGGGCTGCTCTGTTGACAAGAACCTCCACTTCGTGACACCTTAAATATCCCAGGAAAGAGAAAAATGGATAAAGAAGTGGTGGTCCTTATGTACAATGGAATATCACTCAGCCATGAAATCAATGTCATAAGGCTAGTAGCAGCATGATGAGTGGCTTTAGCTACGACGATTCTAAGTGAAATAAGTCATACAGAAAAACACACTTATTATAAGCTATCACTTATAGAGGGAATGTAAAAACCGCTACACTTGAACTGAATTACAAAACAGAACAGAGTCACACGTTTAGAAAACACATTATGGCTGCTTAACGGGAAAGGTGGGGTGGGGTGATGCATAAAACAAGGGTTTCAAATGAGCTCAGATACCGTTCCATAAACCCAATATGTAATAGAAAGACCTACTCCTTGCTCAGTGAACTGGACTCAACACCCCCTATTCACCGCACAAGAATATATCTGACTAGTAAGAATCTTAAAACCTATGTATTGATATCTCTCTGGAAGTGAGTCAAGTGGCTGTAAAGCGGCAGAAACACAGCCGTGAAAAGCAGCTAAACCCCATTATAAAAATAAATTCCTTTTAAAAACCCGTGAAACAAAGACAGTGAAAGAGAGAGAAATTCTTACAAAATTCGTTCAGGGGCTGTGACGCAACCTGGATTGACCATATCTAGACCCACAGCTGGAGGAGACATAAGGGTGGACACTCTCGGGGCTGAGAGGTTTGGTGAGGTTGGGGGAGCAAACGCAGAGCCTTTAAAGTAATACTGCCTGTTACCCATCCCATGGGTCCCAAATCTCCAGGTTCAAGGGCATCTTCCTACCTCGAAAACATGCATGAGAAACCCAGAAGGTGGTACACCGTGTGATCGGGAAAGGTTTCTAAAACGCACCTCATTTCTCATCTCCTTGTGCTCGGGTTCGCCATTCCAGCCGCTTTACTAGCAATCTCCCTCCTTGGAGAATCAGCACCTTTAACCTCCCGTTCCGTACAGCTTGCAATTTGTCCTGAGGATGAACGGGAAGAGGGGGAGCCAATGAGAGACTAGCTCTAGGTGTTGGGACAGGCACAGGTCACTCTATTTTCCCATCAGGAAGAAGAATTAACCACAGGCTCAGCCTGCCGCCAGGAAGCAGAATAGGGCCTGAGGCAATCCTGCGCTTTTGCGGCCAGCTCCCAAAAAAGCGAGTTGAAAAATGGAGCTCAGGGGCACTGCAATTCACAAACCTGCAGAGTTATAAATGATAACTCTCGTCCACAAATATATTGAGGGAAGGCAACGAAGAGGATCTGAAAGCAAGGCAGAATTGCAGGAAACAGATTTCAGGAGGTCGATTCGAATCGCCTTTAAAGCACATGAAAAGCGGCAAAACGTCGACAATGATGCCCTTGGCCAAAAAGGGCGTATGCGTTTTTTCCTGAATATATTCAGGAAAAAACGCATACGCCCTTTTCGGCCAACCAAGCAACCTGGAAAGGCAAATCAGCGCTACAAAGAAGTCTCGCTTCCCATCAGTCAAAAGGGCCATGCGGAAAAAAGTGTCAAAACCAGAAATGCAGAACAGGCCATGGAGAAATGGGAGCCTTGCTACGCTGATGGGCGGGATGTAAATTGCCAACAGCCACTCTGGAGAAGTGTACGGTGTGTCCTGAAACATCGAAAAAACACAGCTTAGAGCGCATAGGGCACTTCCACTCATGGGCGTATAAATTGGGAAAACTAAAAATCAGCAAGACAAAGGCACCCCAAAGTTTGGGGCTGCTCTGTTGACAAGAACCTCCACTTCGTGACACCTTAAATATCCCAGGAAAGAGAAAAATGGATAAAGAAGTGGTGGTCCTTATGTACAATGGAATATCACTCAGCCATGAAATCAATGTCATAAGGCTAGTAGCAGCATGATGAGTGGCTTTAGCTACGACGATTCTAAGTGAAATAAGTCATACAGAAAAACACACTTATTATAAGCTATCACTTATAGAGGGAATGTAAAAACCGCTACACTTGAACTGAATTACAAAACAGAACAGAGTCACACGTTTAGAAAACACATTATGGCTGCTTAACGGGAAAGGTGGGGTGGGGTGATGCATAAAACAAGGGTTTCAAATGAGCTCAGATACCGTTCCATAAACCCAATATGTAATAGAAAGACCTACTCCTTGCTCAGTGAACTGGACTCAACACCCCCTATTCACCGCACAAGAATATATCTGACTAGTAAGAATCTTAAAACCTATGTATTGATATCTCTCTGGAAGTGAGTCAAGTGGCTGTAAAGCGGCAGAAACACAGCCGTGAAAAGCAGCTAAACCCCATTATAAAAATAAATTCCTTTTAAAAACCCGTGAAACAAAGACAGTGAAAGAGAGAGAAATTCTTACAAAATTCGTTCAGGGGCTGTGACGCAACCTGGATTGACCATATCTAGACCCACAGCTGGAGGAGACATAAGGGTGGACACTCTCGGGGCTGAGAGGTTTGGTGAGGTTGGGGGAGCAAACGCAGAGCCTTTAAAGTAATACTGCCTGTTACCCATTCCATGGGTCCCAAATCTCCAGGTTCAAGGGCATCTTCCTACCTCGAAAACATGCATGAGAAACCCAGAAGGTGGTACACCGTGTGATCGGGAAAGGTTTCTAAAACGCACCTCATTTCTCATCTCCTTGTGCTCGGGTTCGCCATTCCAGCCGCTTTACTAGCAATCTCCCTCCTTGGAGAATCAGCACCTTTAACCTCCCGTTCCGTACAGCTTGCAATTTGTCCTGAGGATGAACGGGAAGAGGGGGAGCCAATGAGAGACTAGCTCTAGGTGTTGGGACAGGCGCAGGTCACTCTATTTTCCCATCAGGAAGAAGAATTAACCACAGGCTCAGCCTGCCACCAGGAAGCAGAATAGGGCCTGAGGCAATCCTGCGCTATTGCGGCCAGCTCCGAAAAAAGCGAGTTGAAAAATGGAGCTCAGGGGCACTGCAATTCACAAACCTGCAGAGTTATAAATGATAACTCTCGTCCACAAATATATTGAGGGAAGGCAACGAAGAGGATCTGAAAGCAAGGCAGAATTGCAGGAAACAGATTTCAGGAGGTCGATTCGAATCGCCTTTAAAGCACATGAAAAGCGGCAAAACGTCGACAATGATGCCCTTGGCCAAAAAGGGCGTATGCGTTTTTTCCTGAATATATTCAGGAAAAAACGCATACGCCCTTTTTGGCCAACCAAGCAACCTGGAAAGGCAAATCAGCGCTACAAAGAAGTCTCGCTTCCCATCGGTCAAAAGGGCCATGCGGAAAAAAGTGTCAAAACCAGAAATGCAGAACAGGCCATGGAGAAATGGGAGCCTTGCTACGCTGATGGGCGGGATGTAAATTGCCAACAGCCACTCTGGAGAAGTGTACGGTGTGTCCTGAAACATCGAAAAAACACAGCTTAGAGCGCATAGGGCACTTCCACTCATGGGCGTATAAATTGGGAAAACTAAAAATCAGCAAGACACAGGCACCCGAAAGTTTAGGGCTGCTCTGTTGACAAGAACCTCCACTTCGTGACACCTTAAATATCCCAGGAAAGAGAAAAATGGATAAAGAAGTGGTGGTCCTTATGTACAATGGAATATCCCTCAGCCATGAAATCAATGTCATAAGGCTAGTAGCAGCATGATGAGTGGCTTTAGCTACAACGATTCTAAGTGAAATAAGTCACACAGAAAAAGACACTTATCATAAGCTATCACTTATAGAGGGAATGTAAAAACCGCTACACTTGAACTGAATTACAAAACAGAACAGAGTCACACGTTTAGAAAACACATTATGGCTGCTTAACGGGAAAGGTGGGGTGGGGTGATGCATAAAACAAGGGTTTCAAATGAGCTCAGATACCGTTCCATAAACCCAATATGTAATAGAAAGACCTACTCCTTGCTCAGTGAACTGGACTCAACACCCCCTATTCACCGCACAAGAATATATCTGACTAGTAAGAATCTTAAAACCTATGTATTGATATCTCTCTGGAAGTGAGTCAAGTGGCTGTAAAGCGGCAGAAACACAGCCGTGAAAAGCAGCTAAACCCCATTATAAAAATAAATTCCTTTTAAAAACCCGTGAAACAAAGACAGTGAAAGAGAGAGAAATTCTTACAAAATTCGTTCAGGGGCTGTGACGCAACCTGGATTGACCATATCTAGACCCACAGCTGGAGGAGACATAAGGGTGGACACTCTCGGGGCTGAGAGGTTTGGTGAGGTTGGGGGAGCAAACGCAGAGCCTTTAAAGTAATACTGCCTGTTAGCCATCCCATGGGTCCCAAATCTCCAGGTTCAAGGGCATCTTCCTACCTCGAAAACATGCATGAGAAACCCAGAAGGTGGTACACCGTGTGATCGGGAAAGGTTTCTAAAACGCACCTCATTTCTCATCTCCTTGTGCTCGGGTTCGCCATTCCAGCCGCTTTACTAGCAATCTCCCTCCTTGGAGAATCAGCACCTTTAACCTCCCGTTCCGTACAGCTTGCAATTTGTCCTGAGGATGAACGGGAAGAGGGGGAGCCAATGAGAGACTAGCTCTAGGTGTTGGGACAGGCACAGGTCACTCTATTTTCCCATCAGGAAGAAGAATTAACCACAGGCTCAGCCTGCCGCCCGGAAGCAGAATAGGGCCTGAGGCAATCCTGCGCTTTTGTGGCCAGCTCCCAAAAAAGCGAGTTGAAAAATGGAGCTCAGGGGCACTGCAATTCACAAACATGCAGAGTTATAAATGATAACTCTCGTCCACAAATATATTGAGGGAAGGCAACGAAGAGGATCTGAAAGCAAGGCAGAATTGCAGGAAACAGATTTCAGGAGGTCGATTCGAATCGCCTTTAAAGCACATGAAAAGCGGCAAAACGTCGACAATGATGCCCTTGGCCAAAAAGGGCGTATGCGTTTTTTCCTGAATATATTCAGGAAAAAACGCATACGCCCTTTTTGGCCAACCAAGCAACCTGGAAAGGCAAATCAGCGCTACAAAGAAGTCTCGCTTCCCATCGGTCAAAAGGGCCATGCGGAAAAAAGTGTCAAAACCAGAAATGCAGAACAGGCCATGGAGAAATGGGAGCCTTGCTACGCTGATGGGCGGGATGTAAATTGCCAACAGCCACTCTGGAGAAGTGTACGGTGTGTCCTGAAACATCGAAAAAGCACAGCTTAGAGCGCATAGGGCACTTCCACTCATGGGCGTATAAATTGGGAAAACTAAAAATCAGCAAGACACAGGCAACCCAAAGTTTGGGGCTGCTCTGTTGACAAGAACCTCCAATTCGTGACACCTTAAATATCCCAGGAAAGACAAAAATGGATAAAGAAGTGGTGGTCCTTATGTACAATGGAATATCACTCAGCCATGAAATCAATGTCATAAGGCTAGTAGCACCATGATGAGTGGTTTTAGCTATGACGATTCTAAGTGAAATAAGTCACACAGAAAAAGACACTTATCATAAGCTATCACTTATAGAGGGAATGTAAAAACCGCTACACTTGAACTGAATTACCAAACAGAACAGAGTCACACGTTTAGAAAACACACTATGGCTGCTTAACGGGAAAGGTGGGGTGGGGTGATGCGTAAAACAAGGGTTTCAAATGAGCTCAGATACCGTTCCATAAACCCAATATGTAATAGAAAGACCTACTCCTTGCTCAGTGAAGTGGACTCAACACCCCCTATTCACCGCACAAGAATATATCTGACTAGTAAGAATCTTAAAACCTATGTATTGATATCTCTCTGGAAGTGAGTCAAGTGGGTGTAAAGCGGCAGAAACACAGCCGTGAAAAGCAGCTAAACCCCCTTATAAAAATAAATTACTTTTAAAAACCCGTGAAACAAAGACAGTGAAAGAGAGAGAAATTCTTACAAAATTCGTTCAGGGGCTGTGATGCAACTTGGATTGACCATATCTAGACACACAGCTGGATGAGACATAAGGGTGGACATTCTCGGGGCTGAGAGGTTTGGTGAGGTTGGGGGAGCAAACGCAGAGCCTTTAAAGTAATACTGCCTGTTACCCATCCCATGGGTCCCAAATCTCCAGGTTCAAGGGCATCTTCCTACCTCGAAAACATGCATGAGAAACCCAGAAGGTGGTACACCGTGTGATCGGGAAAGGTTTCTAAAACGCACCTCATTTCTCATCTCCTTGTGCTCGGGTTCGCCATTCCAGCCGCTTTACTAGCAATCTCCCTCCTTGGAGAATCAGCACCTTTAACCTCCCGTTCCGTACAGCTTGCAATTTGTCCTGAGGATGAACGGGAAGAGGGGGAGCCAATGAGAGACTAGCTCTAGGTGTTGGGACAGGCACAGGTCACTCTATTTTCCCATCAGGAAGAAGAATTAACCACAGGCTCAGCCTGCCGCCGGGAACCAGAATAGGGCCTGAGGCGATCCTGCGCTTTTGCGGCCAGCTCCCAAAAAAGCGAGTTGAAAAATGGAGCTCAGGGGCACTGCAATTCACAAACCTGCAGAGTTATAAATGATAACTCTCGTCCACAAATATATTGAGGGAAGGCAACGAAGAGGATCTGAAAGCAAGGCAGAATTGCAGGAAACAGATTTCAGGAGGTCGATTCGAATCGCCTTTAAAGCACATGAAAAGCGGCAAAACGTCGACAATGATGCCCTTGGCCAAAAAGGGCGTATGCGTTTTTTCCTGAATATATTCAGGAAAAAACGCATACGCCCTTTTTGGCCAACCAAGCAACCTGGAAAGGCAAATCAGCGCTACAAAGAAGTCTCGCTTCCCATCGGTCAAAAGGGCCATGCGGAAAAAAGTGTCAAAACCAGAAATGCAGAACAGGCCATGGAGAAATGGGAGCCTTGCTACGCTGATGGGCGGGATGTAAATTGCCAACAGCCACTCTGGAGAAGTGTACGGTGTGTCCTGAAACATCGAAAAAACACAGCTTAGAGCGCATAGGGCACTTCCACTCATGGGCGTATAAATTGGGAAAACTAAAAATCAGCAAGACAAAGGCACCCCAAAGTTTGGGGCTGCTCTGTTGACAAGAACCTCCACTTCGTGACACCTTAAATATCCCAGGAAAGAGAAAAATGGATAAAGAAGTGGTGGTCCTTATGTACAATGGAATATCACTCAGCCATGAAATCAATGTCATAAGGCTAGTAGCAGCATGATGAGTGGCTTTAGCTACGACGATTCTAAGTGAAATAAGTCATACAGAAAAACACACTTATTATAAGCTATCACTTATAGAGGGAATGTAAAAACCGCTACACTTGAACTGAATTACAAAACAGAACAGAGTCACACGTTTAGAAAACACATTATGGCTGCTTAACGGGAAAGGTGGGGTGGGGTGATGCATAAAACAAGGGTTTCAAATGAGCTCAGATACCGTTCCATAAACCCAATATGTAATAGAAAGACCTACTCCTTGCTCAGTGAACTGGACTCAACACCCCCTATTCACCGCACAAGAATATATCTGACTAGTAAGAATCTTAAAACCTATGTATTGATATCTCTCTGGAAGTGAGTCAAGTGGCTGTAAAGCGGCAGAAACACAGCCGTGAAAAGCAGCTAAACCCCATTATAAAAATAAATTCCTTTTAAAAACCCGTGAAACAAAGACAGTGAAAGAGAGAGAAATTCTTACAAAATTCGTTCAGGGGCTGTGACGCAACCTGGATTGACCATATCTAGACCCACAGCTGGAGGAGACATAAGGGTGGACACTCTCGGGGCTGAGAGGTTTGGTGAGGTTGGGGGAGCAAACGCAGAGCCTTTAAAGTAATACTGCCTGTTACCCATCCCATGGGTCCCAAATCTCCAGGTTCAAGGGCATCTTCCTACCTCGAAAACATGCATGAGAAACCCAGAAGGTGGTACACCGTGTGATCGGGAAAGGTTTCTAAAACGCACCTCATTTCTCATCTCCTTGTGCTCGGGTTCGCCATTCCAGCCGCTTTACTAGCAATCTCCCTCCTTGGAGAATCAGCACCTTTAACCTCCCGTTCCGTACAGCTTGCAATTTGTCCTGAGGATGAACGGGAAGAGGGGGAGCCAATGAGAGACTAGCTCTAGGTGTTGGGACAGGCACAGGTCACTCTATTTTCCCATCAGGAAGAAGAATTAACCACAGGCTCAGCCTGCCGCCAGGAAGCAGAATAGGGCCTGAGGCAATCCTGCGCTTTTGCGGCCAGCTCCCAAAAAAGCGAGTTGAAAAATGGAGCTCAGGGGCACTGCAATTCACAAACCTGCAGAGTTATAAATGATAACTCTCGTCCACAAATATATTGAGGGAAGGCAACGAAGAGGATCTGAAAGCAAGGCAGAATTGCAGGAAACAGATTTCAGGAGGTCGATTCGAATCGCCTTTAAAGCACATGAAAAGCGGCAAAACGTCGACAATGATGCCCTTGGCCAAAAAGGGCGTATGCGTTTTTTCCTGAATATATTCAGGAAAAAACGCATACGCCCTTTTCGGCCAACCAAGCAACCTGGAAAGGCAAATCAGCGCTACAAAGAAGTCTCGCTTCCCATCAGTCAAAAGGGCCATGCGGAAAAAAGTGTCAAAACCAGAAATGCAGAACAGGCCATGGAGAAATGGGAGCCTTGCTACGCTGATGGGCGGGATGTAAATTGCCAACAGCCACTCTGGAGAAGTGTACGGTGTGTCCTGAAACATCGAAAAAACACAGCTTAGAGCGCATAGGGCACTTCCACTCATGGGCGTATAAATTGGGAAAACTAAAAATCAGCAAGACAAAGGCACCCCAAAGTTTGGGGCTGCTCTGTTGACAAGAACCTCCACTTCGTGACACCTTAAATATCCCAGGAAAGAGAAAAATGGATAAAGAAGTGGTGGTCCTTATGTACAATGGAATATCACTCAGCCATGAAATCAATGTCATAAGGCTAGTAGCAGCATGATGAGTGGCTTTAGCTACGACGATTCTAAGTGAAATAAGTCATACAGAAAAACACACTTATTATAAGCTATCACTTATAGAGGGAATGTAAAAACCGCTACACTTGAACTGAATTACAAAACAGAACAGAGTCACACGTTTAGAAAACACATTATGGCTGCTTAACGGGAAAGGTGGGGTGGGGTGATGCATAAAACAAGGGTTTCAAATGAGCTCAGATACCGTTCCATAAACCCAATATGTAATAGAAAGACCTACTCCTTGCTCAGTGAACTGGACTCAACACCCCCTATTCACCGCACAAGAATATATCTGACTAGTAAGAATCTTAAAACCTATGTATTGATATCTCTCTGGAAGTGAGTCAAGTGGCTGTAAAGCGGCAGAAACACAGCCGTGAAAAGCAGCTAAACCCCATTATAAAAATAAATTCCTTTTAAAAACCCGTGAAACAAAGACAGTGAAAGAGAGAGAAATTCTTACAAAATTCGTTCAGGGGCTGTGACGCAACCTGGATTGACCATATCTAGACCCACAGCTGGAGGAGACATAAGGGTGGACACTCTCGGGGCTGAGAGGTTTGGTGAGGTTGGGGGAGCAAACGCAGAGCCTTTAAAGTAATACTGCCTGTTACCCATTCCATGGGTCCCAAATCTCCAGGTTCAAGGGCATCTTCCTACCTCGAAAACATGCATGAGAAACCCAGAAGGTGGTACACCGTGTGATCGGGAAAGGTTTCTAAAACGCACCTCATTTCTCATCTCCTTGTGCTCGGGTTCGCCATTCCAGCCGCTTTACTAGCAATCTCCCTCCTTGGAGAATCAGCACCTTTAACCTCCCGTTCCGTACAGCTTGCAATTTGTCCTGAGGATGAACGGGAAGAGGGGGAGCCAATGAGAGACTAGCTCTAGGTGTTGGGACAGGCACAGGTCACTCTATTTTCCCATCAGGAAGAAGAATTAACCACAGGCTCAGCCTGCCGCCCAGAAGCAGAATAGGGCCTGAGGCAATCCTGCGCTTTTGCGGCCAGCTCCCAAAAAAGCGAGTTGAAAAATGGACCTCAGGGGCACTGCAATTCACAAACCTGCAGAGTTATAAATGATAACTCTCGTCCACAAATATATTGAGGGAAGGCAACGAAGAGGATCTGAAAGCAAGGCAGAATTGCAGGAAACAGATTTCAGGAGGTCGATTCGAATCGCCTTTAAAGCACATGAAAAGCGGCAAAACGTCGACAATGATGCCCTTGGCCAAAAAGGGCGTATGCGTTTTTTCCTGAATATATTCAGGAAAAAACGCATACGCCCTTTTTGGCCAACCAAGCAACCTGGAAAGGCAAATCAGCGCTACAAAGAAGTCTCGCTTCCCATCGGTCAAAAGGGCCATGCGGAAAAAAGTGTCAAAACCAGAAATGCAGAACAGGCCATGGAGAAATGGGAGCCTTGCTACGCTGATGGGCGGGATGTAAATTGCCAACAGCCACTCTGGAGAAGTGTACGGTGTGTCCTGAAACATCGAAAAAACACAGCTTAGAGCGCATAGGGCACTTCCACTCATGGGCGTATAAATTGGGAAAACTAAAAATCAGCAAGACACAGGCACCCGAAAGTTTAGGGCTGCTCTGTTGACAAGAACCTCCACTTCGTGACACCTTAAATATCCCAGGAAAGAGAAAAATGGATAAAGAAGTGGTGGTCCTTATGTACAATGGAATATCCCTCAGCCATGAAATCAATGTCATAAGGCTAGTAGCAGCATGATGAGTGGCTTTAGCTACAACGATTCTAAGTGAAATAAGTCACACAGAAAAAGACACTTATCATAAGCTATCACTTATAGAGGGAATGTAAAAACCGCTACACTTGAACTGAATTACAAAACAGAACAGAGTCACACGTTTAGAAAACACATTATGGCTGCTTAACGGGAAAGGTGGGGTGGGGTGATGCATAAAACAAGGGTTTCAAATGAGCTCAGATACCGTTCCATAAACCCAATATGTAATAGAAAGACCTACTCCTTGCTCAGTGAACTGGACTCAACACCCCCTATTCACCGCACAAGAATATATCTGACTAGTAAGAATCTTAAAACCTATGTATTGATATCTCTCTGGAAGTGAGTCAAGTGGCTGTAAAGCGGCAGAAACACAGCCGTGAAAAGCAGCTAAACCCCATTATAAAAATAAATTCCTTTTAAAAACCCGTGAAACAAAGACAGTGAAAGAGAGAGAAATTCTTACAAAATTCGTTCAGGGGCTGTGACGCAACCTGGATTGACCATATCTAGACCCACAGCTGGAGGAGACATAAGGGTGGACACTCTCGGGGCTGAGAGGTTTGGTGAGGTTGGGGGAGCAAACGCAGAGCCTTTAAAGTAATACTGCCTGTTAGCCATCCCATGGGTCCCAAATCTCCAGGTTCAAGGGCATCTTCCTACCTCGAAAACATGCATGAGAAACCCAGAAGGTGGTACACCGTGTGATCGGGAAAGGTTTCTAAAACGCACCTCATTTCTCATCTCCTTGTGCTCGGGTTCGCCATTCCAGCCGCTTTACTAGCAATCTCCCTCCTTGGAGAATCAGCACCTTTAACCTCCCGTTCCGTACAGCTTGCAATTTGTCCTGAGGATGAACGGGAAGAGGGGGAGCCAATGAGAGACTAGCTCTAGGTGTTGGGACAGGCACAGGTCACTCTATTTTCCCATCAGGAAGAAGAATTAACCACAGGCTCAGCCTGCTGCCCGGAAGCAGAATAGGGCCTGAGGCAATCCTGCGCTTTTGTGGCCAGCTCCCAAAAAAGCGAGTTGAAAAATGGAGCTCAGGGGCACTGCAATTCACAAACATGCAGAGTTATAAATGATAACTCTCGTCCACAAATATATTGAGGGAAGGCAACGAAGAGGATCTGAAAGCAAGGCAGAATTGCAGGAAACAGATTTCAGGAGGTCGATTCGAATCGCCTTTAAAGCACATGAAAAGCGGCAAAACGTCGACAATGATGCCCTTGGCCAAAAAGGGCGTATGCGTTTTTTCCTGAATATATTCAGGAAAAAACGCATACGCCCTTTTTGGCCAACCAAGCAACCTGGAAAGGCAAATCAGCGCTACAAAGAAGTCTCGCTTCCCATCGGTCAAAAGGGCCATGCGGAAAAAAGTGTCAAAACCAGAAATGCAGAACAGGCCATGGAGAAATGGGAGCCTTGCTACGCTGATGGGCGGGATGTAAATTGCCAACAGCCACTCTGGAGAAGTGTACGGTGTGTCCTGAAACATCGAAAAAGCACAGCTTAGAGCGCATAGGGCACTTCCACTCATGGGCGTATAAATTGGGAAAACTAAAAATCAGCAAGACACAGGCAACCCAAAGTTTGGGGCTGCTCTGTTGACAAGAACCTCCAATTCGTGACACCTTAAATATCCCAGGAAAGACAAAAATGGATAAAGAAGTGGTGGTCCTTATGTACAATGGAATATCACTCAGCCATGAAATCAATGTCATAAGGCTAGTAGCACCATGATGAGTGGTTTTAGCTATGACGATTCTAAGTGAAATAAGTCACACAGAAAAAGACACTTATCATAAGCTATCACTTATAGAGGGAATGTAAAAACCGCTACACTTGAACTGAATTACCAAACAGAACAGAGTCACACGTTTAGAAAACACACTATGGCTGCTTAATGGGAAAGGTGGGGTGGGGTGATGCGTAAAACAAGGGTTTCAAATGAGCTCAGATACCGTTCCATAAACCCAATATGTAATAGAAAGACCTACTCCTTGCTCAGTGAAGTGGACTCAACACCCCCTATTCACCGCACAAGAATATATCTGACTAGTAAGAATCTTAAAACCTATGTATTGATATCTCTCTGGAAGTGAGTCAAGTGGGTGTAAAGCGGCAGAAACACAGCCGTGAAAAGCAGCTAAACCCCATTATAAAAATAAATTACTTTTAAAAACCCGTGAAACAAAGACAGTGAAAGAGAGAGAAATTCTTACAAAATTCGTTCAGGGGCTGTGATGCAACTTGGATTGACCATATCTAGACCCACAGCTGGATGAGACATAAGGGTGGACATTCTCGGGGCTGAGAGGTTTGGTGAGGTTGGGGGAGCAAACGCAGAGCCTTTAAAGTAATACTGCCTGTTACCCATCCCATGGGTCCCAAATCTCCAGGTTCAAGGGCATCTTCCTACCTCGAAAACATGCATGAGAAACCCAGAAGGTGGTACACCGTGTGATGGGGAAAGGTTTCTAAAACGCACCTCATTTCTCATCTCCTTGTGCTCGGGTTCGCCATTCCAGCCGCTTTACTAGCAATCTCCCTCCTTGGAGAATCAGCACCTTTAACCTCCCGTTCCGTACAGCTTGCAATTTGTCCTGAGGATGAACGGGAAGAGGGGGAGCCAATGAGAGACTAGCTCTAGGTGTTGGGACAGGCGCAGGTCACTCTATTTTCCCATCAGGAAGAAGAATTAACCACAGGCTCAGCCTGCCACCAGGAAGCAGAATAGGGCCTGAGGCAATCCTGCGCTATTGCGGCCAGCTCCGAAAAAAGCGAGTTGAAAAATGGAGCTCAGGGGCACTGCAATTCACAAACCTGCAGAGTTATAAATGATAACTCTCGTCCACAAATATATTGAGGGAAGGCAACGAAGAGGATCTGAAAGCAAGGCAGAATTGCAGGAAACAGATTTCAGGAGGTCGATTCGAATCGCCTTTAAAGCACATGAAAAGCGGCAAAACGTCGACAATGATGCCCTTGGCCAAAAAGGGCGTATGCGTTTTTTCCTGAATATATTCAGGAAAAAACGCATACGCCCTTTTTGGCCAACCAAGCAACCTGGAAAGGCAAATCAGCGCTACAAAGAAGTCTCGCTTCCCATCGGTCAAAAGGGCCATGCGGAAAAAAGTGTCAAAACCAGAAATGCAGAACAGGCCATGGAGAAATGGGAGCCTTGCTACGCTGATGGGCGGGATGTAAATTGCCAACAGCCACTCTGGAGAAGTGTACGGTGTGTCCTGAAACATCGAAAAAACACAGCTTAGAGCGCATAGGGCACTTCCACTCATGGGCGTATAAATTGGGAAAACTAAAAATCAGCAAGACACAGGCACCCGAAAGTTTAGGGCTGCTCTGTTGACAAGAACCTCCACTTCGTGACACCTTAAATATCCCAGGAAAGAGAAAAATGGATAAAGAAGTGGTGGTCCTTATGTACAATGGAATATCCCTCAGCCATGAAATCAATGTCATAAGGCTAGTAGCAGCATGATGAGTGGCTTTAGCTACAACGATTCTAAGTGAAATAAGTCACACAGAAAAAGACACTTATCATAAGCTATCACTTATAGAGGGAATGTAAAAACCGCTACACTTGAACTGAATTACAAAACAGAACAGAGTCACACGTTTAGAAAACACATTATGGCTGCTTAACGGGAAAGGTGGGGTGGGGTGATGCATAAAACAAGGGTTTCAAATGAGCTCAGATACCGTTCCATAAACCCAATATGTAATAGAAAGACCTACTCCTTGCTCAGTGAACTGGACTCAACACCCCCTATTCACCGCACAAGAATATATCTGACTAGTAAGAATCTTAAAACCTATGTATTGATATCTCTCTGGAAGTGAGTCAAGTGGCTGTAAAGCGGCAGAAACACAGCCGTGAAAAGCAGCTAAACCCCATTATAAAAATAAATTCCTTTTAAAAACCCGTGAAACAAAGACAGTGAAAGAGAGAGAAATTCTTACAAAATTCGTTCAGGGGCTGTGACGCAACCTGGATTGACCATATCTAGACCCACAGCTGGAGGAGACATAAGGGTGGACACTCTCGGGGCTGAGAGGTTTGGTGAGGTTGGGGGAGCAAACGCAGAGCCTTTAAAGTAATACTGCCTGTTAGCCATCCCATGGGTCCCAAATCTCCAGGTTCAAGGGCATCTTCCTACCTCGAAAACATGCATGAGAAACCCAGAAGGTGGTACACCGTGTGATCGGGAAAGGTTTCTAAAACGCACCTCATTTCTCATCTCCTTGTGCTCGGGTTCGCCATTCCAGCCGCTTTACTAGCAATCTCCCTCCTTGGAGAATCAGCACCTTTAACCTCCCGTTCCGTACAGCTTGCAATTTGTCCTGAGGATGAACGGGAAGAGGGGGAGCCAATGAGAGACTAGCTCTAGGTGTTGGGACAGGCACAGGTCACTCTATTTTCCCATCAGGAAGAAGAATTAACCACAGGCTCAGCCTGCCGCCCGGAAGCAGAATAGGGCCTGAGGCAATCCTGCGCTTTTGTGGCCAGCTCCCAAAAAAGCGAGTTGAAAAATGGAGCTCAGGGGCACTGCAATTCACAAACATGCAGAGTTATAAATGATAACTCTCGTCCACAAATATATTGAGGGAAGGCAACGAAGAGGATCTGAAAGCAAGGCAGAATTGCAGGAAACAGATTTCAGGAGGTCGATTCGAATCGCCTTTAAAGCACATGAAAAGCGGCAAAACGTCGACAATGATGCCCTTGGCCAAAAAGGGCGTATGCGTTTTTTCCTGAATATATTCAGGAAAAAACGCATACGCCCTTTTTGGCCAACCAAGCAACCTGGAAAGGCAAATCAGCGCTACAAAGAAGTCTCGCTTCCCATCGGTCAAAAGGGCCATGCGGAAAAAAGTGTCAAAACCAGAAATGCAGAACAGGCCATGGAGAAATGGGAGCCTTGCTACGCTGATGGGCGGGATGTAAATTGCCAACAGCCACTCTGGAGAAGTGTACGGTGTGTCCTGAAACATCGAAAAAGCACAGCTTAGAGCGCATAGGGCACTTCCACTCATGGGCGTATAAATTGGGAAAACTAAAAATCAGCAAGACACAGGCAACCCAAAGTTTGGGGCTGCTCTGTTGACAAGAACCTCCAATTCGTGACACCTTAAATATCCCAGGAAAGACAAAAATGGATAAAGAAGTGGTGGTCCTTATGTACAATGGAATATCACTCAGCCATGAAATCAATGTCATAAGGCTAGTAGCACCATGATGAGTGGTTTTAGCTATGACGATTCTAAGTGAAATAAGTCACACAGAAAAAGACACTTATCATAAGCTATCACTTATAGAGGGAATGTAAAAACCGCTACACTTGAACTGAATTACCAAACAGAACAGAGTCACACGTTTAGAAAACACACTATGGCTGCTTAATGGGAAAGGTGGGGTGGGGTGATGCGTAAAACAAGGGTTTCAAATGAGCTCAGATACCGTTCCATAAACCCAATATGTAATAGAAAGACCTACTCCTTGCTCAGTGAAGTGGACTCAACACCCCCTATTCACCGCACAAGAATATATCTGACTAGTAAGAATCTTAAAACCTATGTATTGATATCTCTCTGGAAGTGAGTCAAGTGGGTGTAAAGCGGCAGAAACACAGCCGTGAAAAGCAGCTAAACCCCATTATAAAAATAAATTACTTTTAAAAACCCGTGAAACAAAGACAGTGAAAGAGAGAGAAATTCTTACAAAATTCGTTCAGGGGCTGTGATGCAACTTGGATTGACCATATCTAGACCCACAGCTGGATGAGACATAAGGGTGGACATTCTCGGGGCTGAGAGGTTTGGTGAGGTTGGGGGAGCAAACGCAGAGCCTTTAAAGTAATACTGCCTGTTACCCATCCCATGGGTCCCAAATCTCCAGGTTCAAGGGCATCTTCCTACCTCGAAAACATGCATGAGAAACCCAGAAGGTGGTACACCGTGTGATGGGGAAAGGTTTCTAAAACGCACCTCATTTCTCATCTCCTTGTGCTCGGGTTCGCCATTCCAGCCGCTTTACTAGCAATCTCCCTCCTTGGAGAATCAGCACCTTTAACCTCCCGTTCCGTACAGCTTGCAATTTGTCCTGAGGATGAACGGGAAGAGGGGGAGCCAATGAGAGACTAGCTCTAGGTGTTGGGACAGGCGCAGGTCACTCTATTTTCCCATCAGGAAGAAGAATTAACCACAGGCTCAGCCTGCCACCAGGAAGCAGAATAGGGCCTGAGGCAATCCTGCGCTATTGCGGCCAGCTCCGAAAAAAGCGAGTTGAAAAATGGAGCTCAGGGGCACTGCAATTCACAAACCTGCAGAGTTATAAATGATAACTCTCGTCCACAAATATATTGAGGGAAGGCAACGAAGAGGATCTGAAAGCAAGGCAGAATTGCAGGAAACAGATTTCAGGAGGTCGATTCGAATCGCCTTTAAAGCACATGAAAAGCGGCAAAACGTCGACAATGATGCCCTTGGCCAAAAAGGGCGTATGCGTTTTTTCCTGAATATATTCAGGAAAAAACGCATACGCCCTTTTTGGCCAACCAAGCAACCTGGAAAGGCAAATCAGCGCTACAAAGAAGTCTCGCTTCCCATCGGTCAAAAGGGCCATGCGGAAAAAAGTGTCAAAACCAGAAATGCAGAACAGGCCATGGAGAAATGGGAGCCTTGCTACGCTGATGGGCGGGATGTAAATTGCCAACAGCCACTCTGGAGAAGTGTACGGTGTGTCCTGAAACATCGAAAAAACACAGCTTAGAGCGCATAGGGCACTTCCACTCATGGGCGTATAAATTGGGAAAACTAAAAATCAGCAAGACACAGGCACCCGAAAGTTTAGGGCTGCTCTGTTGACAAGAACCTCCACTTCGTGACACCTTAAATATCCCAGGAAAGAGAAAAATGGATAAAGAAGTGGTGGTCCTTATGTACAATGGAATATCCCTCAGCCATGAAATCAATGTCATAAGGCTAGTAGCAGCATGATGAGTGGCTTTAGCTACAACGATTCTAAGTGAAATAAGTCACACAGAAAAAGACACTTATCATAAGCTATCACTTATAGAGGGAATGTAAAAACCGCTACACTTGAACTGAATTACAAAACAGAACAGAGTCACACGTTTAGAAAACACATTATGGCTGCTTAACGGGAAAGGTGGGGTGGGGTGATGCATAAAACAAGGGTTTCAAATGAGCTCAGATACCGTTCCATAAACCCAATATGTAATAGAAAGACCTACTCCTTGCTCAGTGAACTGGACTCAACACCCCCTATTCACCGCACAAGAATATATCTGACTAGTAAGAATCTTAAAACCTATGTATTGATATCTCTCTGGAAGTGAGTCAAGTGGCTGTAAAGCGGCAGAAACACAGCCGTGAAAAGCAGCTAAACCCCATTATAAAAATAAATTCCTTTTAAAAACCCGTGAAACAAAGACAGTGAAAGAGAGAGAAATTCTTACAAAATTCGTTCAGGGGCTGTGACGCAACCTGGATTGACCATATCTAGACCCACAGCTGGAGGAGACATAAGGGTGGACACTCTCGGGGCTGAGAGGTTTGGTGAGGTTGGGGGAGCAAACGCAGAGCCTTTAAAGTAATACTGCCTGTTAGCCATCCCATGGGTCCCAAATCTCCAGGTTCAAGGGCATCTTCCTACCTCGAAAACATGCATGAGAAACCCAGAAGGTGGTACACCGTGTGATCGGGAAAGGTTTCTAAAACGCACCTCATTTCTCATCTCCTTGTGCTCGGGTTCGCCATTCCAGCCGCTTTACTAGCAATCTCCCTCCTTGGAGAATCAGCACCTTTAACCTCCCGTTCCGTACAGCTTGCAATTTGTCCTGAGGATGAACGGGAAGAGGGGGAGCCAATGAGAGACTAGCTCTAGGTGTTGGGACAGGCACAGGTCACTCTATTTTCCCATCAGGAAGAAGAATTAACCACAGGCTCAGCCTGCCGCCCGGAAGCAGAATAGGGCCTGAGGCAATCCTGCGCTTTTGTGGCCAGCTCCCAAAAAAGCGAGTTGAAAAATGGAGCTCAGGGGCACTGCAATTCACAAACATGCAGAGTTATAAATGATAACTCTCGTCCACAAATATATTGAGGGAAGGCAACGAAGAGGATCTGAAAGCAAGGCAGAATTGCAGGAAACAGATTTCAGGAGGTCGATTCGAATCGCCTTTAAAGCACATGAAAAGCGGCAAAACGTCGACAATGATGCCCTTGGCCAAAAAGGGCGTATGCGTTTTTTCCTGAATATATTCAGGAAAAAACGCATACGCCCTTTTTGGCCAACCAAGCAACCTGGAAAGGCAAATCAGCGCTACAAAGAAGTCTCGCTTCCCATCGGTCAAAAGGGCCATGCGGAAAAAAGTGTCAAAACCAGAAATGCAGAACAGGCCATGGAGAAATGGGAGCCTTGCTACGCTGATGGGCGGGATGTAAATTGCCAACAGCCACTCTGGAGAAGTGTACGGTGTGTCCTGAAACATCGAAAAAGCACAGCTTAGAGCGCATAGGGCACTTCCACTCATGGGCGTATAAATTGGGAAAACTAAAAATCAGCAAGACACAGGCAACCCAAAGTTTGGGGCTGCTCTGTTGACAAGAACCTCCAATTCGTGACACCTTAAATATCCCAGGAAAGACAAAAATGGATAAAGAAGTGGTGGTCCTTATGTACAATGGAATATCACTCAGCCATGAAATCAATGTCATAAGGCTAGTAGCACCATGATGAGTGGTTTTAGCTATGACGATTCTAAGTGAAATAAGTCACACAGAAAAAGACACTTATCATAAGCTATCACTTATAGAGGGAATGTAAAAACCGCTACACTTGAACTGAATTACAAAACAGAACAGAGTCACACGTTTACAAAACACACTATGGCTGCTTAACGGGAAAGGTGGGGTGGGGTGATGCATAAAACAAGGGTTTCAAATGAGCTCAGATACCGTTCCATAAACCCCATATGTAATAGAAAGACCTACTCCTTGCTCAGTGAACTGGACTCAACACCCCCTATTCACCGCACAAGAATATATCTGACTAGTAAGAATCTTAAAACCTATGTATTGATATCTCTCTGGAAGTGAGTCAAGTGGGTGTAAAGCGGCAGAAACACAGCCGTGAAAAGCAGCTAAACCCCATTATAAAAATAAATTCCTTTTAAAAACCCGTGAAACAAAGACAGTGAAAGAGAGAGAAATTCTTACAAAATTTGTTCAGGGGCTGTGACGCAACTTGGATTGACCATATCTAGACCCACAGCTGGATGAGACATAAGGGTGGACATTCTCGGGGCTGAGAGGTTTGGTGAGGTTGGGGGAGCAAACGCAGAGCCTTTAAAGTAATACTTCCTGTTACCCATCCCATGGGTCCCAAATCTCCAGGTTCAAGGGCATCTTCCTACCTCGAAAACATGCATGAGAAACCCAGAAGGTGGTACACCGTGTGATCGGGAAAGGTTTCTAAAACGCACCTCATTTCTCATCTCCTTGTGCTCGGGTTCGCCATTCCAGCCGCTTTACTAGCAATCTCCCTCCTTGGAGAATCAGCACCTTTAACCTCCCGTTCCGTACAGCTTGCAATTTGTCCTGAGGATGAACGGGAAGAGGGGGAGCCAATGAGAGACTAGCTCTAGGTGTTGGGACAGGCACAGGTCACTCTATTTTCCCATCAGGAAGAAGAATTAACCACAGGCTCAGCCTGCCGCCCGGAAGCAGAATAGGGCCTGAGGCAATCCTGCGCTTTTGTGGCCAGCTCCCAAAAAAGCGAGTTGAAAAATGGAGCTCAGGGGCACTGCAATTCACAAACCTGCAGAGTTATAAATGATAACTCTCGTCCACAAATATATTGAGGGAAGGCAACGAAGAGGATCTGAAAGCAAGGCAGAATTGCAGGAAACAGATTTCAGGAGGTCGATTCGAATCGCCTTTAAAGCACATGAAAAGCGGCAAAACGTCGACAATGATGCCCTTGGCCAAAAAGGGCGTATGCGTTTTTTCCTGAATATATTCAGGAAAAAACGCATACGCCCTTTTTGGCCAACCAAGCAACCTGGAAAGGCAAATCAGCGCTACAAAGAAGTCTCGCTTCCCATCGGTCAAAAGGGCCATGCGGAAAAAAGTGTCAAAACCAGAAATGCAGAACAGGCCATGGAGAAATGGGAGCCTTGCTACGCTGATGGGCGGGATGTAAATTGCCAACAGCCACTCTGGAGAAGTGTACGGTGTGTCCTGAAACATCGAAAAAGCACAGCTTAGAGCGCATAGGGCACTTCCACTCATGGGCGTATAAATTGGGAAAACTAAAAATCAGCAAGACACAGGCAACCCAAAGTTTGGGGCTGCTCTGTTGACAAGAACCTCCAATTCGTGACACCTTAAATATCCCAGGAAAGACAAAAATGGATAAAGAAGTGGTGGTCCTTATGTACAATGGAATATCACTCAGCCATGAAATCAATGTCATAAGGCTAGTAGCACCATGATGAGTGGTTTTAGCTATGACGATTCTAAGTGAAATAAGTCACACAGAAAAAGACACTTATCATAAGCTATCACTTATAGAGGGAATGTAAAAACCGCTACACTTGAACTGAATTACAAAACAGAACAGAGTCACACGTTTACAAAACACACTATGGCTGCTTAACGGGAAAGGTGGGGTGGGGTGATGCATAAAACAAGGGTTTCAAATGAGCTCAGATACCGTTCCATAAACCCCATATGTAATAGAAAGACCTACTCCTTGCTCAGTGAACTGGACTCAACACCCCCTATTCACCGCACAAGAATATATCTGACTAGTAAGAATCTTAAAACCTATGTATTGATATCTCTCTGGAAGTGAGTCAAGTGGGTGTAAAGCGGCAGAAACACAGCCGTGAAAAGCAGCTAAACCCCATTATAAAAATAAATTCCTTTTAAAAACCCGTGAAACAAAGACAGTGAAAGAGAGAGAAATTCTTACAAAATTTGTTCAGGGGCTGTGACGCAACTTGGATTGACCATATCTAGACCCACAGCTGGATGAGACATAAGGGTGGACATTCTCGGGGCTGAGAGGTTTGGTGAGGTTGGGGGAGCAAACGCAGAGCCTTTAAAGTAATACTTCCTGTTACCCATCCCATGGGTCCCAAATCTCCAGGTTCAAGGGCATCTTCCTACCTCGAAAACATGCATGAGAAACCCAGAAGGTGGTACACCGTGTGATCGGGAAAGGTTTCTAAAACGCACCTCATTTCTCATCTCCTTGTGCTCGGGTTCGCCATTCCAGCCGCTTTACTAGCAATCTCCCTCCTTGGAGAATCAGCACCTTTAACCTCCCGTTCCGTACAGCTTGCAATTTGTCCTGAGGATGAACGGGAAGAGGGGGAGCCAATGAGAGACTAGCTCTAGGTGTTGGGACAGGCACAGGTCACTCTATTTTCCCATCAGGAAGAAGAATTAACCACAGGCTCAGCCTGCCGCCCGGAAGCAGAATAGGGCCTGAGGCAATCCTGCGCTTTTGTGGCCAGCTCCCAAAAAAGCGAGTTGAAAAATGGAGCTCAGGGGCACTGCAATTCACAAACCTGCAGAGTTATAAATGATAACTCTCGTCCACAAATATATTGAGGGAAGGCAACGAAGAGGATCTGAAAGCAAGGCAGAATTGCAGGAAACAGATTTCAGGAGGTCGATTCGAATCGCCTTTAAAGCACATGAAAAGCGGCAAAACGTCGACAATGATGCCCTTGGCCAAAAAGGGCGTATGCGTTTTTTCCTGAATATATTCAGGAAAAAACGCATACGCCCTTTTTGGCCAACCAAGCAACCTGGAAAGGCAAATCAGCGCTACAAAGAAGTCTCGCTTCCCATCGGTCAAAAGGGCCATGCGGAAAAAAGTGTCAAAACCAGAAATGCAGAACAGGCCATGGAGAAATGGGACCCTTGCTACGCTGATGGGCGGGATGTAAATTGCCAACAGCCACTCTGGAGAAGTGTACGGTGTGTCCTGAAACATCGAAAACACAGCTTAGAGCGCATAGGGCACTTCCACTCATGGGCGTATAAATTGGGAAAACTAAAAATCAGCAAGACACAGGCACCCGAAAGTTTAGGGCTGCTCTGTTGACAAGAACCTCCACTTCATGACACCTTAAATATCCCAGGAAAGAGAAAAATGGATAAAGAAGTGGTGGTCCTTATGTACAAAGGAATAACCCTCAGCCATGAAATCAATGTCAGAAGGCTAGTAGCAGCATGATGAGTGGCTTTAGCTACGACGATTCTAAGTGAAATAAGTCACACAGAAAAAGACACTTATCATAAGCTATCACTTATAGAGGGAATGTAAAAACCGCTACACTTGAACTGAATTACAAAACAGAACAGAGTCACACGTTTACAAAACACACTATGGCTGCTTAACGGGAAAGGTGGGGTGGGGTGATGCATAAAACAAGGGTTTCAAATGAGCTCAGATACCGTTCCATAAACCCCATATGTAATAGAAAGACCTACTCCTTGCTCAGTGAACTGGACTCAACACCCCCTATTCACCGCACAAGAATATATCTGACTAGTAAGAATCTTAAAACCTATGTATTGATATCTCTCTGGAAGTGAGTCAAGTGGGTGTAAAGCGGCAGAAACACAGCCGTGAAAAGCAGCTAAACCCCATTATAAAAATAAATTCCTTTTAAAAACCCGTGAAACAAAGACAGTGAAAGAGAGAGAAATTCTTACAAAATTTGTTCAGGGGCTGTGACGCAACTTGGATTGACCATATCTAGACCCACAGCTGGATGAGACATAAGGGTGGACATTCTCGGGGCTGAGAGGTTTGGTGAGGTTGGGGGAGCAAACGCAGAGCCTTTAAAGTAATACTTCCTGTTACCCATCCCATGGGTCCCAAATCTCCAGGTTCAAGGGCATCTTCCTACCTCGAAAACATGCATGAGAAACCCAGAAGGTGGTACACCGTGTGATCGGGAAAGGTTTCTAAAACGCACCTCATTTCTCATCTCCTTGTGCTCGGGTTCGCCATTCCAGCCGCTTTACTAGCAATCTCCCTCCTTGGAGAATCAGCACCTTTAACCTCCCGTTCCGTACAGCTTGCAATTTGTCCTGAGGATGAACGGGAAGAGGGGGA
Source organism: Balaenoptera ricei (assembly GCF_028023285.1). Taxonomy (NCBI): domain Eukaryota; kingdom Metazoa; phylum Chordata; class Mammalia; order Artiodactyla; family Balaenopteridae; genus Balaenoptera; species Balaenoptera ricei. Next base: position 41,400,503 of record NC_082642.1, on the reverse strand, counting down.
GCCAATGAGAGACTAGCTCTAGGTGTTGGGACAGGCACAGGTCACTCTATTTTCCCATCAGGAAGAAGAATTAACCACAGGCTCAGCCTGCCGCCCGGAAGCAGAATAGGGCCTGAGGCAATCCTGCGCTTTTGTGGCCAGCTCCCAAAAAAGCGAGTTGAAAAATGGAGCTCAGGGGCACTGCAATTCACAAACCTGCAGAGTTATAAATGATAACTCTCGTCCACAAATATATTGAGGGAAGGCAACGAAGAGGATCTGAAAGCAAGGCAGAATTGCAGGAAACAGATTTCAGGAGGTCGATTCGAATCGCCTTTAAAGCACATGAAAAGCGGCAAAACGTCGACAATGATGCCCTTGGCCAAAAAGGGCGTATGCGTTTTTTCCTGAATATATTCAGGAAAAAACGCATACGCCCTTTTTGGCCAACCAAGCAACCTGGAAAGGCAAATCAGCGCTACAAAGAAGTCTCGCTTCCCATCGGTCAAAAGGGCCATGCGGAAAAAAGTGTCAAAACCAGAAATGCAGAACAGGCCATGGAGAAATGGGACCCTTGCTACGCTGATGGGCGGGATGTAAATTGCCAACAGCCACTCTGGAGAAGTGTACGGTGTGTCCTGAAACATCGAAAACACAGCTTAGAGCGCATAGGGCACTTCCACTCATGGGCGTATAAATTGGGAAAACTAAAAATCAGCAAGACACAGGCACCCGAAAGTTTAGGGCTGCTCTGTTGACAAGAACCTCCACTTCATGACACCTTAAATATCCCAGGAAAGAGAAAAATGGATAAAGAAGTGGTGGTCCTTATGTACAAAGGAATAACCCTCAGCCATGAAATCAATGTCAGAAGGCTAGTAGCAGCATGATGAGTGGCTTTAGCTACGACGATTCTAAGTGAAATAAGTCACACAGAAAAAGACACTTATCATAAGCTATCACTTATAGAGGGAATGTAAAAACCGCTACACTTGAACTGAATTACAAAACAGAACAGAGTCACACGTTTACAAAACACACTATGGCTGCTTAACGGGAAAGGTGGGGTGGGGTGATGCATAAAACAAGGGTTTCAAATGAGCTCAGATACCGTTCCATAAACCCCATATGTAATAGAAAGACCTACTCCTTGCTCAGTGAACTGGACTCAACACCCCCTATTCACCGCACAAGAATATATCTGACTAGTAAGAATCTTAAAACCTATGTATTGATATCTCTCTGGAAGTGAGTCAAGTGGGTGTAAAGCGGCAGAAACACAGCCGTGAAAAGCAGCTAAACCCCATTATAAAAATAAATTCCTTTTAAAAACCCGTGAAACAAAGACAGTGAAAGAGAGAGAAATTCTTACAAAATTTGTTCAGGGGCTGTGACGCAACTTGGATTGACCATATCTAGACCCACAGCTGGATGAGACATAAGGGTGGACATTCTCGGGGCTGAGAGGTTTGGTGAGGTTGGGGGAGCAAACGCAGAGCCTTTAAAGTAATACTTCCTGTTACCCATCCCATGGGTCCCAAATCTCCAGGTTCAAGGGCATCTTCCTACCTCGAAAACATGCATGAGAAACCCAGAAGGTGGTACACCGTGTGATCGGGAAAGGTTTCTAAAACGCACCTCATTTCTCATCTCCTTGTGCTCGGGTTCGCCATTCCAGCCGCTTTACTAGCAATCTCCCTCCTTGGAGAATCAGCACCTTTAACCTCCCGTTCCGTACAGCTTGCAATTTGTCCTGAGGATGAACGGGAAGAGGGGGAGCCAATGAGAGACTAGCTCTAGGTGTTGGGACAGGCACAGGTCACTCTATTTTCCCATCAGGAAGAAGAATTAACCACAGGCTCAGCCTGCCGCCCGGAAGCAGAATAGGGCCTGAGGCAATCCTGCGCTTTTGTGGCCAGCTCCCAAAAAAGCGAGTTGAAAAATGGAGCTCAGGGGCACTGCAATTCACAAACCTGCAGAGTTATAAATGATAACTCTCGTCCACAAATATATTGAGGGAAGGCAACGAAGAGGATCTGAAAGCAAGGCAGAATTGCAGGAAACAGATTTCAGGAGGTCGATTCGAATCGCCTTTAAAGCACATGAAAAGCGGCAAAACGTCGACAATGATGCCCTTGGCCAAAAAGGGCGTATGCGTTTTTTCCTGAATATATTCAGGAAAAAACGCATACGCCCTTTTTGGCCAACCAAGCAACCTGGAAAGGCAAATCAGCGCTACAAAGAAGTCTCGCTTCCCATCGGTCAAAAGGGCCATGCGGAAAAAAGTGTCAAAACCAGAAATGCAGAACAGGCCATGGAGAAATGGGACCCTTGCTACGCTGATGGGCGGGATGTAAATTGCCAACAGCCACTCTGGAGAAGTGTACGGTGTGTCCTGAAACATCGAAAACACAGCTTAGAGCGCATAGGGCACTTCCACTCATGGGCGTATAAATTGGGAAAACTAAAAATCAGCAAGACACAGGCACCCGAAAGTTTAGGGCTGCTCTGTTGACAAGAACCTCCACTTCATGACACCTTAAATATCCCAGGAAAGAGAAAAATGGATAAAGAAGTGGTGGTCCTTATGTACAAAGGAATAACCCTCAGCCATGAAATCAATGTCAGAAGGCTAGTAGCAGCATGATGAGTGGCTTTAGCTACGACGATTCTAAGTGAAATAAGTCACACAGAAAAAGACACTTATCATAAGCTATCACTTATAGAGGGAATGTAAAAACCGCTACACTTGAACTGAATTACAAAACAGAACAGAGTCACACGTTTACAAAACACACTATGGCTGCTTAACGGGAAAGGTGGGGTGGGGTGATGCATAAAACAAGGGTTTCAAATGAGCTCAGATACCGTTCCATAAACCCCATATGTAATAGAAAGACCTACTCCTTGCTCAGTGAACTGGACTCAACACCCCCTATTCACCGCACAAGAATATATCTGACTAGTAAGAATCTTAAAACCTATGTATTGATATCTCTCTGGAAGTGAGTCAAGTGGGTGTAAAGCGGCAGAAACACAGCCGTGAAAAGCAGCTAAACCCCATTATAAAAATAAATTCCTTTTAAAAACCCGTGAAACAAAGACAGTGAAAGAGAGAGAAATTCTTACAAAATTTGTTCAGGGGCTGTGACGCAACTTGGATTGACCATATCTAGACCCACAGCTGGATGAGACATAAGGGTGGACATTCTCGGGGCTGAGAGGTTTGGTGAGGTTGGGGGAGCAAACGCAGAGCCTTTAAAGTAATACTTCCTGTTACCCATCCCATGGGTCCCAAATCTCCAGGTTCAAGGGCATCTTCCTACCTCGAAAACATGCATGAGAAACCCAGAAGGTGGTACACCGTGTGATCGGGAAAGGTTTCTAAAACGCACCTCATTTCTCATCTCCTTGTGCTCGGGTTCGCCATTCCAGCCGCTTTACTAGCAATCTCCCTCCTTGGAGAATCAGCACCTTTAACCTCCCGTTCCGTACAGCTTGCAATTTGTCCTGAGGATGAACGGGAAGAGGGGGAGCCAATGAGAGACTAGCTCTAGGTGTTGGGACAGGCACAGGTCACTCTATTTTCCCATCAGGAAGAAGAATTAACCACAGGCTCAGCCTGCCGCCCGGAAGCAGAATAGGGCCTGAGGCAATCCTGCGCTTTTGTGGCCAGCTCCCAAAAAAGCGAGTTGAAAAATGGAGCTCAGGGGCACTGCAATTCACAAACCTGCAGAGTTATAAATGATAACTCTCGTCCACAAATATATTGAGGGAAGGCAACGAAGAGGATCTGAAAGCAAGGCAGAATTGCAGGAAACAGATTTCAGGAGGTCGATTCGAATCGCCTTTAAAGCACATGAAAAGCGGCAAAACGTCGACAATGATGCCCTTGGCCAAAAAGGGCGTATGCGTTTTTTCCTGAATATATTCAGGAAAAAACGCATACGCCCTTTTTGGCCAACCAAGCAACCTGGAAAGGCAAATCAGCGCTACAAAGAAGTCTCGCTTCCCATCGGTCAAAAGGGCCATGCGGAAAAAAGTGTCAAAACCAGAAATGCAGAACAGGCCATGGAGAAATGGGACCCTTGCTACGCTGATGGGCGGGATGTAAATTGCCAACAGCCACTCTGGAGAAGTGTACGGTGTGTCCTGAAACATCGAAAACACAGCTTAGAGCGCATAGGGCACTTCCACTCATGGGCGTATAAATTGGGAAAACTAAAAATCAGCAAGACACAGGCACCCGAAAGTTTAGGGCTGCTCTGTTGACAAGAACCTCCACTTCATGACACCTTAAATATCCCAGGAAAGAGAAAAATGGATAAAGAAGTGGTGGTCCTTATGTACAAAGGAATAACCCTCAGCCATGAAATCAATGTCAGAAGGCTAGTAGCAACATGATGAGTGGCTTTAGCTACGACGATTCTAAATGAAATAAGTCACACAGAAAAAGACACTTATCATAAGCTATCACTTATAGAGGGAATGTAAAAACCGCTACACTTGAACTGAATTACAAAACAGAACAGAGTCACACGTTTACAAAACACACTATGGCTGCTTAACGGGAAAGGTGGGGTGGGGTGATGCATAAAACAAGGGTTTCAAATGAGCTCAGATACCGTTCCATAAACCCCATATGTAATAGAAAGACCTACTCCTTGCTCAGTGAACTGGACTCAACACCCCCTATTCACCGCACAAGAATATATCTGACTAGTAAGAATCTTAAAACCTATGTATTGATATCTCTCTGGAAGTGAGTCAAGTGGGTGTAAAGCGGCAGAAACACAGCCGTGAAAAGCAGCTAAACCCCATTATAAAAATAAATTCCTTTTAAAAACCCGTGAAACAAAGACAGTGAAAGAGAGAGAAATTCTTACAAAATTTGTTCAGGGGCTGTGACGCAACTTGGATTGACCATATCTAGACCCACAGCTGGATGAGACATAAGGGTGGACATTCTCGGGGCTGAGAGGTTTGGTGAGGTTGGGGGAGCAAACGCAGAGCCTTTAAAGTAATACTTCCTGTTACCCATCCCATGGGTCCCAAATCTCCAGGTTCAAGGGCATCTTCCTACCTCGAAAACATGCATGAGAAACCCAGAAGGTGGTACACCGTGTGATCGGGAAAGGTTTCTAAAACGCACCTCATTTCTCATCTCCTTGTGCTCGGGTTCGCCATTCCAGCCGCTTTACTAGCAATCTCCCTCCTTGGAGAATCAGCACCTTTAACCTCCCGTTCCGTACAGCTTGCAATTTGTCCTGAGGATGAACGGGAAGAGGGGGAGCCAATGAGAGACTAGCTCTAGGTGTTGGGACAGGCGCAGGTCACTCTATTTTCCCATCAGGAAGAAGAATTAACCACAGGCTCAGCCTGCCACCAGGAAGCAGAATAGGGCCTGAGGCAATCCTGCGCTATTGCGGCCAGCTCCGAAAAAAGCGAGTTGAAAAATGGAGCTCAGGGGCACTGCAATTCACAAACCTGCAGAGTTATAAATGATAACTCTCGTCCACAAATATATTGAGGGAAGGCAACGAAGAGGATCTGAAAGCAAGGCAGAATTGCAGGAAACAGATTTCAGGAGGTCGATTCGAATCGCCTTTAAAGCACATGAAAAGCGGCAAAACGTCGACAATGATGCCCTTGGCCAAAAAGGGCGTATGCGTTTTTTCCTGAATATATTCAGGAAAAAACGCATACGCCCTTTTTGGCCAACCAAGCAACCTGGAAAGGCAAATCAGCGCTACAAAGAAGTCTCGCTTCCCATCGGTCAAAAGGGCCATGCGGAAAAAAGTGTCAAAACCAGAAATGCAGAACAGGCCATGGAGAAATGGGAGCCTTGCTACGCTGATGGGCGGGATGTAAATTGCCAACAGCCACTCTGGAGAAGTGTACGGTGTGTCCTGAAACATCGAAAAAACACAGCTTAGAGCGCATAGGGCACTTCCACTCATGGGCGTATAAATTGGGAAAACTAAAAATCAGCAAGACACAGGCACCCGAAAGTTTAGGGCTGCTCTGTTGACAAGAACCTCCACTTCGTGACACCTTAAATATCCCAGGAAAGAGAAAAATGGATAAAGAAGTGGTGGTCCTTATGTACAATGGAATATCCCTCAGCCATGAAATCAATGTCATAAGGCTAGTAGCAGCATGATGAGTGGCTTTAGCTACAACGATTCTAAGTGAAATAAGTCACACAGAAAAAGACACTTATCATAAGCTATCACTTATAGAGGGAATGTAAAAACCGCTACACTTGAACTGAATTACAAAACAGAACAGAGTCACACGTTTAGAAAACACATTATGGCTGCTTAACGGGAAAGGTGGGGTGGGGTGATGCATAAAACAAGGGTTTCAAATGAGCTCAGATACCGTTCCATAAACCCAATATGTAATAGAAAGACCTACTCCTTGCTCAGTGAACTGGACTCAACACCCCCTATTCACCGCACAAGAATATATCTGACTAGTAAGAATCTTAAAACCTATGTATTGATATCTCTCTGGAAGTGAGTCAAGTGGCTGTAAAGCGGCAGAAACACAGCCGTGAAAAGCAGCTAAACCCCATTATAAAAATAAATTCCTTTTAAAAACCCGTGAAACAAAGACAGTGAAAGAGAGAGAAATTCTTACAAAATTCGTTCAGGGGCTGTGACGCAACCTGGATTGACCATATCTAGACCCACAGCTGGAGGAGACATAAGGGTGGACACGCTCGGGGCTGAGAGGTTTGGTGAGGTTGGGGGAGCAAACGCAGAGCCTTTAAAGTAATACTGCCTGTTAGCCATCCCATGGGTCCCAAATCTCCAGGTTCAAGGGCATCTTCCTACCTCGAAAACATGCATGAGAAACCCAGAAGGTGGTACACCGTGTGATCGGGAAAGGTTTCTAAAACGCACCTCATTTCTCATCTCCTTGTGCTCGGGTTCGCCATTCCAGCCGCTTTACTAGCAATCTCCCTCCTTGGAGAATCAGCACCTTTAACCTCCCGTTCCGTACAGCTTGCAATTTGTCCTGAGGATGAACGGGAAGAGGGGGAGCCAATGAGAGACTAGCTCTAGGTGTTGGGACAGGCACAGGTCACTCTATTTTCCCATCAGGAAGAAGAATTAACCACAGGCTCAGCCTGCCGCCCGGAAGCAGAATAGGGCCTGAGGCAATCCTGCGCTTTTGTGGCCAGCTCCCAAAAAAGCGAGTTGAAAAATGGAGCTCAGGGGCACTGCAATTCACAAACATGCAGAGTTATAAATGATAACTCTCGTCCACAAATATATTGAGGGAAGGCAACGAAGAGGATCTGAAAGCAAGGCAGAATTGCAGGAAACAGATTTCAGGAGGTCGATTCGAATCGCCTTTAAAGCACATGAAAAGCGGCAAAACGTCGACAATGATGCCCTTGGCCAAAAAGGGCGTATGCGTTTTTTCCTGAATATATTCAGGAAAAAACGCATACGCCCTTTTTGGCCAACCAAGCAACCTGGAAAGGCAAATCAGCGCTACAAAGAAGTCTCGCTTCCCATCGGTCAAAAGGGCCATGCGGAAAAAAGTGTCAAAACCAGAAATGCAGAACAGGCCATGGAGAAATGGGAGCCTTGCTACGCTGATGGGCGGGATGTAAATTGCCAACAGCCACTCTGGAGAAGTGTACGGTGTGTCCTGAAACATCGAAAAAGCACAGCTTAGAGCGCATAGGGCACTTCCACTCATGGGCGTATAAATTGGGAAAACTAAAAATCAGCAAGACACAGGCAACCCAAAGTTTGGGGCTGCTCTGTTGACAAGAACCTCCAATTCGTGACACCTTAAATATCCCAGGAAAGACAAAAATGGATAAAGAAGTGGTGGTCCTTATGTACAATGGAATATCACTCAGCCATGAAATCAATGTCATAAGGCTAGTAGCACCATGATGAGTGGTTTTAGCTATGACGATTCTAAGTGAAATAAGTCACACAGAAAAAGACACTTATCATAAGCTATCACTTATAGAGGGAATGTAAAAACCGCTACACTTGAACTGAATTACCAAACAGAACAGAGTCACACGTTTAGAAAACACACTATGGCTGCTTAATGGGAAAGGTGGGGTGGGGTGATGCGTAAAACAAGGGTTTCAAATGAGCTCAGATACCGTTCCATAAACCCAATATGTAATAGAAAGACCTACTCCTTGCTCAGTGAAGTGGACTCAACACCCCCTATTCACCGCACAAGAATATATCTGACTAGTAAGAATCTTAAAACCTATGTATTGATATCTCTCTGGAAGTGAGTCAAGTGGGTGTAAAGCGGCAGAAACACAGCCGTGAAAAGCAGCTAAACCCCATTATAAAAATAAATTACTTTTAAAAACCCGTGAAACAAAGACAGTGAAAGAGAGAGAAATTCTTACAAAATTCGTTCAGGGGCTGTGATGCAACTTGGATTGACCATATCTAGACCCACAGCTGGATGAGACATAAGGGTGGACATTCTCGGGGCTGAGAGGTTTGGTTAGGTTGGGGGAGCAAACGCAGAGCCTTTAAAGTAATACTGCCTGTTACCCATCCCATGGGTCCCAAATCTCCAGGTTCAAGGGCATCTTCCTACCTCGAAAACATGCATGAGAAACCCAGAAGGTGGTACACCGTGTGATGGGGAAAGGTTTCTAAAACGCACCTCATTTCTCATCTCCTTGTGCTCGGGTTCGCCATTCCAGCCGCTTTACTAGCAATCTCCCTCCTTGGAGAATCAGCACCTTTAACCTCCCGTTCCGTACAGCTTGCAATTTGTCCTGAGGATGAACGGGAAGAGGGGGAGCCAATGAGAGACTAGCTCTAGGTGTTGGGACAGGCGCAGGTCACTCTATTTTCCCATCAGGAAGAAGAATTAACCACAGGCTCAGCCTGCCACCAGGAAGCAGAATAGGGCCTGAGGCAATCCTGCGCTATTGCGGCCAGCTCCGAAAAAAGCGAGTTGAAAAATGGAGCTCAGGGGCACTGCAATTCACAAACCTGCAGAGTTATAAATGATAACTCTCGTCCACAAATATATTGAGGGAAGGCAACGAAGAGGATCTGAAAGCAAGGCAGAATTGCAGGAAACAGATTTCAGGAGGTCGATTCGAATCGCCTTTAAAGCACATGAAAAGCGGCAAAACGTCGACAATGATGCCCTTGGCCAAAAAGGGCGTATGCGTTTTTTCCTGAATATATTCAGGAAAAAACGCATACGCCCTTTTTGGCCAACCAAGCAACCTGGAAAGGCAAATCAGCGCTACAAAGAAGTCTCGCTTCCCATCGGTCAAAAGGGCCATGCGGAAAAAAGTGTCAAAACCAGAAATGCAGAACAGGCCATGGAGAAATGGGAGCCTTGCTACGCTGATGGGCGGGATGTAAATTGCCAACAGCCACTCTGGAGAAGTGTACGGTGTGTCCTGAAACATCGAAAAAACACAGCTTAGAGCGCATAGGGCACTTCCACTCATGGGCGTATAAATTGGGAAAACTAAAAATCAGCAAGACACAGGCACCCGAAAGTTTAGGGCTGCTCTGTTGACAAGAACCTCCACTTCGTGACACCTTAAATATCCCAGGAAAGAGAAAAATGGATAAAGAAGTGGTGGTCCTTATGTACAATGGAATATCCCTCAGCCATGAAATCAATGTCATAAGGCTAGTAGCAGCATGATGAGTGGCTTTAGCTACAACGATTCTAAGTGAAATAAGTCACACAGAAAAAGACACTTATCATAAGCTATCACTTATAGAGGGAATGTAAAAACCGCTACACTTGAACTGAATTACAAAACAGAACAGAGTCACACGTTTAGAAAACACATTATGGCTGCTTAACGGGAAAGGTGGGGTGGGGTGATGCATAAAACAAGGGTTTCAAATGAGCTCAGATACCGTTCCATAAACCCAATATGTAATAGAAAGACCTACTCCTTGCTCAGTGAACTGGACTCAACACCCCCTATTCACCGCACAAGAATATATCTGACTAGTAAGAATCTTAAAACCTATGTATTGATATCTCTCTGGAAGTGAGTCAAGTGGCTGTAAAGCGGCAGAAACACAGCCGTGAAAAGCAGCTAAACCCCATTATAAAAATAAATTCCTTTTAAAAACCCGTGAAACAAAGACAGTGAAAGAGAGAGAAATTCTTACAAAATTCGTTCAGGGGCTGTGACGCAACCTGGATTGACCATATCTAGACCCACAGCTGGAGGAGACATAAGGGTGGACACTCTCGGGGCTGAGAGGTTTGGTGAGGTTGGGGGAGCAAACGCAGAGCCTTTAAAGTAATACTGCCTGTTAGCCATCCCATGGGTCCCAAATCTCCAGGTTCAAGGGCATCTTCCTACCTCGAAAACATGCATGAGAAACCCAGAAGGTGGTACACCGTGTGATCGGGAAAGGTTTCTAAAACGCACCTCATTTCTCATCTCCTTGTGCTCGGGTTCGCCATTCCAGCCGCTTTACTAGCAATCTCCCTCCTTGGAGAATCAGCACCTTTAACCTCCCGTTCCGTACAGCTTGCAATTTGTCCTGAGGATGAACGGGAAGAGGGGGAGCCAATGAGAGACTAGCTCTAGGTGTTGGGACAGGCACAGGTCACTCTATTTTCCCATCAGGAAGAAGAATTAACCACAGGCTCAGCCTGCCGCCCGGAAGCAGAATAGGGCCTGAGGCAATCCTGCGCTTTTGTGGCCAGCTCCCAAAAAAGCGAGTTGAAAAATGGAGCTCAGGGGCACTGCAATTCACAAACATGCAGAGTTATAAATGATAACTCTCGTCCACAAATATATTGAGGGAAGGCAACGAAGAGGATCTGAAAGCAAGGCAGAATTGCAGGAAACAGATTTCAGGAGGTCGATTCGAATCGCCTTTAAAGCACATGAAAAGCGGCAAAACGTCGACAATGATGCCCTTGGCCAAAAAGGGCGTATGCGTTTTTTCCTGAATATATTCAGGAAAAAACGCATACGCCCTTTTTGGCCAACCAAGCAACCTGGAAAGGCAAATCAGCGCTACAAAGAAGTCTCGCTTCCCATCGGTCAAAAGGGCCATGCGGAAAAAAGTGTCAAAACCAGAAATGCAGAACAGGCCATGGAGAAATGGGAGCCTTGCTACGCTGATGGGCGGGATGTAAATTGCCAACAGCCACTCTGGAGAAGTGTACGGTGTGTCCTGAAACATCGAAAAAGCACAGCTTAGAGCGCATAGGGCACTTCCACTCATGGGCGTATAAATTGGGAAAACTAAAAATCAGCAAGACACAGGCAACCCAAAGTTTGGGGCTGCTCTGTTGACAAGAACCTCCAATTCGTGACACCTTAAATATCCCAGGAAAGACAAAAATGGATAAAGAAGTGGTGGTCCTTATGTACAATGGAATATCACTCAGCCATGAAATCAATGTCATAAGGCTAGTAGCACCATGATGAGTGGTTTTAGCTATGACGATTCTAAGTGAAATAAGTCACACAGAAAAAGACACTTATCATAAGCTATCACTTATAGAGGGAATGTAAAAACCGCTACACTTGAACTGAATTACAAAACAGAACAGAGTCACACGTTTACAAAACACACTATGGCTGCTTAACGGGAAAGGTGGGGTGGGGTGATGCATAAAACAAGGGTTTCAAATGAGCTCAGATACCGTTCCATAAACCCCATATGTAATAGAAAGACCTACTCCTTGCTCAGTGAACTGGACTCAACACCCCCTATTCACCGCACAAGAATATATCTGACTAGTAAGAATCTTAAAACCTATGTATTGATATCTCTCTGGAAGTGAGTCAAGTGGGTGTAAAGCGGCAGAAACACAGCCGTGAAAAGCAGCTAAACCCCATTATAAAAATAAATTCCTTTTAAAAACCCGTGAAACAAAGACAGTGAAAGAGAGAGAAATTCTTACAAAATTTGTTCAGGGGCTGTGACGCAACTTGGATTGACCATATCTAGACCCACAGCTGGATGAGACATAAGGGTGGACATTCTCGGGGCTGAGAGGTTTGGTGAGGTTGGGGGAGCAAACGCAGAGCCTTTAAAGTAATACTTCCTGTTACCCATCCCATGGGTCCCAAATCTCCAGGTTCAAGGGCATCTTCCTACCTCGAAAACATGCATGAGAAACCCAGAAGGTGGTACACCGTGTGATCGGGAAAGGTTTCTAAAACGCACCTCATTTCTCATCTCCTTGTGCTCGGGTTCGCCATTCCAGCCGCTTTACTAGCAATCTCCCTCCTTGGAGAATCAGCACCTTTAACCTCCCGTTCCGTACAGCTTGCAATTTGTCCTGAGGATGAACGGGAAGAGGGGGAGCCAATGAGAGACTAGCTCTAGGTGTTGGGACAGGCACAGGTCACTCTATTTTCCCATCAGGAAGAAGAATTAACCACAGGCTCAGCCTGCCGCCCGGAAGCAGAATAGGGCCTGAGGCAATCCTGCGCTTTTGTGGCCAGCTCCCAAAAAAGCGAGTTGAAAAATGGAGCTCAGGGGCACTGCAATTCACAAACCTGCAGAGTTATAAATGATAACTCTCGTCCACAAATATATTGAGGGAAGGCAACGAAGAGGATCTGAAAGCAAGGCAGAATTGCAGGAAACAGATTTCAGGAGGTCGATTCGAATCGCCTTTAAAGCACATGAAAAGCGGCAAAACGTCGACAATGATGCCCTTGGCCAAAAAGGGCGTATGCGTTTTTTCCTGAATATATTCAGGAAAAAACGCATACGCCCTTTTTGGCCAACCAAGCAACCTGGAAAGGCAAATCAGCGCTACAAAGAAGTCTCGCTTCCCATCGGTCAAAAGGGCCATGCGGAAAAAAGTGTCAAAACCAGAAATGCAGAACAGGCCATGGAGAAATGGGACCCTTGCTACGCTGATGGGCGGGATGTAAATTGCCAACAGCCACTCTGGAGAAGTGTACGGTGTGTCCTGAAACATCGAAAACACAGCTTAGAGCGCATAGGGCACTTCCACTCATGGGCGTATAAATTGGGAAAACTAAAAATCAGCAAGACACAGGCACCCGAAAGTTTAGGGCTGCTCTGTTGACAAGAACCTCCACTTCATGACACCTTAAATATCCCAGGAAAGAGAAAAATGGATAAAGAAGTGGTGGTCCTTATGTACAAAGGAATAACCCTCAGCCATGAAATCAATGTCAGAAGGCTAGTAGCAGCATGATGAGTGGCTTTAGCTACGACGATTCTAAGTGAAATAAGTCACACAGAAAAAGACACTTATCATAAGCTATCACTTATAGAGGGAATGTAAAAACCGCTACACTTGAACTGAATTACAAAACAGAACAGAGTCACACGTTTACAAAACACACTATGGCTGCTTAACGGGAAAGGTGGGGTGGGGTGATGCATAAAACAAGGGTTTCAAATGAGCTCAGATACCGTTCCATAAACCCCATATGTAATAGAAAGACCTACTCCTTGCTCAGTGAACTGGACTCAACACCCCCTATTCACCGCACAAGAATATATCTGACTAGTAAGAATCTTAAAACCTATGTATTGATATCTCTCTGGAAGTGAGTCAAGTGGGTGTAAAGCGGCAGAAACACAGCCGTGAAAAGCAGCTAAACCCCATTATAAAAATAAATTCCTTTTAAAAACCCGTGAAACAAAGACAGTGAAAGAGAGAGAAATTCTTACAAAATTTGTTCAGGGGCTGTGACGCAACTTGGATTGACCATATCTAGACCCACAGCTGGATGAGACATAAGGGTGGACACGCTCGGGGCTGAGAGGTTTGGTGAGGTTGGGGGAGCAAACGCAGAGCCTTTAAAGTAATACTTCCTGTTACCCATCCCATGGGTCCCAAATCTCCAGGTTCAAGGGCATCTTCCTACCTCGAAAACATGCATGAGAAACCCAGAAGGTGGTACACCGTGTGATCGGGAAAGGTTTCTAAAACGCACCTCATTTCTCATCTCCTTGTGCTCGGGTTCGCCATTCCAGCCGCTTTACTAGCAATCTCCCTCCTTGGAGAATCAGCACCTTTAACCTCCCGTTCCGTACAGCTTGCAATTTGTCCTGAGGATGAACGGGAAGAGGGGGAGCCAATGAGAGACTAGCTCTAGGTGTTGGGACAGGCACAGGTCACTCTATTTTCCCATCAGGAAGAAGAATTAACCACAGGCTCAGCCTGCCGCCCGGAAGCAGAATAGGGCCTGAGGCAATCCTGCGCTTTTGTGGCCAGCTCCCAAAAAAGCGAGTTGAAAAATGGAGCTCAGGGGCACTGCAATTCACAAACCTGCAGAGTTATAAATGATAACTCTCGTCCACAAATATATTGAGGGAAGGCAACGAAGAGGATCTGAAAGCAAGGCAGAATTGCAGGAAACAGATTTCAGGAGGTCGATTCGAATCGCCTTTAAAGCACATGAAAAGCGGCAAAACGTCGACAATGATGCCCTTGGCCAAAAAGGGCGTATGCGTTTTTTCCTGAATATATTCAGGAAAAAACGCATACGCCCTTTTTGGCCAACCAAGCAACCTGGAAAGGCAAATCAGCGCTACAAAGAAGTCTCGCTTCCCATCGGTCAAAAGGGCCATGCGGAAAAAAGTGTCAAAACCAGAAATGCAGAACAGGCCATGGAGAAATGGGACCCTTGCTACGCTGATGGGCGGGATGTAAATTGCCAACAGCCACTCTGGAGAAGTGTACGGTGTGTCCTGAAACATCGAAAACACAGCTTAGAGCGCATAGGGCACTTCCACTCATGGGCGTATAAATTGGGAAAACTAAAAATCAGCAAGACACAGGCACCCGAAAGTTTAGGGCTGCTCTGTTGACAAGAACCTCCACTTCATGACACCTTAAATATCCCAGGAAAGAGAAAAATGGATAAAGAAGTGGTGGTCCTTATGTACAAAGGAATAACCCTCAGCCATGAAATCAATGTCAGAAGGCTAGTAGCAGCATGATGAGTGGCTTTAGCTACGACGATTCTAAGTGAAATAAGTCACACAGAAAAAGACACTTATCATAAGCTATCACTTATAGACGGAATGTAAAAACCGCTACACTTGAACTGAATTACAAAACAGAACAGAGTCACACGTTTAGAAAACACACTATGGCTGCTTAACGGGAAAGGTGGGGTGGGGTGATGCATAAAACAAGGGTTTCAAATGAGCTCAGATACCGTTCCATAAACCCAATATGTAATAGAAAGACCTACTCCTTGCTCAGTGAACTGGACTCAACACCCCCTATTCACCGCACAAGAATATATCTGACTAGTAAGAATCTTAAAACCTATGTATTGATATCTCTCTGGAAGTGAGTCAAGTGGCTGTAAAGCCGCATAAACACAGCCGTGAAAAACAGCTAAACCCCATTATAAAAATAAATTACTTTTAAAAACCCGTGAAACAAAGACAGTGAAAGAGAGAGAATTTCTTACAAAATTCGTTCAGGGGCTGTGATGCAACCTGGATTGACCATATCTAGACCCACAGCTGGATGAGACATAAGGGTGGACATTCTCGGGGCTGAGAGGTTTGGTGAGGTTAGGGGAGCAAACACAGAGCCTTTAAAGTCATACAGCCTGTTACTCATCCAATGGGTCCCAAATCTCCAGGTTCAAGGGCATCTTCCTACCTCGAAAACATGCATGAGAAACCCAGAAGGTGGTACACCGTGTGATCGGGAAAGGTTTCTAAAACGCACCTCATTTCTCATCTCCTTGTGCTCGGGTTCGCCATTCCAGCCGCTTTACTAGCAATCTCCCTCCTTGGAGAATCAGCACCTTTAACCTCCCGTTCCGTACAGCTTGCAATTTGTCCTGAGGATGAACGGGAAGAGGGGGAGCCAATGAGAGACTAGCTCTAGGTGTTGGGACAGGCACAGGTCACTCTATTTTCCCATCAGGAAGAAGAATTAACCACAGGCTCAGCCTGCCGCCCGGAAGCAGAATAGGGCCTGAGGCAATCCTGCGCTTTTGTGGCCAGCTCCCAAAAAAGCGAGTTGAAAAATGGAGCTCAGGGGCACTGCAATTCACAAACCTGCAGAGTTATAAATGATAACTCTCGTCCACAAATATATTGAGGGAAGGCAACGAAGAGGATCTGAAAGCAAGGCAGAATTGCAGGAAACAGATTTCAGGAGGTCGATTCGAATCGCCTTTAAAGCACATGAAAAGCGGCAAAACGTCGACAATGATGCCCTTGGCCAAAAAGGGCGTATGCGTTTTTTCCTGAATATATTCAGGAAAAAACGCATACGCCCTTTTTGGCCAACCAAGCAACCTGGAAAGGCAAATCAGCGCTACAAAGAAGTCTCGCTTCCCATCGGTCAAAAGGGCCATGCGGAAAAAAGTGTCAAAACCAGAAATGCAGAACAGGCCATGGAGAAATGGGAGCCTTGCTACGCTGATGGGCGGGATGTAAATTGCCAACAGCCACTCTGGAGAAGTGTACGGTGTGTCCTGAAACATCGAAAAAACACAGCTTAGAGCGCATAGGGCACTTCCACTCATGGGCGTATAAATTGGGAAAACTAAAAATCAGCAAGACACAGGCACCCGAAAGTTTAGGGCTGCTCTGTTGACAAGAACCTCCACTTCATGACACCTTAAATATCCCAGGAAAGAGAAAAATGGATAAAGAAGTGGTGGTCCTTATGTACAATGGAATATCACTCAGCCATGAAATCAATGTCATAAGGCTAGTAGCAGCATGATGAGTGGCTTTAGCTACGACGATTCTAAGTGAAATAAGTCACACAGAAAAAGACACTTATCATAAGCTATCACTTATAGAGGGAATGTAAAAACCGCTACACTTGAACTGAATTACAAAACAGAACAGAGTCACACGTTTACAAAACACACTATGGCTGCTTAACGGGAAAGGTGGGGTGGGGTGATGCATAAAACAAGGGTTTCAAATGAGCTCAGATACCGTTCCATAAACCCAATATGTAATAGAAAGACCTACTCCTTGCTCAGTGAACTGGACTCAACACCCCCTATTCACCGCACAAGAATATATCTGACTAGTAAGAATCTTAAAACCTATGTATTGATATCTCTCTGGAAGTGAGTCAAGTGGCTGTAAAGCTGCAGAAACACAGCCGTGAAAAGCAGCTAAACCCCATTATAAAAATAAATTACTTTTAAAAACCCGTGAAACAAAGACAGTGAAAGAGAGAGAAATTCTTACAAAATTCGTTCAGGGGCTGTGATGCAACCTGGATTGACCATATCTAGACCCATAGCTGGAGGAGACATAAGGGTGGACACTCTCGCGGCTGAGAGGTTTGGTGAGGTTGGGGGAGCAAACGCAGAGCCTTTAAAGTAATACTGCCTGTTACCCATCCCATGGGTCCCAAATCTCCAGGTTCAAGGGCATCTTCCTACCTCGAAAACATGCATGAGAAACCCAGAAGGTGGTACACCGTGTGATCGGGAAAGGTTTCTAAAACGCACCTCATTTCTCATCTCCTTGTGCTCGGGTTCGCCATTCCAGCCGCTTTACTAGCAATCTCCCTCCTTGGAGAATCAGCACCTTTAACCTCCCGTTCCGTACAGCTTGCAATTTGTCCTGAGGATGAACGGGAAGAGGGGGAGCCAATGAGAGACTAGCTCTAGGTGTTGGGACAGGCACAGGTCACTCTATTTTCCCATCAGGAAGAAGAATTAACCACAGGCTCAGCCTGCCGCCCAGAAGCAGAATAGGGCCTGAGGCGATCCTGCGCTTTTGCGGCCAGCTCCCAAAAAAGCGAGTTGAAAAATGGAGCTCAGGGGCACTGCAATTCACAAACCTGCAGAGTTATAAATGATAACTCTCGTCCACAAATATATTGAGGGAAGGCACCGAAGAGGATCTGAAAGCAAGGCAGAATTGCAGGAAACAGATTTCAGGAGGTCGATTCGAATCGCCTTTAAAGCACATGAAAAGTGGCAAAACGTCAACAATGATGCCCTTGGCCAAAAAGGGCGTATGCGTTTTTTCCTGAATATATTCAGGAAAAAACGCATACGCCCTTTTTGGCCAACCAAGCAACCTGGAAAGGCAAATCAGCGCTACAAAGAAGTCTCGCTTCCCATCGGTCAAAAGGGCCATGCGGAAAAAAGTGTCAAAACCAGAAATGCAGAACAGGCCATGGAGAAATGGGAGCCTTGCTACGCTGATGGGCGGGATGTAAATTGCCAACAGCCACTCTGGAGAAGTGTACGGTGTGTCCTGAAACATCAAAAAAACACAGCTTAGAGCGCATAGAGCACTTCCACTCATGGGCGTATAAATTGGGAAAACTAAAAATCAGCAAGACACAGGCACCCCAAAGTATGGGGCTGCTCTGTTGACAAGAACCTCCACTTCGTGACACCTTAAATATCCCAGGAAAGACAAAAATGGATAAAGAAGTGGTGGTCCTTATGTACAATGGAATATCACTCAGCCATGAAATCAATGTCATAAGGCTAGTAGCAGCATGATGAGTGGCTTTAGCCACGACGATTCTAAGTGAAATAAGTCATACAGAAAAACACACTTATTATAAGCTATCACTTATAGAGGGAATGTAAAAACCGCTACACTTGAACTGAATTACAAGACAGAACAGAGTCACACGTTTAGAAAACACATTATGGCTTCTTAACGAGAAAGGTGGGGTGGGGTGATGCATAAAACAAGGGTTTCAAATGAGCTCAGATACCGTTCCATAAACCCCATATGTAATAGAAAGACCTACTCCTTGCTCAGTGAACTGGACTCAACACCCCCTATTCACCGCACAAGAATATATCTGACTAGTAAGAATCTTAAAACCTATGTATTGATATCTCTCTGGAAGTAAGTCAAGTGGCTGTAAAGCGGCAGAAACACAGCCGTGAAAAGCAGCTAAACCCCATTATAAAAATAAATTACTTTTAAAAACCCGTGAAACAAAGACAGTGAAAGAGAGAGAAATTCTTACAAAATTCGTTCAGGGGCTGTGATGCAACCTGGATTGACCATATCTAGACCCATAGCTGGAGGAGACATAAGGGTGGACACTCTCGCGGCTGAGAGGTTTGGTGAGGTTGGGGGAGCAAATGCAGACCCTTTAAAGTAATACTGCCTGTTACCCATCCCATGGGTCCCAAATCTCCAGGTTCAAGGGCATCTTCCTACCTCGAAAACATGCATGAGAAACCCAGAAGGTGGTACACCGTGTGATCGGGAAAGGTTTCTAAAACGCACCTCATTTCTCATCTCCTTGTGCTCGGGTTCGCCATTCCAGCCGCTTTACTAGCAATCTCCCTCCTTGGAGAATCAGCACCTTTAACCTCCCGTTCCGTACAGCTTGCAATTTGTCCTGAGGATGAACGGGAAGAGGGGGAGCCAATGAGAGACTAGCTCTAGGTGTTGGGACAGGCACAGGTCACTCTATTTTCCCATCAGGAAGAAGAATTAACCACAGGCTCAGCCTGCCGCCCGGAAGCAGAATAGGGCCTGAGGCGATCCTGCGCTTTTGCGGCCAGCTCCCAAAAAAGCGAGTTGAAAAATGGAGCTCAGGGGCACTGCAATTCACAAACCTGCAGAGTTATAAATGATAACTCTCGTCCACAAATATATTGAGGGAAGGCACCGAAGAGGATCTGAAAGCAAGGCAGAATTGCAGGAAACAGATTTCAGGAGGTCGATTCGAATCGCCTTTAAAGCACATGAAAAGTGGCAAAACGTCAACAATGATGCCCTTGGCCAAAAAGGGCGTATGCGTTTTTTCCTGAATATATTCAGGAAAAAACGCATACGCCCTTTTTGGCCAACCAAGCAACCTGGAAAGGCAAATCAGCGCTACAAAGAAGTCTCGCTTCCCATTGGTCAAAAGGACCATGCGGAAAAAATTGTCAAAACCAGAAATGCAGAATAGGCCATGGAGAAATGGGAGCCTTGCTACGCTGATGGGCGGGATGTAAATTGCCAACAGCCACTCTGGAGAAGCGTACGGTGTGTCCTGAAACATCGAAAAAACACAGCTTAGAGCGCATAGGGCACTTCCACTCATGGGCGTATAAATTGGGAAAACTAAAAATCAGCAAGACACAGGCACCCGAAAGTTTAGGGCTGCTCTGTTGACAAGAACCTCCACTTCATGACACCTTAAATATCCCAGGAAAGAGAAAAATGGATAAAGAAGTGGTGGTCCTTATGTACAATGGAATATCACTCAGCCATGAAATCAATGTCATAAGGCTAGTAGCAGCATGATGAGTGGCTTTAGCTACGACGATTCTAAGTGAAATAAGTCACACAGAAAAAGACACTTATCATAAGCTATCACTTATAGAGGGAATGTAAAAACCGCTACACTTGAACTGAATTACAAAACAGAACAGAGTCACACGTTTACAAAACACACTATGGCTGCTTAACGGGAAAGGTGGGGTGGGGTGATGCATAAAACAAGGGTTTCAAATGAGCTCAGATACCGTTCCATAAACCCCATATGTAATAGAAAGACCTACTCCTTGCTCAGTGAACTGGACTCAACACCCCCTATTCACCGCGCAAGAATATATCTGACTAGTAAGAATCTTAAAACCTATGTATTGATATCTCTCTGGAAGTGAGTCAAGTGGGTGTAAAGCGGCAGAAACACAGCCGTGAAAAGCAGCTAAACCCCATTATAAAAATAAATTCCTTTTAAAAACCCGTGAAACAAAGACAGTGAAAGAGAGAGAAATTCTTACAAAATTCGTTCAGGGGCTGTGATGCAACTTGGATTGACCATATCTAGACCCACAGCTGGATGAGACATAAGGGTGGACATTCTCGGGGCTGAGAGGTTTGGTGAGGTTGGGGGAGCAAACGCAGAGCCTTTAAAGTAATACTTCCTGTTACCCATCCCATGGGTCCCAAATCTCCAGGTTCAAGGGCATCTTCCTACCTCGAAAACATGCATGAGAAACCCAGAACGTGGTACACCGTGTGATCGGGAAAGGTTTCTAAAACGCACCTCATTTCTCATCTCCTTGTGCTCGGGTTCGCCATTCCAGATGCTTTACTAGCAATCTCCCTCCTTGGAGAATCAGCACCTTTAACCTCCCGTTCCGTACAGCTTGCAATTTGTCCTGAGGATGAACGGGAAGAGGGGGAGCCAATGAGAGACTAGCTCTAGGTGTTGGGACAGGCACAGGTCACTCTATTTTCCCATCAGGAAGAAGAATTAACCACAGGCTCAGCCTGCCGCCCGGAAGCAGAATAGGGCCTGAGGCGATCCTGCGCTTTTGCGGCCAGCTCCCAAAAAAGCGAGTTGAAAAATGGAGCTCAGGGGCACTGCAATTCACAAACCTGCAGAGTTATAAATGATAACTCTCGTCCACAAATATATTGAGGGAAGGCAACGAAGAGGATCTGAAAGCAAGGCAGAATTGCAGGAAACAGATTTCAGGAGGTCGATTCGAATCGCCTTTAAAGCACATGAAAAGCGGCAAAACGTCGACAATGATGCCCTTGGCCAAAAAGGGCGTATGCGTTTTTTCCTGAATATATTCAGGAAAAAACGCATACGCCCTTTTTGGCCTACCAAGCAACCTGGAAAGGCAAATCAGCGCTACAAAGAAGTCTCGCTTCCCATCGGTCAAAAGGGCCATGCGGAAAAAAGTGTCAAAACCAGAAATGCAGAACAGGCCATGGAGAAATGGGAGCCTTGTTACGCTGATGGGCGGGATGTAAATTGCCAACAGCCACTCTGGAGAAGTTATGGTGTGTCCTGAAACATCGAAAAAACACAGCTTAGAGCGCATAGGGCACTTCCACTCATGGGCGTATAAATTGGGAAAACTAAAAATCAGCAAGACACAGGCACCCCAAAGTTTGGGGCTGCTTTGTTGACAAGAACCTCCACTTCGTGACACCTTAAATATCCCAGGAAAGAGAAAAATGGATAAAGAAGTGGTGGTCCTTATGTACAATGGAATATCACTCAGCCATGAAATCAATGTCATAAGGCTAGTAGCAGCATGATGAGTGGCTTTAGCCACGACGATTCTAAGTGAAATAAGTCATACAGAAAAACACACTTATTATAAGCTATCACTTATAGAGGGAATGTAAAAACCGCTACACTTGAACTGAATTACAAGACAGAACAGAGTCACACGTTTAGAAAACACATTATGGCTTCTTAACGGGAAAGGTGGGGTGGGGTGATGCATAAAACAAGGGTTTCAAATGAGCTCAGATACCGTTCCATAAACCCCATATGTAATAGAAAGACCTACTCCTTGCTCAGTGAACTGGACTCAACACCCCCTATTCACCGCACAAGAATATATCTGACTAGTAAGAATCTTAAAACCTATGTATTGATATCTCTCTGGAAGTGAGTCAAGTGGGTGTAAAGCGGCAGAAACACAGCCGTGAAAAGCAGCTAAACCCCATTATAAAAATAAATTACTTTTAAAAACCCGTGAAACAAAGACAGTGAAAGAGAGAGAAATTCTTACAAAATTCGTTCAGGGGATGTGATGCAACCTGGATTGACCATATCTAGACCCATAGCTGGAGGAGACATAAGGGTGGACACTCTCGGGGCTGAGAGGTTTGGTGAGGTTGGGGGAGCAAACGCAGAGCCTTTAAAGTAATACTGCCTGTTACCCATCCCATGGGTCCCAAATCTCCAGGTTCAAGGGCATCTTCCTACCTCGAAAACATGCATGAGAAACCCAGAAGGTGGTACACCGTGTGATCGGCACAGGTTTCTAAAACGCACCTCATTTCTCATCTCCTTGTGCTCGGGTTCGCCATTCCAGCCGCTTTACTAGCAATCTCCCTCCTTGGAGAATCAGCACCTTTAACCTCCCGTTCCGTACAGCTTGCAATTTGTCCTGAGGATGAACGGGAAGAGGGGGAGCCAATGAGAGACTAGCTCTAGGTGTTGGGACAGGCACAGGTCACTCTATTTTCCCATCAGGAAGAAGAATTAACCACAGGCTCAGCCTGCCGCCCAGAAGCAGAATAGGGCCTGAGGCGATCCTGCGCTTTTGCGGCCAGCTCCCAAAAAAGCGAGTTGAAAAATGGAGCTCAGGGGCACTGCAATTCACAAAGCTGCAGAGTTATAAATGATAACTCTCGTCCACAAATATATTGAGGGAAGGCACCGAAGAGGATCTGAAAGCAAGGCAGAATTGCAGGAAACAGATTTCAGGAGGTCGATTCGAATCGCCTTTAAAGCACATGAAAAGTGGCAAAACGTCAACAATGATGCCCTTGGCCAAAAAGGGCGTATGCGTTTTTTCCTGAATATATTCAGGAAAAAACGCATACGCCCTTTTTGGCCAACCAAGCAACCTGGAAAGGCAAATCAGCGCTACAAAGAAGTCTCGCTTCCCATCGGTCAAAAGGGCCATGCGGAAAAAAGTGTCAAAACCAGAAATGCAGAATAGGCCATGGAGAAATGGGAGCCTTGCTACGCTGAAGGGCGGGATGTAAATTGCCAAGAGCCACTCTGGAGAAGTGTACGGTGTGTCCTGAAACATCGAAAAAACACAGCTTAGAGCGCATAGGGCACTTCCACTCATGGGCGTATAAATTGGGAAAACTAAAAATCAGCAAGACACAGGCACCCGAAAGTTTAGGGCTGCTCTGTTGACAAGAACCTCCACTTCATGACACCTTAAATATCCCAGGAAAGAGAAAAATGGATAAAGAAGTGGTGGTCCTTATGTACAATGGAATATCACTCAGCCATGAAATCAATGTCATAAGGCTAGTAGCAGCATGATGAGTGGCTTTAGCTACGACGATTCTAAGTGAAATAAGTCACACAGAAAAAGACACTTATCATAAGCTATCACTTATAGAGGGAATGTAAAAACCGCTACACTTGAATTGAATTACAAAACAGAACAGAGTCACACGTTTACAAAACACACTATGGCTGCTTAACGGGAAAGGTGGGGTGGGGTGATGAATAAAACAAGGGTTTCAAATGAGCTCAGATACCGTTCCATAAACCCAATATGTAATAGAAAGACCTACTCCTTGCTCAGTGAACTGGACTCAACACCCCCTATTCACCGCACAAGAATATATCTGACTAGTAAGAATCTTAAAACCTATGTATTGATATCTCTCTGGAAGTGAGTCAAGTGGCTGTAAAGCCGCATAAACACAGCCGTGAAAAACAGCTAAACCCCATTATAAAAATAAATTACTTTTAAAAACCCGTGAAACAAAGACAGTGAAAGAGAGAGAATTTCTTACAAAATTCGTTCAGGGGCTGTGATGCAACCTGGATTGACCATATCTAGACCCACAGCTGGATGAGACATAAGGGTGGACACTCTCGGGGCTGAGAGGTTTGGTGAGGTTGGGGGAGCAAACGCAGAGCCTTTAAAGTAATACTGCCTGTTACCCATCCCATGGGTCCCAAATCTCCAGGTTCAAGGGCATCTTCCTACCTCGAAAACATGCATGAGAAACCCAGAAGGTGGTACACCGTGTGATCGGGAAAGGTTTCTAAAACGCACCTCATTTCTCATCTCCTTGTGCTCGGGTTCGCCATTCCAGCCGCTTTACTAGCAATCTCCCTCCTTGGAGAATCAGCACCTTTAACCTCCCGTTCCGTACAGCTTGCAATTTGTCCTGAGGATGAACGGGAAGAGGGGGAGCCAATGAGAGACTAGCTCTAGGTGTTGGGACAGGCACAGGTCACTCTATTTTCCCATCAGGAAGAAGAATTAACCACAGGCTCAGCCTGCCGCCCGGAAGCAGAATAGGGCCTGAGGCAATCCTGCGCTTTTGTGGCCAGCTCCCAAAAAAGCGAGTTGAAAAATGGAGCTCAGGGGCACTGCAATTCACAAACCTGCAGAGTTATAAATGATAACTCTCGTCCACAAATATATTGAGGGAAGGCAACGAAGAGGATCTGAAAGCAAGGCAGAATTGCAGGAAACAGATTTCAGGAGGTCGATTCGAATCGCCTTTAAAGCACATGAAAAGCGGCAAAACGTCGACAATGATGCCCTTGGCCAAAAAGGGCGTATGCGTTTTTTCCTGAATATATTCAGGAAAAAACGCATACGCCCTTTTTGGCCAACCAAGCAACCTGGAAAGGCAAATCAGCGCTACAAAGAAGTCTCGCTTCCCATCGGTCAAAAGGGCCATGCGGAAAAAAGTGTCAAAACCAGAAATGCAGAACAGGCCATGGAGAAATGGGAGCCTTGCTACGCTGATGGGCGGGATGTAAATTGCCAACAGCCACTCTGGAGAAGTGTACGGTGTGTCCTGAAACATCGAAAAAACACAGCTTAGAGCGCATAGGGCACTTCCACTCATGGGCGTATAAATTGGGAAAACTAAAAATCAGCAAGACACAGGCACCCCAAAGTTTGGGGCTGCTCTGTTGACAAGAACCTCCACTTCATGACACCTTAAATATCCCAGGAAAGAGAAAAATGGATAAAGAAGTGGTGGTCCTTATGAACAATGGAATAACCCTCAGCCATGAAATCAATGTCAGAAGGCTAGTAGCAGCATGATGAGTGGCTTTAGCTACGACGATTCTAAGTGAAATAAGTCACACAGAAAAAGACACTTATCATAAGCTATCACTTATAGAGGGAATGTAAAAACCGCTACACTTGAACTGAATTACAAAACAGAACAGAGTCACACGTTTAGAAAACACACTATGGCTGCTTAACGGGAAAGGTGGGGTGGGGTGATGCATAAAACAAGGGTTTCAAATGAGCTCAGATACCGTTCCATAAACCCAATATGTAATAGAAAGACCTACTCCTTGCTCAGTGAACTGGACTCAACACCCCCTATTCACCGCACAAGAATATATCTGACTAGTAAGAATCTTAAAACCTATGTATTGATATCTCTCTGGAAGTGAGTCAAGTGGCTGTAAAGCCGCATAAACACAGCCGTGAAAAACAGCTAAACCCCATTATAAAAATAAATTCCTTTTAAAAACCCGTGAAACAAAGACAGTGAAAGAGAGAGAATTTCTTACAAAATTCGTTCAGGGGCTGTGATGCAACCTGGATTGACCATATCTAGACCCACAGCTGGATGAGACATAAGGGTGGACACTCTCGGGGCTGAGAGGTTTGGTGAGGTTGGGGGAGCAAACGCAGAGCCTTTAAAGTAATACTGCCTGTTACCCATCCCATGGGTCCCAAATCTCCAGGTTCAAGGGCATCTTCCTACCTCGAAAACATGCATGAGAAACCCAGAAGGTGGTACACCGTGTGATCGGGAAAGGTTTCTAAAACGCACCTCATTTCTCATCTCCTTGTGCTCGGGTTCGCCATTCCAGCCGCTTTACTAGCAATCTCCCTCCTTGGAGAATCAGCACCTTTAACCTCCCGTTCCGTACAGCTTGCAATTTGTCCTGGGGTTGAACGGGAAGAGGGGGAGCCAATGAGAGACTAGCTCTAGGTGTTGGGACAGGCACAGGTCACTCTATTTTCCCATCAGGAAGAAGAATTAACCACAGGCTCAGCCTGCCGCCCGGAAGCAGAATAGGGCCTGAGGCGATCCTGCGCTTTTGCGGCCAGCTCCCAAAAAAGCGAGTTGAAAAATGGAGCTCAGGGGCACTGCAATTCACAAACCTGCAGAGTTATAAATGATAACTCTCGTCCACAAATATATTGAGGGAAGGCAACGAAGAGGATCTGAAAGCAAGGCAGAATTGCAGGAAACAGATTTCAGGAGGTCGATTCGAATCGCCTTTAAAGCACATGAAAAGCGGCAAAACGTCGACAATGATGCCCTTGGCCAAAAAGGGCGTATGCGTTTTTTCCTGAATATATTCAGGAAAAAACGCATACGCCCTTTTTGGCCAACCAAGCAACCTGGAAAGGCAAATCAGCGCTACAAAGAAGTCTCGCTTCCCATAGGTCAAAAGGGCCATGCGGAAAAAAGTGTCAAAACCAGAAATGCAGAACAGGCCATGGAGAAATGGGAGCCTTGCTACGCTGATGGGCGGGATGTAAATTGCCAACAGCCACTCTGGAGAAGTGTACGGTGTGTCCTGAAACATCGAAAAAACACAGCTTAGAGCGCATAGGGCACTTCCACTCATGGGCGTATAAATTGGGAAAACTAAAAATCAGCAAGACACAGGCACCCGAAAGTTTAGGGCTGCTCTGTTGACAAGAACCGCCACTTCATGACACCTTAAATATCCCAGGAAAGAGAAAAATGGATAAAGAAGTGGTGGTCCTTATGTACAATGGAATATCACTCAGCCATGAAATCAATGTCAGAAGGCTAGTAGCAGCATGATGAGTGGCTTTAGCTACGACGATTCTAAGTGAAATAAGTCACACAGAAAAAGACACTTATCATAAGCTATCACTTATAGAGGGAATGTAAAAACCGCTACACTTGAACTGAATTACAAAACAGAACAGAGTCACACGTTTAGAAAACACACTATGGCTGCTTAACGGGAAAGGTGGGGTGGGGTGATGAATAAAACAGGGGTTTCAAATGAGCTCAGATACCGTTCCATAAACCCAATATGTAATAGAAAGACCTACTCCTTGCTCAGTGAACTGGACTCAACACCCCCTATTCACCGCGCAAGAATATATCTGACTAGTAAGAATCTTAAAACCTATGTATTGATATCTCTCTGGAAGTGAGTCAAGTGGGTGTAAAGCGGCAGAAACACAGCCGTGAAAAGCAGCTAAACCCCATTATAAAAATAAATTACTTTTAAAAACCCGTGATACAAAGACAGTGAAAGAGAGAGAAATTCTTACAAAATTCGTTCAGGGGCTGTGATGCAACCTGGATTGACCATATCTAGACCCACAGCTGGAGGAGACATAAGGGTGGACACTCTCGGGGCTGAGAGGTTTGGTGAGGTTGGGGGAGCAAACGCAGACCCTTTCAAGTAATACTGCGTGGTACCCATCCCATGGGTCCCAAATCTCCAGGTTCAAGGGCATCTTCCTACCTCGAAAACATGCATGAGAAACCCAGAAGGTGGTACACCGTGTGATCGGGAAAGGTTTCTAAAACGCACCTAATTTCTCATCTCCTTGTGCTCGGGTTCGCCATTCCAGCCGCTTTACTAGCAATCTCCCTCCTTGGAGAATCAGCACCTTTAACCTCCCGTTCCGTACAGCTTGCAATTTGTCCTGAGGATGAACGGGAAGAGGGGGAGCCAATGAGAGACTAGCTCTAGGTGTTGGGACAGGCACAGGTCACTCTATTTTCCCATCAGGAAGAAGAATTAACCACAGGCTCAGCCTGCCGCCCGGAAGCAGAATAGGGCCTGAGGCGATCCTGCGCTTTTGCGGCCAGCTCCCAAAAAAGCGAGTTGAAAAATGGAGCTCAGGGGCACTGCAATTCACAAACGTGCAGAGTTATAAATGATAACTCTCGTCCACAAATATATTGAGGGAAGGCAACGAAGAGGATCTGAAAGCAAGGCAGAATTGCAGGAAACAGATTTCAGGAGGTCGATTCGAATCGCCTTTAAAGCACATGAAAAGCGGCAAAACGTCGACAATGATGCCCTTGGCCAAAAAGGGCGTATGCGTTTTTTCCTGAATATATTCAGGAAAAAACGCATACGCCCTTTTTGGCCAACCAAGCAACCTGGAAAGGCAAATCAGCGCTACAAAGAAGTCTCGCTTCCCATCGGTCAAAAGGGCCATGCGGAAAAAAGTGTCAAAACCAGAAATGCAGAACAGGCCATGGAGAAATGGGAGCCTTGCTACGCTGATGGGCGGGATGTAAATTGCCAACAGCCACTCTGGAGAAGTGTACGGTGTGTCCTGAAACATCGAAAAAACACAGCTTAGAGCGCATAGGGCACTTCCACTCATGGGCGTATAAATTGGGAAAACTAAAAATCAGCAAGACACAGGCACCCCAAAGTTTGGGGCTGCTCTGTTGACAAGAACCTCCACTTCATGACACCTTAAATATCCCAGGAAAGAGAAAAATGGATAAAGAAGTGGTGGTCCTTATGAACAATGGAATAACCCTCAGCCATGAAATCAATGTCAGAAGGCTAGTAGCAGCATGATGAGTGGCTTTAGCTACGACGATTCTAAGTGAAATAAGTCACACAGAAAAAGACACTTATCATAAGCTATCACTTATAGAGGGAATGTAAAAACCGCTACACTTGAACTGAATTACAAAACAGAACAGAGTCACACGTTTAGAAAACACACTATGGCTGCTTAACGGGAAAGGTGGGGTGGGGTGATGCATAAAACAAGGGTTTCAAATGAGCTCAGATACCGTTCCATAAACCCAATATGTAATAGAAAGACCTACTCCTTGCTCAGTGAACTGGACTCAACACCCCCTATTCACCGCACAAGAATATATCTGACTAGTAAGAATCTTAAAACCTATGTATTGATATCTCTCTGGAAGTGAGTCAAGTGGCTGTAAAGCCGCATAAACACAGCCGTGAAAAACAGCTAAACCCCATTATAAAAATAAATTCCTTTTAAAAACCCGTGAAACAAAGACAGTGAAAGAGAGAGAATTTCTTACAAAATTCGTTCAGGGGCTGTGATGCAACCTGGATTGACCATATCTAGACCCACAGCTGGATGAGACATAAGGGTGGACACTCTCGGGGCTGAGAGGTTTGGTGAGGTTGGGGGAGCAAACGCAGAGCCTTTAAAGTAATACTGCCTGTTACCCATCCCATGGGTCCCAAATCTCCAGGTTCAAGGGCATCTTCCTACCTCGAAAACATGCATGAGAAACCCAGAAGGTGGTACACCGTGTGATCGGGAAAGGTTTCTAAAACGCACCTCATTTCTCATCTCCTTGTGCTCGGGTTCGCCATTCCAGCCGCTTTACTAGCAATCTCCCTCCTTGGAGAATCAGCACCTTTAACCTCCCGTTCCGTACAGCTTGCAATTTGTCCTGGGGTTGAACGGGAAGAGGGGGAGCCAATGAGAGACTAGCTCTAGGTGTTGGGACAGGCACAGGTCACTCTATTTTCCCATCAGGAAGAAGAATTAACCACAGGCTCAGCCTGCCGCCCGGAAGCAGAATAGGGCCTGAGGCGATCCTGCGCTTTTGCGGCCAGCTCCCAAAAAAGCGAGTTGAAAAATGGAGCTCAGGGGCACTGCAATTCACAAACCTGCAGAGTTATAAATGATAACTCTCGTCCACAAATATATTGAGGGAAGGCAACGAAGAGGATCTGAAAGCAAGGCAGAATTGCAGGAAACAGATTTCAGGAGGTCGATTCGAATCGCCTTTAAAGCACATGAAAAGCGGCAAAACGTCGACAATGATGCCCTTGGCCAAAAAGGGCGTATGCGTTTTTTCCTGAATATATTCAGGAAAAAACGCATACGCCCTTTTTGGCCAACCAAGCAACCTGGAAAGGCAAATCAGCGCTACAAAGAAGTCTCGCTTCCCATAGGTCAAAAGGGCCATGCGGAAAAAAGTGTCAAAACCAGAAATGCAGAACAGGCCATGGAGAAATGGGAGCCTTGCTACGCTGATGGGCGGGATGTAAATTGCCAACAGCCACTCTGGAGAAGTGTACGGTGTGTCCTGAAACATCGAAAAAACACAGCTTAGAGCGCATAGGGCACTTCCACTCATGGGCGTATAAATTGGGAAAACTAAAAATCAGCAAGACACAGGCACCCGAAAGTTTAGGGCTGCTCTGTTGACAAGAACCGCCACTTCATGACACCTTAAATATCCCAGGAAAGAGAAAAATGGATAAAGAAGTGGTGGTCCTTATGTACAATGGAATATCACTCAGCCATGAAATCAATGTCAGAAGGCTAGTAGCAGCATGATGAGTGGCTTTAGCTACGACGATTCTAAGTGAAATAAGTCACACAGAAAAAGACACTTATCATAAGCTATCACTTATAGAGGGAATGTAAAAACCGCTACACTTGAACTGAATTACAAAACAGAACAGAGTCACACGTTTAGAAAACACACTATGGCTGCTTAACGGGAAAGGTGGGGTGGGGTGATGAATAAAACAGGGGTTTCAAATGAGCTCAGATACCGTTCCATAAACCCAATATGTAATAGAAAGACCTACTCCTTGCTCAGTGAACTGGACTCAACACCCCCTATTCACCGCGCAAGAATATATCTGACTAGTAAGAATCTTAAAACCTATGTATTGATATCTCTCTGGAAGTGAGTCAAGTGGGTGTAAAGCGGCAGAAACACAGCCGTGAAAAGCAGCTAAACCCCATTATAAAAATAAATTACTTTTAAAAACCCGTGATACAAAGACAGTGAAAGAGAGAGAAATTCTTACAAAATTCGTTCAGGGGCTGTGATGCAACCTGGATTGACCATATCTAGACCCACAGCTGGAGGAGACATAAGGGTGGACACTCTCGGGGCTGAGAGGTTTGGTGAGGTTGGGGGAGCAAACGCAGACCCTTTCAAGTAATACTGCGTGGTACCCATCCCATGGGTCCCAAATCTCCAGGTTCAAGGGCATCTTCCTACCTCGAAAACATGCATGAGAAACCCAGAAGGTGGTACACCGTGTGATCGGGAAAGGTTTCTAAAACGCACCTAATTTCTCATCTCCTTGTGCTCGGGTTCGCCATTCCAGCCGCTTTACTAGCAATCTCCCTCCTTGGAGAATCAGCACCTTTAACCTCCCGTTCCGTACAGCTTGCAATTTGTCCTGAGGATGAACGGGAAGAGGGGGAGCCAATGAGAGACTAGCTCTAGGTGTTGGGACAGGCACAGGTCACTCTATTTTCCCATCAGGAAGAAGAATTAACCACAGGCTCAGCCTGCCGCCCGGAAGCAGAATAGGGCCTGAGGCGATCCTGCGCTTTTGCGGCCAGCTCCCAAAAAAGCGAGTTGAAAAATGGAGCTCAGGGGCACTGCAATTCACAAACGTGCAGAGTTATAAATGATAACTCTCGTCCACAAATATATTGAGGGAAGGCAACGAAGAGGATCTGAAAGCAAGGCAGAATTGCAGGAAACAGATTTCAGGAGGTCGATTCGAATCGCCTTTAAAGCACATGAAAAGCAGCAAAACGTCGACAATGATGCCCTTGGCCAAAAAGGGCGTATGCGTTTTTTCCTGAATATATTCAGGAAAAAACGCATACGCCCTTTTTGGCCAACCAAGCAACCTGGAAAGGCAAATCAGCGCTACAAAGACGTCTCGCTTCCCATCGGTCAAAAGGGCCATGCGGAAAAAAGTGTCAAAACCAGAAATGCAGAACAGGCCATGGAGAAATGGGAGCCTTGCTACGCTGATGGGCGGGATGTAAATTGCCAACAGCCACTCTGGAGAAGTGTACGGTGTGTCCTGAAACATCGAAAAAACACAGCTTAGAGCGCATAGGGCACTTCCACTCATGGGCGTATAAATTGGGAAAACTAAAAATCAGCAAGACACAGGCACCCCAAAGTTTGGGGCTGCTCTGTTGACAAGAACCTCCACTTCGTGACACCTTAAATATCCCAGGAAAGAGAAAAATGGATAAAGAAGTGGTGGTCCTTATGTACAATGGAATATCCCTCAGCCATGAAATCAATGTCATAAGGCTAGTAGCAGCATGATGAGTGGCTTTAGCTACGACGATTCTAAGTGAAATAAGTCATACAGAAAAACACACTTATTATAAGCTATCACTTATAGAGGGAATGTAAAAACCGCTACACTTGAACTGAATTACAAAACAGAACAGAGTCACACGTTTAGAAAACACACTATGGCTGCTTAACGGGAAAGGTGGGGTGGGGTGATGCATAAAACAAGGGTTTCAAATGAGCTCAGATACCGTTCCATAAACCCAATATGTAATAGAAAGACCTACTCCTTGCTCAGTGAACTGGACTCAACACCCCCTATTCACCGCACAAGAATATATCTGACTAGTAAGAATCTTAAAACCTATGTATTGATATCTCTCTGGAAGTGAGTCAAGTGGCTGTAAAGCGGCAGAAACACAGCCGTGAAAAGCAGCTAAACCCCATTATAAAAATAAATTCCTTTTAAAAACCCGTGAAACAAAGACAGTGAAAGAGAGAGAAATTCTTACAAAATTCGTTCAGGGGCTGTGATGCAACCTGGATTGACCATATCTAGACCCACAGCTGGAGGAGACATAAGGGTGGACACTCTCGGGGCTGAGAGGTTTGGTGAGGTTGGGGGAGCAAACGCAGAGCCTTTAAAGTAATACTGCCTGTTACCCATCCCATGGGTCCCAAATCTCCAGGTTCAAGGGCATCTTCCTACCTCGAAAACATGCATGAGAAACCCAGAAGGTGGTACACCGTGTGATCGGGAAAGGTTTCTAAAACGCACCTCATTTCTCATCTCCTTGTGCTCGGGTTCGCCATTCCAGCCGCTTTACTAGCAATCTCCCTCCTTGGAGAATCAGCACCTTTAACCTCCCGTCCTGTACAGCTTGCAATATGTCCTGAGGATGAACGGGAAGAGGGGGAGCCAATGAGAGACTAGCTCTAGGTGTTGGGACAGGCACAGGTCACTCTATTTTCCCATCAGGAAGAAGAATTAACCACAGGCTCAGCCTGCCGCCCGGAAGCAGAATAGGGCCTGAGGCAATCCTGCGCTTTTGTGGCCAGCTCCCAAAAAAGCGAGTTGAAAAATGGAGCTCAGGGGCACTGCAATTCACAAACCTGCAGAGTTATAAATGATAACTCTCGTCCACAAATATATTGAGGGAAGGCAACGAAGAGGATCTGAAAGCAAGGCAGAATTGCAGGAAACAGATTTCAGGAGGTCGATTCGAATCGCCTTTAAAGCACATGAAAAGCAGCAAAACATCGACAATGATGCCCTTGGCCAAAAAGGGCGTATGCGTTTTTTCCTGAATATATTCAGGAAAAAACGCATACGCCCTTTTTGGCCAACCAAGCAACCTGGAAAGGCAAATCAGCGCTACAAAGAAGTCTCGCTTCCCATCGGTCAAAAGGGCCATGCGGAAAAAAGTGTCAAAACCAGAAATGCAGAACAGGCCATGGAGAAATGGGAGCCTTGCTACACTGATGGGCGGGATGTAAATTGCCAACAGCCACTCTGGAGAAGTGTACGGTGTGTCCTGAAACATCGAAAAAACACAGCTTAGAGCGCATAGGGCACTTCCACTCATGGGCGTATAAATTGGGAAAACTAAAAATCAGCAAGACACAGGCACCCCAAAGTTTGGGGCTGCTCTGTTGACAAGAACCTCCACTTCGTGACACCTTAAATATCCCAGGAAAGAGAAAAATGGATAAAGAAGTGGTGGTCCTTATGTACAATGGAATATCCCTCAGCCATGAAATCAATGTCATAAGGATAGTAGCAGCATGATGAGTGGTTTTAGCTACGACGATTCTAAGTGAAATAAGTCACACAGAAAAAGACACTTATCATAAGCTATCACTTATAGAGGGAATGTAAAAACCGCTACACTTGAACTGAATTACCAAACAGAACAGAGTCACACGTTTAGAAAACACACTATGGCTGCTTAACGGGAAAGGTGGGGTGGGGTGATGCGTAAAACAAGGGTTTCAAATGAGCTCAGATACCGTTCCATAAACCCAATATGTAATAGAAAGACCTACTCCTTGCTCAGTGAACTGGACTCAACACCCCCTATTCACCGCACAAGAATATATCTGACTAGTAAGAATCTTAAAACCTATGTATTGATATCTCTCTGGAAGTGAGTCAAGTGGGTGTAAAGCGGCAGAAACACAGCCGTGAAAAGCAGCTAAACCCCATTATAAAAATAAATTACTTTTAAAAACCCGTGAAACAAAGACACTGAAAGAGAGAGAAATTCTTACAAAATTCGTTCAGGGGCTGTGATGCAACCTGGATTGACCATATCTAGACCCACAGCTGGATGAGGCATAAGGGTGGACACTCTCGGGGCTGAGAGGTTTGGTGAGGTTGGGGGAGCAAACGCAGAGCCTTTAAAGTAATACTGCCTGTTACCCATCCCATGGGTCCCAAATCTCCAGGTTCAAGGGCATCTTCCTACCTCGAAAACATGCATGAGAAACCCAGAAGGTGGTACACCGTGTGATCGGGAAAGGTTTCTAAAACGCACCTCATTTCTCATCTCCTTGTGCTCGGGTTCGCCATTCCAGCCGCTTTACTAGCAATCTCCCTCCTTGGAGAATCAGCACCTTTAACCTCCCGTTCCGTACAGCTTGCAATTTGTCCTGAGGATGAACGGGAAGAGGGGGAGCCAATGAGAGACTAGCTCTAGGTGTTGGGACAGGCACAGGTCACTCTATTTTCCCATCAGGAAGAAGAATTAACCACAGGCTCAGCCTGCCGCCCGGAAGCAGAATAGGGCCTGAGGCAATCCTGCGCTTTTGTGGCCAGCTCCCAAAAAAGCGAGTTGAAAAATGGAGCTCAGGGGCACTGCAATTCACAAACCTGCAGAGTTGTAAATGATAACTCTCGTCCACAAATATATTGAGGGAAGGCAACGAAGAGGATCTGAAAGCAAGGCAGAATTGCAGGAAACAGATTTCAGGAGGTCGATTCGAATCGCCTTTAAAGCACATGAAAAGCGGCAAAACGTCGACAATGATGCCCTTGGCCAAAAAGGGCGTATGCGTTTTTTCCTGAATATATTCAGGAAAAAACGCATACGCCCTTTTCAGCCAACCAAGCAACCTGGAAAGGCAAATCAGCGCTACAAAGAAGTCTCGCTTCCCATCGGTCAAAAGGGCCATGCGGAAAAAAGTGTCAAAACCAGAAATGCAGAACAGGCCATGGAGAAATGGGAGCCTTGCTACGCTGATGGGCGGGATGTAAATTGCCAACAGCCACTCTGGAGAAGTGTACGGTGTGTCCTGAAACATCGAAAAAACACAGCTTAGAGTGCATAGGGCACTTCCACTCATGGGCGTATAAATTGGGAAAACTAAAAATCAGCAAGACAAAGGCAACCCAAAGTTTGGGGCTGCTCTGTTGACAAGAACCTCCACTTCGTGACACCTTAAATATCCCAGGAAAGAGAAAAATGGATAAAGAAGTGGTGGTCCTTATGTAGAATGGAATATCACTCAGCCATGAAATCAATGTCATAAGGCTAGTAGCAGCATGATGAGTGGCTTTAGCTACGACGATTCTAAGTGAAATAAGTCATACAGAAAAACACACTTATTATAAGCTATCACTTATAGAGGGAATGTAAAAACCGCTACACTTGAACTGAATTACAAAACAGAACAGAGTCACACGTTTAGAAAACACATTATGGCTGCTTAACGGGAAAGGTGGGGTGGGGTGATGCATAAAACAAGGGTTTCAAATGAGCTCAGATACCGTTCCATAAACCCAATATGTAATAGAAAGACCTACTCCTTGCTCAGGGAACTGGACTCAACACCCCCTATTCACCGCACAAGAATATATCTGACTAGTAAGAATCTTAAAACCTATGTATTGATATCTCTCTGGAAGTGAGTCAAGTGGCTGTAAAGCGGCAGAAACACAGCCGTGAAAAGCAGCTAAACCCCATTATAAAAATAAATTCCTTTTAAAAACCCGTGAAACAAAGACAGTGAAAGAGAGAGAAATTCTTACAAAATTCGTTCAGGGGCTGTGACGCAACCTGGATTGACCATATCTAGACCGACAGCTGGAGGAGACATAAGCGTGGACACTCTCGGGGCTGAGAGGTTTGGTGAGGTTGGGGGAGCAAACGCAGAGCCTTTAAAGTAATACTGCCTGTTACCCATCCCATGGGTCCCAAATCTCCAGGTTCAAGGGCATCTTCCTACCTCGAAAACATGCATGAGAAACCCAGAAGGTGGTACACCGTGTGATCGGGAAAGGTTTCTAAAACGCACCTCATTTCTCATCTCCTTGTGCTCGGGTTCGCCATTCCAGCCGCTTTACTAGCAATCTCCCTCCTTGGAGAATCAGCACCTTTAACCTCCCGTTCCGTACAGCTTGCAATTTGTCCTGAGGATGAACGGGAAGAGGGGGAGCCAATGAGAGACTAGCTCTAGGTGTTGGGACAGGCACAGGTCACTCTATTTTCCCATCAGGAAGAAGAATTAACCACAGGCTCAGCCTGCCGCCGGGAACCAGAATAGGGCCTGAGGCGATCCTGCGCTTTTGCGGCCAGCTCCCAAAAAAGCGAGTTGAAAAATGGAGCTCAGGGGCACTGCAATTCACAAACCTGCAGAGTTATAAATGATAACTCTCGTCCACAAATATATTGAGGGAAGGCAACGAAGAGGATCTGAAAGCAAGGCAGAATTGCAGGAAACAGATTTCAGGAGGTCGATTCGAATCGCCTTTAAAGCACATGAAAAGCGGCAAAACGTCGACAATGATGCCCTTGGCCAAAAAGGGCGTATGCGTTTTTTCCTGAATATATTCAGGAAAAAACGCATACGCCCTTTTTGGCCAACCAAGCAACCTGGAAAGGCAAATCAGCGCTACAAAGAAGTCTCGCTTCCCATCGGTCAAAAGGGCCATGCGGAAAAAAGTGTCAAAACCAGAAATGCAGAACAGGCCATGGAGAAATGGGAGCCTTGCTACGCTGATGGGCGGGATGTAAATTGCCAACAGCCACTCTGGAGAAGTGTACGGTGTGTCCTGAAACATCGAAAAAACACAGCTTAGAGCGCATAGGGCACTTCCACTCATGGGCGTATAAATTGGGAAAACTAAAAATCAGCAAGACACAGGCACCCGAAAGTTTAGGGCTGCTCTGTTGACAAGAACCTCCACTTCGTGACACCTTAAATATCCCAGGAAAGAGAAAAATGGATAAAGAAGTGGTGGTCCTTATGTACAATGGAATATCCCTCAGCCATGAAATCAATGTCATAAGGCTAGTAGCAGCATGATGAGTGGCTTTAGCTACGACGATTCTAAGTGAAATAAGTCACACAGAAAAAGACACTTATCATAAGCTATCACTTATAGAGGGAATGTAAAAACCGCTACACTTGAACTGAATTACAAAACAGAACAGAGTCACACGTTTACAAAACACACTATGGCTGCTTAACGGGAAAGGTGGGGTGGGGTGATGCATAAAACAAGGGTTTCAAATGAGCTCAGATACCGTTCCATAAACCCAATATGTAATAGAAAGACCTACTCCTTGCTCAGTGAACTGGACTCAACACCCCCTATTCACCGCACAAGAATATATCTGACTAGTAAGAATCTTAAAACCTATGTATTGATATCTCTCTGGAAGTGAGTCAAGTGGCTGTAAAGCCGCATAAACACAGCCGTGACAAACAGCTAAACCCCATTATAAAAATAAATTACTTTTTAAAACCCGTGAAACAAAGACAGTGAAAGAGAGAGAATTTCTTACAAAATTCTTTCAGGGGCTGTGATGCAACCTGGATTGACCATATCTAGACCCACAGCTGGATGAGACATAAGGGTGGACACTCTCGGGGCTGAGAGGTTTGGTGAGGTTGGGGGCGCAAACGCAGAGCCTTTAAAGTAATACTGCCTGTTACCCATCCCATGGGTCCCAAATCTCCAGGTTCAAGGGCATCTTCCTACCTCGAAAACATGCATGAGAAACCCAGAAGGTGGTACACCGTGTGATCGGGAAAGGTTTCTAAAACGCACCTCATTTCTCATCTCCTTGTGCTCGGGTTCGCCATTCCAGCCGCTTTACTAGCAATCTCCCTCCTTGGAGAATCAGCACCTTTAACCTCCCGTTCCGTACAGCTTGCAATTTGTCCTGAGGATGAACGGGAAGAGGGGGAGCCAATGAGAGACTAGCTCTAGGTGTTGGGACAGGCACAGGTCACTCTATTTTCCCATCAGGAAGAAGAATTAACCACAGGCTCAGCCTGCCGCCCGGAAGCAGAATAGGGCCTGAGGCAATCCTGCGCTTTTGTGGCCAGCTCCCAAAAAAGCGAGTTGAAAAATGGAGCTCAGGGGAACTGCAATTCACAAACCTGCAGAGTTATAAATGATAACTCTCGTCCACAAATATATTGAGGGAAGGCAACGAAGAGGATCTGAAAGCAAGGCAGAATTGCAGGAAACAGATTTCAGGAGGTCGATTCGAATCGCCTTTAAAGCACATGAAAAGCGGCAAAACGTCGACAATGATGCCCTTGGCCAAAAAGGGCGTATGCGTTTTTTCCTGAATATATTCAGGAAAAAACGCATACGCCCTTTTTGGCCAACCAAGCAACCTGGAAAGGCAAATCAGCGCTACAAAGAAGTCTCGCTTCCCATCGGTCAAAAGGGCCATGCGGAAAAAAGTGTCAAAACCAGAAATGCAGAACAGGCCATGGAGAAATGGGAGCCTTGCTACGCTGATGGGCGGGATGTAAATTGCCAACAGCCACTCTGGAGAAGTGTACGGTGTGTCCTGAAACATCGAAAAAACACAGCTTAGAGCACATAGGGCACTTCCACTCATGGGCGTATAAATTGGGAAAACTAAAAATCAGCAAGACACAGGCACCCGAAAGTTTAGGGCTGCTCTGTTGACAAGAACCTCCACTTCATGACACCTTAAATATCCCAGGAAAGAGAAAAATGGATAAAGAAGTGGTGGTCCTTATGTACAATGGAATAACCCTCAGCCATGAAATCAATGTCAGAAGGCTAGTAGCAGCATGATGAGTGGCTTTAGCTATGACGATTCTAAGTGAAATAAGTCACACAGAAAAAGACACTTATCATAAGCTATCACTTATAGAGGGAATGTAAAAACCGCTACACTTGAACTGAATTACAAAACAGAACAGAGTCACACGTTTAGAAAACACACTATGGCTGCTTAACGGGAAAGGTGGGGTGGGGTGATGCATAAAACAAGGGTTTCAAATGAGCTCAGATACCGTTCCATAAACCCAATATGTAATAGAAAGACCTACTCCTTGCTCAGTGAACTGGACTCAACACCCCCTATTCACCGCACAAGAATATATCTGACTAGTAAGAATCTTAAAACCTATGTATTGATATCTCTCTGGAAGTGAGTCAAGTGGCTGTAAAGCCGCATAAACACAGCCGTGAAAAACAGCTAAAACCCATTATAAAAATAAATTACTTTTAAAAACCCGTGAAACAAAGACAGTGAAAGATAGAGAATTTCTTACAAAATTCGTTCAGGGGCTGTGATGCAACCTGGATTGACCATATCTAGACCCACAGCTGGATGAGACATAAGGGTGGACACTCTCGGGGCTGAGAGGTTTGGTGAGGTTGGGGGAGCAAACACAGAGCCTTTAAAGTAATACAGCTTGTTAGCCATCCCATGGGTCCCAAATCTCCAGGTTCAAGGGCATCTTCCTACCTCGAAAACATGCATGAGAAACCCAGAAGGTGGTACACCGTGTGATCGGGAAAGGTTTCTAAAACGCACCTCATTTCTCATCTCCTTGTGCTCGGGTTCGCCATTCCAGCCGCTTTACTAGCAATCTCCCTCCTTGGAGAATCAGCACCTTTAACCTCCCGTTCCGTACAGCTTGCAATTTGTCCTGAGGATGAACGGGAAGAGGGGGAGCCAATGAGAGACTAGCTCTAGGTGTTGGGACAGGCACAGGTCACTCTATTTTCCCATCAGGAAGAAGAATTAACCACAGGCTCAGCCTGCCGCCCGGAAGCAGAATAGGGCCTGAGGCAATCCTGCGCTTTTGTGGCCAGCTCCCAAAAAAGCGAGTTGAAAAATGGAGCTCAGGGGAACTGCAATTCACAAACCTGCAGAGTTATAAATGATAACTCTCGTCCACAAATATATTGAGGGAAGGCAACGAAGAGGATCTGAAAGCAAGGCAGAATTGCAGGAAACAGATTTCAGGAGGTCGATTCGAATCGCCTTTAAAGCACATGAAAAGCGGCAAAACGTCGACAATGATGCCCTTGGCCAAAAAGGGCGTATGCGTTTTTTCCTGAATATATTCAGGAAAAAACGCATACGCCCTTTTTGGCCAACCAAGCAACCTGGAAAGGCAAATCAGCGCTACAAAGAAGTCTCGCTTCCCATCGGTCAAAAGGGCCATGCGGAAAAAAGTGTCAAAACCAGAAATGCAGAACAGGCCATGGAGAAATGGGAGCCTTGCTACGCTGATGGGCGGGATGTAAATTGCCAACAGCCACTCTGGAGAAGTGTACGGTGTGTCCTGAAACATCGAAAAAACACAGCTTAGAGCACATAGGGCACTTCCACTCATGGGCGTATAAATTGGGAAAACTAAAAATCAGCAAGACACAGGCACCCGAAAGTTTAGGGCTGCTCTGTTGACAAGAACCTCCACTTCATGACACCTTAAATATCCCAGGAAAGAGAAAAATGGATAAAGAAGTGGTGGTCCTTATGTACAATGGAATAACCCTCAGCCATGAAATCAATGTCAGAAGGCTAGTAGCAGCATGATGAGTGGCTTTAGCTATGACGATTCTAAGTGAAATAAGTCACACAGAAAAAGACACTTATCATAAGCTATCACTTATAGAGGGAATGTAAAAACCGCTACACTTGAACTGAATTACAAAACAGAACAGAGTCACACGTTTACAAAACACACTATGGCTGCTTAACGGGAAAGGTGGGGTGGGGTGATGCATAAAACAAGGGTTTCAAATGAGCTCAGATACCGTTCCATAAACCCAATATGTAATAGAAAGACCTACTCCTTGCTCAGTGAACTGGACTCAACACCCCCTATTCACCGCACAAGAATATATCTGACTAGTAAGAATCTTAAAACCTATGTATTGATATCTCTCTGGAAGTGAGTCAAGTGGCTGTAAAGCCGCATAAACACAGCCGTGAAAAACAGCTAAAACCCATTATAAAAATAAATTACTTTTAAAAACCCGTGAAACAAAGACAGTGAAAGAGAGAGAATTTCTTACAAAATTCGTTCAGGGGCTGTGATGCAACCTGGATTGACCATATCTAGACCCACAGCTGGATGAGACATAAGGGTGGACACTCTCGGGGCTGAGAGGTTTGGTGAGGTTGGGGGAGCAAACACAGAGCCTTTAAAGTAATACAGCTTGTTAGCCATCCCATGGGTCCCAAATCTCCAGGTTCAAGGGCATCTTCCTACCTCGAAAACATGCATGAGAAACCCAGAAGGTGGTACACCGTGTGATCGGGAAAGGTTTCTAAAACGCACCTCATTTCTCATCTCCTTGTGCTCGGGTTCGCCATTCCAGCCGCTTTACTAGCAATCTCCCTCCTTGGAGAATCAGCACCTTTAACCTCCCGTTCCGTACAGCTTGCAATTTGTCCTGAGGATGAACGGGAAGAGGGGGAGCCAATGAGAGACTAGCTCTAGGTGTTGGGACAGGCACAGGTCACTCTATTTTCCCATCAGGAAGAAGAATTAACCACAGGCTCAGCCTGCCGCCCGGAAGCAGAATAGGGCCTGAGGCAATCCTGCGCTTTTGTGGCCAGCTCCCAAAAAAGCGAGTTGAAAAATGGAGCTCAGGGGCACTGCAATTCACAAACCTGCAGAGTTATAAATGATAACTCTCGTCCACAAATATATTGAGGGAAGGCAACGAAGAGGATCTGAAAGCAAGGCAGAATTGCAGGAAACAGATTTCAGGAGGTCGATTCGAATCGCCTTTAAAGCACATGAAAAGCGGCAAAACGTCGACAATGATGCCCTTGGCCAAAAAGGGCGTATGCGTTTTTTCCTGAATATATTCAGGAAAAAACGCATACGCCCTTTTTGGCCAACCAAGCAACCTGGAAAGGCAAATCAGCGCTACAAAGAAGTCTCGCTTCCCATCGGTCAAAAGGGCCATGCGGAAAAAAGTGTCAAAACCAGAAATGCAGAACAGGCCATGGAGAAATGGGAGCCTTGCTACGCTGATGGGCGGGATGTAAATTGCCAACAGCCACTCTGGAGAAGTGTACGGTGTGTCCTGAAACATCGAAAAAGCACAGCTTAGAGCGCATAGGGCACTTCCACTCATGGGCGTATAAATTGGGAAAACTAAAAATCAGCAAGACACAGGCAACCCAAAGTTTGGGGCTGCTCTGTTGACAAGAACCTCCAATTCGTGACACCTTAAATATCCCAGGAAAGACAAAAATGGATAAAGAAGTGGTGGTCC
This sequence comes from Balaenoptera ricei, assembly GCF_028023285.1. Lineage (NCBI taxonomy): Eukaryota > Metazoa > Chordata > Mammalia > Artiodactyla > Balaenopteridae > Balaenoptera > Balaenoptera ricei. Next base: position 41,357,489 of record NC_082642.1, on the reverse strand, counting down.
TTATGTACAATGGAATATCACTCAGCCATGAAATCAATGTCATAAGGCTAGTAGCACCATGATGAGTGGTTTTAGCTATGACGATTCTAAGTGAAATAAGTCACACAGAAAAAGACACTTATCATAAGCTATCACTTATAGAGGGAATGTAAAAACCGCTACACTTGAACTGAATTATAAAACAGAACAGAGTCACACGTTTAGAAAACACACTATGGCTGCTTAACGGGAAAGGTGGGGTGGGGTGATGCATAAAACAAGGGTTTCAAATGAGCTCAGATACCGTTCCATAAACCCAATATGTAATAGAAAGACCTACTCTTTGCTCAGTAAACTGGACTCAACACCCCCTATTCACTGTGCAAGAATATATCTGACTAGTAAGAATCTTAAAACCTATGTATTGATATCTCTCTGGAAGTGAGTCAAGTGGCTGTAAAGCGGCAGAAACACAGCCGTGAAAAGCAGCTAAACCCCATTATAAAAATAAATTACTTTTAAAAACCCGTGAAACAAAGACAGTGAAAGAGAGAGAAATTCTTACAAAATTCGTTCAGGGGCTGTGATGCAACTTGGATTGACCATATCTAGACCCACAGCTGGATGAGACATAAGGGTGGACATTCTCGGGGCTGAGAGGTATGGTGAGGTTGGGGGAGCAAACGCAGAGCCTTTAAAGTAATACTGCCTGTTACCCATCCCATGGGTCCCAAATCTCCAGGTTCAAGGGCATCTTCCTACCTCGAAAACATGCATGAGAAACCCAGAAGGTGGTACACCGTGTGATGGGGAAAGGTTTCTAAAACGCACCTCATTTCTCATCTCCTTGTGCTCGGGTTCGCCATTCCAGCCGCTTTACTAGCAATCTCCCTCCTTGGAGAATCAGCACCTTTAACCTCCCTTTCCGTACAGCTTGCAATTTGTCCTGAGGATGAACGGGAAGAGGGTGAGCCAATGAGAGACTAGCTCTAGGTGTTGGGACAGGCACAGGTCACTCTATTTTCCCATCAGGAAGAAGAATTAACCACAGGCTCAGCCTGCCGCCCGGAAGCAGAATAGGGCCTGAGGCAATCCTGCGCTTTTGCGGCCAGCTCCCAAAAAAGCGAGTTGAAAAATGGAGCTCAGGGGCACTGCAATTCACAAACCTGCAGAGTTGTAAATGATAACTCTCGTCCACAAATATATTGAGGGAAGGCAACGAAGAGGATCTGAAAGCAAGGCAGAATTGCAGGAAACAGATTTCAGGAGGTCGATTCGAATCGCCTTTAAAGCACATGAAAAGCGGCAAAACGTCGACAATGATGCCCTTGGCCAAAAAGGGCGTATGCGTTTTTTCCTGAATATATTCAGGAAAAAACGCATATGCCCTTTTCGGCCAACCAAGCAACCTGGAAAGGCAAATCAGCGCTACAAAGAAGTCTCGCTTCCCATCGGTCAAAAGGGCCATGCGGAAAAAAGTGTCAAAACCAGAAATGCAGAACAGGCCATGGAGAAATGGGAGCCTTGCTACGCTGATGGGCGGGATGTAAATTGCCAAGAGCCACTCTGGAGAAGTGTACGGTGTGTCCTGAAACATCGAAAAAGCACAGCTTAGAGCGCATAGGGCACTTCCACTCATGGGCGTATAAATTGGGAAAACTAAAAATCAGCAAGACACAGGCACCCCAAAGTATGGGGCTGCTCTGTTGACAAGAACCTCCACTTCGTGACACCTTAAATATCCCAGGAAAGACAAAAATGGATAAAGAAGTGGTGGTCCTTATGTACAATGGAATATCACTCAGCCATGAAATCAATGTCATAAGGCTAGTAGCAGCATGATGAGTGGTTTTAGCTATGACGATTCTAAGTGAAATAAGTCACACAGAAAAAGACACTTATCATAAGCTATCACTTATAGAGGGAATGTAAAAACCGCTACACTTGAACTGAATTACCAAACAGAACAGAGTCACACGTTTAGAAAACACACTATGGCTGCTTAACGGGAAAGGTGGGGTGGGGTGATGCGTAAAACAAGGGTTTCAAATGAGCTCAGATACCGTTCCATAAACCCAATATGTAATAGAAAGACCTACTCCTTGCTCAGTGAAGTGGACTCAACACCCCCTATTCACCGCACAAGAATATATCTGACTAGTAAGAATCTTAAAACCTATGTATTGATATCTCTCTGGAAGTGAGTCAAGTGGGTGTAAAGCGGCAGAAACACAGCCGTGAAAAGCAGCTAAACCCCATTATAAAAATAAATTACTTTTAAAAACCCGTGAAACAAAGACAGTGAAAGAGAGAGAAATTCTTACAAAATTCGTTCAGGGGCTGTGATGCAACTTGGATTGACCATATCTAGACACACAGCTGGATGAGACATAAGGGTGGACATTCTCGGGGCTGAGAGGTTTGGTGAGGTTGGGGGAGCAAACGCAGAGCCTTTAAAGTAATACTGCCTGTTACCCATCCCATGGGTCCCAAATCTCCAGGTTCAAGGCCATCTTCCTACCTCGAAAACATGCATGAGAAACCCAGAAGGTGGTACACCGTGTGATCGGGAAAGGTTTCTAAAACGCACCTCATTTCTCATCTCCTTGTGCTCGGGTTCGCCATTCCAGCCGCTTTACTAGCAATCTCCCTCCTTGGAGAATCAGCACCTTTAACCTCCCGTTCCGTACAGCTTGCAATTTGTCCTGAGGATGAACGGGAAGAGGGGGAGCCAATGAGAGACTAGCTCTAGGTGTTGGGACAGGCACAGGTCACTCTATTTTCCCATCAGGAAGAAGAATTAACCACAGGCTCAGCCTGCCGCCGGGAACCAGAATAGGGCCTGAGGCGATCCTGCGCTTTTGCGGCCAGCTCCCAAAAAAGCGAGTTGAAAAATGGAGCTCAGGGGCACTGCAATTCACAAACCTGCAGAGTTATAAATGATAACTCTCGTCCACAAATATATTGAGGGAAGGCAACGAAGAGGATCTGAAAGCAAGGCAGAATTGCAGGAAACAGATTTCAGGAGGTCGATTCGAATCGCCTTTAAAGCACATGAAAAGCGGCAAAACGTCGACAATGATGCCCTTGGCCAAAAAGGGCGTATGCGTTTTTTCCTGAATATATTCAGGAAAAAACGCATACGCCCTTTTTGGCCAACCAAGCAACCTGGAAAGGCAAATCAGCGCTACAAAGAAGTCTCGCTTCCCATCGGTCAAAAGGGCCATGCGGAAAAAAGTGTCAAAACCAGAAATGCAGAACAGGCCATGGAGAAATGGGAGCCTTGCTACGCTGATGGGCGGGATGTAAATTGCCAACAGCCACTCTGGAGAAGTGTACGGTGTGTCCTGAAACATCGAAAAAACACAGCTTAGAGCGCATAGGGCACTTCCACTCATGGGCGTATAAATTGGGAAAACTAAAAATCAGCACGACAAAGGCACCCCAAAGTTTGGGGCTGCTCTGTTGACAAGAACCTCCACTTCGTGACACCTTAAATATCCCAGGAAAGAGAAAAATGGATAAAGAAGTGGTGGTCCTTATGTACAATGGAATATCACTCAGCCATGAAATCAATGTCATAAGGCTAGTAGCAGCATGATGAGTGGCTTTAGCTACGACGATTCTAAGTGAAATAAGTCATACAGAAAAACACACTTATTATAAGCTATCACTTATAGAGGGAATGTAAAAACCGCTACACTTGAACTGAATTACAAAACAGAACAGAGTCACACGTTTAGAAAACACATTATGGCTGCTTAACGGGAAAGGTGGGGTGGGGTGATGCATAAAACAAGGGTTTCAAATGAGCTCAGATACCGTTCCATAAACCCAATATGTAATAGAAAGACCTACTCCTTGCTCAGTGAACTGGACTCAACACCCCCTATTCACCGCACAAGAATATATCTGACTAGTAAGAATCTTAAAACCTATGTATTGATATCTCTCTGGAAGTGAGTCAAGTGGCTGTAAAGCGGCAGAAACACAGCCGTGAAAAGCAGCTAAACCCCATTATAAAAATAAATTCCTTTTAAAAATCCGTGAAACAAAGACAGTGAAAGAGAGAGAAATTCTTACAAAATTCGTTCAGGGGATGTGACGCAACCTGGATTGACCATATCTAGACCCACAGCTGGAGGAGACATAAGGGTGGACACTCTCGGGGCTGAGAGGTTTGGTGAGGTTGGGGGAGCAAACGCAGAGCCTTTAAAGTAATACTGCCTGTTACCCATCCCATGGGTCCCAAATCTCCAGTTCAAGGGCATCTTCCTACCTCGAAAACATGCATGAGAAACCCAGAAGGTGGTACACCGTGTGATCGGGAAAGGTTTCTAAAACGCACCTCATTTCTCATCTCCTTGTGCTCGGGTTCGCCATTCCAGCCGCTTTACTAGCAATCTCCCTCCTTGGAGAATCAGCACCTTTAACCTCCCGTTCCGTACAGCTTGCAATTTGTCCTGAGGATGAACGGGAAGAGGGGGAGCCAATGAGAGACTAGCTCTAGGTGTTGGGACAGGCACAGGTCACTCTATTTTCCCATCAGGAAGAAGAATTAACCACAGGCTCAGCCTGCCGCCAGGAAGCAGAATAGGGCCTGAGGCGATCCTGCGCTTTTGCGGCCAGCTCCCAAAAAAGCGAGTTGAAAAATGGAGCTCAGGGGCACTGCAATTCACAAACCTGCAGAGTTATAAATGATAACTCTCGTCCACAAATATATTGAGGGAAGGCAACGAAGAGGATCTGAAAGCAAGGCAGAATTGCAGGAAACAGATTTCAGGAGGTCGATTCGAATCGCCTTTAAAGCACATGAAAAGCGGCAAAACGTCGACAATGATGCCCTTGGCCAAAAAGGGCGTATGCGTTTTTTCCTGAATATATTCAGGAAAAAACGCATACGCCCTTTTTGGCCAACCAAGCAACCTGGAAAGGCAAATCAGCGCTACAAAGAAGTCTCGCTTCCCATCGGTCAAAAGGGCCATGCGGAAAAAAGTGTCAAAACCAGAAATGCAGAACAGGCCATGGAGAAATGGGAGCCTTGCTACGCTGATGGGCGGGATGTAAATTGCCAACAGCCACTCTGGAGAAGTGTACGGTGTGTCCTGAAACATCGAAAAAACACAGCTTAGAGCGCATAGGGCACTTCCACTCATGGGCGTATAAATTGGGAAAACTAAAAATCAGCAAGACACAGGCACCCGAAAGTTTAGGGCTGCTCTGTTGACAAGAACCTCCACTTCGTGACACCTTAAATATCCCAGGAAAGAGAAAAATGGATAAAGAAGTGGTGGTCCTTATGTACAATGGAATATCCCTCAGCCATGAAATCAATGTCATAAGGCTAGTAGCAGCATGATGAGTGGCTTTAGCTACGACGATTCTAAGTGAAATAAGTCACACAGAAAAAGACACTTATCATAAGCTATCACTTATAGAGGGAATGTAAAAACCGCTACACTTGAACTGAATTACAAAACAGAACAGAGTCACACGTTTACAAAACACACTATGGCTGCTTAACGGGAAAGGTGGGGTGGGGTGATGCATAAAACAAGGGTTTCAAATGAGCTCAGATACCGTTCCATAAACCCAATATGTAATAGAAAGACCTACTCCTTGCTCAGTGAACTGGACTCAACACCCCCTATTCACCGCACAAGAATATATCTGACTAGTAAGAATCTTAAAACCTATGTATTGATATCTCTCTGGAAGTGAGTCAAGTGGCTGTAAAGCCGCATAAACACAGCCGTGAAAAACAGCTAAACCCCATTATAAAAATAAATTACTTTTTAAAACCCGTGAAACAAAGACAGTGAAAGAGAGAGAATTTCTTACAAAATTCTTTCAGGGGCTGTGATGCAACCTGGATTGACCATATCTAGACCCACAGCTGGATGAGACATAAGGGTGGACACTCTCGGGGCTGAGAGGTTTGGTGAGGTTGGGGGCGCAAACGCAGAGCCTTTAAAGTAATACTGCCTGTTACCCATCCCATGGGTCCCAAATCTCCAGGTTCAAGGGCATCTTCCTACCTCGAAAACATGCATGAGAAACCCAGAAGGTGGTACACCGTGTGATCGGGAAAGGTTTCTAAAACGCACCTCATTTCTCATCTCCTTGTGCTCGGGTTCGCCATTCCAGCCGCTTTACTAGCAATCTCCCTCCTTGGAGAATCAGCACCTTTAACCTCCCGTTCCGTACAGCTTGCAATTTGTCCTGAGGATGAACGGGAAGAGGGGGAGCCAATGAGAGACTAGCTCTAGGTGTTGGGACAGGCACAGGTCACTCTATTTTCCCATCAGGAAGAAGAATTAACCACAGGCTCAGCCTGCCGCCCGGAAGCAGAATAGGGCCTGAGGCAATCCTGCGCTTTTGTGGCCAGCTCCCAAAAAAGCGAGTTGAAAAATGGAGCTCAGGGGAACTGCAATTCACAAACCTGCAGAGTTATAAATGATAACTCTCGTCCACAAATATATTGAGGGAAGGCAACGAAGAGGATCTGAAAGCAAGGCAGAATTGCAGGAAACAGATTTCAGGAGGTCGATTCGAATCGCCTTTAAAGCACATGAAAAGCGGCAAAACGTCGACAATGATGCCCTTGGCCAAAAAGGGCGTATGCGTTTTTTCCTGAATATATTCAGGAAAAAACGCATACGCCCTTTTTGGCCAACCAAGCAACCTGGAAAGGCAAATCAGCGCTACAAAGAAGTCTCGCTTCCCATCGGTCAAAAGGGCCATGCGGAAAAAAGTGTCAAAACCAGAAATGCAGAACAGGCCATGGAGAAATGGGAGCCTTGCTACGCTGATGGGCGGGATGTAAATTGCCAACAGCCACTCTGGAGAAGTGTACGGTGTGTCCTGAAACATCGAAAAAACACAGCTTAGAGCACATAGGGCACTTCCACTCATGGGCGTATAAATTGGGAAAACTAAAAATCAGCAAGACACAGGCACCCGAAAGTTTAGGGCTGCTCTGTTGACAAGAACCTCCACTTCATGACACCTTAAATATCCCAGGAAAGAGAAAAATGGATAAAGAAGTGGTGGTCCTTATGTACAATGGAATAACCCTCAGCCATGAAATCAATGTCAGAAGGCTAGTAGCAGCATGATGAGTGGCTTTAGCTATGACGATTCTAAGTGAAATAAGTCACACAGAAAAAGACACTTATCATAAGCTATCACTTATAGAGGGAATGTAAAAACCGCTACACTTGAACTGAATTACAAAACAGAACAGAGTCACACGTTTAGAAAACACACTATGGCTGCTTAACGGGAAAGGTGGGGTGGGGTGATGCATAAAACAAGGGTTTCAAATGAGCTCAGATACCGTTCCATAAACCCAATATGTAATAGAAAGACCTACTCCTTGCTCAGTGAACTGGACTCAACACCCCCTATTCACCGCACAAGAATATATCTGACTAGTAAGAATCTTAAAACCTATGTATTGATATCTCTCTGGAAGTGAGTCAAGTGGCTGTAAAGCCGCATAAACACAGCCGTGAAAAACAGCTAAAACCCATTATAAAAATAAATTACTTTTAAAAACCCGTGAAACAAAGACAGTGAAAGATAGAGAATTTCTTACAAAATTCGTTCAGGGGCTGTGATGCAACCTGGATTGACCATATCTAGACCCACAGCTGGATGAGACATAAGGGTGGACACTCTCGGGGCTGAGAGGTTTGGTGAGGTTGGGGGAGCAAACACAGAGCCTTTAAAGTAATACAGCTTGTTAGCCATCCCATGGGTCCCAAATCTCCAGGTTCAAGGGCATCTTCCTACCTCGAAAACATGCATGAGAAACCCAGAAGGTGGTACACCGTGTGATCGGGAAAGGTTTCTAAAACGCACCTCATTTCTCATCTCCTTGTGCTCGGGTTCGCCATTCCAGCCGCTTTACTAGCAATCTCCCTCCTTGGAGAATCAGCACCTTTAACCTCCCGTTCCGTACAGCTTGCAATTTGTCCTGAGGATGAACGGGAAGAGGGGGAGCCAATGAGAGACTAGCTCTAGGTGTTGGGACAGGCACAGGTCACTCTATTTTCCCATCAGGAAGAAGAATTAACCACAGGCTCAGCCTGCCGCCTGGAAGCAGAATAGGGCCTGAGGCAATCCTGCGCTTTTGTGGCCAGCTCCCAAAAAAGCGAGTTGAAAAATGGAGCTCAGGGGCACTGCAATTCACAAACCTGCAGAGTTATAAATGATAACTCTCGTCCACAAATATATTGAGGGAAGGCAACGAAGAGGATCTGAAAGCAAGGCAGAATTGCAGGAAACAGATTTCAGGAGGTCGATTCGAATCGCCTTTAAAGCACATGAAAAGCGGCAAAACGTCGACAATGATGCCCTTGGCCAAAAAGGGCGTATGCGTTTTTTCCTGAATATATTCAGGAAAAAACGCATACGCCCTTTTTGGCCAACCAAGCAACCTGGAAAGGCAAATCAGCGCTACAAAGAAGTCTCGCTTCCCATCGGTCAAAAGGGCCATGCGGAAAAAAGTGTCAAAACCAGAAATGCAGAACAGGCCATGGAGAAATGGGAGCCTTGCTACGCTGATGGGCGGGATGTAAATTGCCAACAGCCACTCTGGAGAAGTGTACGGTGTGTCCTGAAACATCGAAAAAGCACAGCTTAGAGCGCATAGGGCACTTCCACTCATGGGCGTATAAATTGGGAAAACTAAAAATCAGCAAGACACAGGCAACCCAAAGTTTGGGGCTGCTCTGTTGACAAGAACCTCCAATTCGTGACACCTTAAATATCCCAGGAAAGAGAAAAATGGATAAAGAAGTGGTGGTCCTTATGTACAATGGAATATCACTCAGCCATGAAATCAATGTCATAAGGCTAGTAGCACCATGATGAGTGGTTTTAGCTATGACGATTCTAAGTGAAATAAGTCACACAGAAAAAGACACTTATCATAAGCTATCACTTATAGAGGGAATGTAAAAACTGCTACACTTGAACTGAATTACCAAACAGAACAGAGTCACACGTTTAGAAAACACACTATGGCTGCTTAACGGGAAAGGTGGGGTGGGGTGATGCGTAAAACAAGGGTTTCAAATGAGCTCAGATACCGTTCCATAAACCCAATATGTAATAGAAAGACCTACTCCTTGCTCAGTGAAGTGGACGCAACACCCCCTATTCACCGCACAAGAATATATCTGACTAGTAAGAATCTTAAAACCTATGTATTGATATCTCTCTGGAAGTGAGTCAAGTGGGTGTAAAGCGGCAGAAACACAGCCGTGAAAAGCAGCTAAACCCCATTATAAAAATAAATTACTTTTAAAAACCCGTGAAACAAAGACAGTGAAAGAGAGAGAAATTCTTACAAAATTCGTTCAGGGGCTGTGATGCAACTTGGATTGACCATATCTAGACCCACAGCTGGATGAGACATAAGGGTGGACATTCTCGGGGCTGAGAGGTATGGTGAGGTTGGGGGAGCAAACGCAGAGCCTTTAAAGTAATACTGCCTGTTACCCATCCCATGGGTCCCAAATCTCCAGGTTCAAGGGCATCTTCCTACCTCGAAAACATGCATGAGAAACCCAGAAGGTGGTACACCGTGTGATGGGGATAGGTTTCTAAAACGCACCTCATTTCTCATCTCCTTGTGCTCGGGTTCGCCATTCCAGCCGCTTTACTAGCAATCTCCCTCCTTGGAGAATCAGCACCTTTAACCTCCCGTTCCGTACAGCTTGCAATTTGTCCTGAGGATGAACGGGAAGAGGGTGAGCCAATGAGAGACTAGCTCTAGGTGTTGGGACAGGCACAGGTCACTCTATTTTCCCATCAGGAAGAAGAATTAACCACAGGCTCAGCCTGCCGCCCGGAAGCAGAATAGGGCCTGAGGCAATCCTGCGCTTTTGCGGCCAGCTCTCAAAAAAGCGAGTTGAAAAATGGAGCTCAGGGGCACTGCAATTCACAAACCTGCAGAGTTGTAAATGATAACTCTCGTCCACAAATATATTGAGGGAAGGCAACGAAGAGGATCTGAAAGCAAGGCAGAATTGCAGGAAACAGATTTCAGGAGGTCGATTCGAATCGCCTTTAAAGCACATGAAAAGCGGCAAAACGTCGACAATGATGCCCTTGGCCAAAAAGGGCGTATGCGTTTTTTCCTGAATATATTCAGGAAAAAACGCATATGCCCTTTTCGGCCAACCAAGCAACCTGGAAAGGCAAATCAGCGCTACAAAGAAGTCTCGCTTCCCATCGGTCAAAAGGGCCATGCGGAAAAAAGTGTCAAAACCAGAAATGCAGAACAGGCCATGGAGAAATGGGAGCCTTGCTACGCTGATGGGCGGGATGTAAATTGCCAAGAGCCACTCTGGAGAAGTGTACGGTGTGTCCTGAAACATCGAAAAAGCACAGCTTAGAGCGCATAGGGCACTTCCACTCATGGGCGTATAAATTGGGAAAACTAAAAATCAGCAAGACACAGGCACCCCAAAGTATGGGGCTGCTCTGTTGACAAGAACCTCCACTTCGTGACACCTTAAATATCCCAGGAAAGATAAAAATGGATAAAGAAGTGGTGGTCCTTATGTACAATGGAATATCACTCAGCCATGAAATCAATGTCATAAGGCTAGTAGCAGCATGATGAGTGGTTTTAGCTATGACGATTCTAAGTGAAATAAGTCACACAGAAAAAGACACTTATCATAAGCTATCACTTATAGAGGGAATGTAAAAACCGCTACACTTGAACTGAATTACCAAACAGAACAGAGTCACACGTTTAGAAAACACACTATGGCTGCTTAACGGGAAAGGTGGGGTGGGGTGATGCGTAAAACAAGGGTTTCAAATGAGCTCAGATACCGTTCCATAAACCCAATATGTAATAGAAAGACCTACTCCTTGCTCAGTGAAGTGGACTCAACACCCCCTATTCACCGCACAAGAATATATCTGACTAGTAAGAATCTTAAAACCTATGTATTGATATCTCTCTGGAAGTGAGTCAAGTGGGTGTAAAGCGGCAGAAACACAGCCGTGAAAAGCAGCTAAACCCCATTATAAAAATAAATTACTTTTAAAAACCCGTGAAACAAAGACAGTGAAAGAGAGAGAAATTCTTACAAAATTCGTTCAGGGGCTGTGATGCAACTTGGATTGACCATATCTAGACACACAGCTGGATGAGACATAAGGGTGGACATTCTCGGGGCTGAGAGGTTTGGTGAGGTTGGGGGAGCAAACGCAGAGCCTTTAAAGTAATACTGCCTGTTACCCATCCCATGGGTCCCAAATCTCCAGGTTCAAGGCCATCTTCCTACCTCGAAAACATGCATGAGAAACCCAGAAGGTGGTACACCGTGTGATCGGGAAAGGTTTCTAAAACGCACCTCATTTCTCATCTCCTTGTGCTCGGGTTCGCCATTCCAGCCGCTTTACTAGCAATCTCCCTCCTTGGAGAATCAGCACCTTTAACCTCCCGTTCCGTACAGCTTGCAATTTGTCCTGAGGATGAACGGGAAGAGGGGGAGCCAATGAGAGACTAGCTCTAGGTGTTGGGACAGGCACAGGTCACTCTATTTTCCCATCAGGAAGAAGAATTAACCACAGGCTCAGCCTGCCGCCGGGAACCAGAATAGGGCCTGAGGCGATCCTGCGCTTTTGCGGCCAGCTCCCAAAAAAGCGAGTTGAAAAATGGAGCTCAGGGGCACTGCAATTCACAAACCTGCAGAGTTATAAATGATAACTCTCGTCCACAAATATATTGAGGGAAGGCAACGAAGAGGATCTGAAAGCAAGGCAGAATTGCAGGAAACAGATTTCAGGAGGTCGATTCGAATCGCCTTTAAAGCACATGAAAAGCGGCAAAACGTCGACAATGATGCCCTTGGCCAAAAAGGGCGTATGCGTTTTTTCCTGAATATATTCAGGAAAAAACGCATACGCCCTTTTTGGCCAACCAAGCAACCTGGAAAGGCAAATCAGCGCTACAAAGAAGTCTCGCTTCCCATCGGTCAAAAGGGCCATGCGGAAAAAAGTGTCAAAACCAGAAATGCAGAACAGGCCATGGAGAAATGGGAGCCTTGCTACGCTGATGGGCGGGATGTAAATTGCCAACAGCCACTCTGGAGAAGTGTACGGTGTGTCCTGAAACATCGAAAAAACACAGCTTAGAGCACATAGGGCACTTCCACTCATGGGCGTATAAATTGGGAAAACTAAAAATCAGCAAGACACAGGCACCCGAAAGTTTAGGGCTGCTCTGTTGACAAGAACCTCCACTTCATGACACCTTAAATATCCCAGGAAAGAGAAAAATGGATAAAGAAGTGGTGGTCCTTATGTACAATGGAATAACCCTCAGCCATGAAATCAATGTCAGAAGGCTAGTAGCAGCATGATGAGTGGCTTTAGCTATGACGATTCTAAGTGAAATAAGTCACACAGAAAAAGACACTTATCATAAGCTATCACTTATAGAGGGAATGTAAAAACCGCTACACTTGAACTGAATTACAAAACAGAACAGAGTCACACGTTTAGAAAACACACTATGGCTGCTTAACGGGAAAGGTGGGGTGGGGTGATGCATAAAACAAGGGTTTCAAATGAGCTCAGATACCGTTCCATAAACCCAATATGTAATAGAAAGACCTACTCCTTGCTCAGTGAACTGGACTCAACACCCCCTATTCACCGCACAAGAATATATCTGACTAGTAAGAATCTTAAAACCTATGTATTGATATCTCTCTGGAAGTGAGTCAAGTGGCTGTAAAGCCGCATAAACACAGCCGTGAAAAACAGCTAAAACCCATTATAAAAATAAATTACTTTTAAAAACCCGTGAAACAAAGACAGTGAAAGATAGAGAATTTCTTACAAAATTCGTTCAGGGGCTGTGATGCAACCTGGATTGACCATATCTAGACCCACAGCTGGATGAGACATAAGGGTGGACACTCTCGGGGCTGAGAGGTTTGGTGAGGTTGGGGGAGCAAACACAGAGCCTTTAAAGTAATACAGCTTGTTAGCCATCCCATGGGTCCCAAATCTCCAGGTTCAAGGGCATCTTCCTACCTCGAAAACATGCATGAGAAACCCAGAAGGTGGTACACCGTGTGATCGGGAAAGGTTTCTAAAACGCACCTCATTTCTCATCTCCTTGTGCTCGGGTTCGCCATTCCAGCCGCTTTACTAGCAATCTCCCTCCTTGGAGAATCAGCACCTTTAACCTCCCGTTCCGTACAGCTTGCAATTTGTCCTGAGGATGAACGGGAAGAGGGGGAGCCAATGAGAGACTAGCTCTAGGTGTTGGGACAGGCACAGGTCACTCTATTTTCCCATCAGGAAGAAGAATTAACCACAGGCTCAGCCTGCCGCCTGGAAGCAGAATAGGGCCTGAGGCAATCCTGCGCTTTTGTGGCCAGCTCCCAAAAAAGCGAGTTGAAAAATGGAGCTCAGGGGCACTGCAATTCACAAACCTGCAGAGTTATAAATGATAACTCTCGTCCACAAATATATTGAGGGAAGGCAACGAAGAGGATCTGAAAGCAAGGCAGAATTGCAGGAAACAGATTTCAGGAGGTCGATTCGAATCGCCTTTAAAGCACATGAAAAGCGGCAAAACGTCGACAATGATGCCCTTGGCCAAAAAGGGCGTATGCGTTTTTTCCTGAATATATTCAGGAAAAAACGCATACGCCCTTTTTGGCCAACCAAGCAACCTGGAAAGGCAAATCAGCGCTACAAAGAAGTCTCGCTTCCCATCGGTCAAAAGGGCCATGCGGAAAAAAGTGTCAAAACCAGAAATGCAGAACAGGCCATGGAGAAATGGGAGCCTTGCTACGCTGATGGGCGGGATGTAAATTGCCAACAGCCACTCTGGAGAAGTGTACGGTGTGTCCTGAAACATCGAAAAAGCACAGCTTAGAGCGCATAGGGCACTTCCACTCATGGGCGTATAAATTGGGAAAACTAAAAATCAGCAAGACACAGGCAACCCAAAGTTTGGGGCTGCTCTGTTGACAAGAACCTCCAATTCGTGACACCTTAAATATCCCAGGAAAGAGAAAAATGGATAAAGAAGTGGTGGTCCTTATGTACAATGGAATATCACTCAGCCATGAAATCAATGTCATAAGGCTAGTAGCACCATGATGAGTGGTTTTAGCTATGACGATTCTAAGTGAAATAAGTCACACAGAAAAAGACACTTATCATAAGCTATCACTTATAGAGGGAATGTAAAAACTGCTACACTTGAACTGAATTACCAAACAGAACAGAGTCACACGTTTAGAAAACACACTATGGCTGCTTAACGGGAAAGGTGGGGTGGGGTGATGCGTAAAACAAGGGTTTCAAATGAGCTCAGATACCGTTCCATAAACCCAATATGTAATAGAAAGACCTACTCCTTGCTCAGTGAAGTGGACGCAACACCCCCTATTCACCGCACAAGAATATATCTGACTAGTAAGAATCTTAAAACCTATGTATTGATATCTCTCTGGAAGTGAGTCAAGTGGGTGTAAAGCGGCAGAAACACAGCCGTGAAAAGCAGCTAAACCCCATTATAAAAATAAATTACTTTTAAAAACCCGTGAAACAAAGACAGTGAAAGAGAGAGAAATTCTTACAAAATTCGTTCAGGGGCTGTGATGCAACTTGGATTGACCATATCTAGACCCACAGCTGGATGAGACATAAGGGTGGACATTCTCGGGGCTGAGAGGTATGGTGAGGTTGGGGGAGCAAACGCAGAGCCTTTAAAGTAATACTGCCTGTTACCCATCCCATGGGTCCCAAATCTCCAGGTTCAAGGGCATCTTCCTACCTCGAAAACATGCATGAGAAACCCAGAAGGTGGTACACCGTGTGATGGGGATAGGTTTCTAAAACGCACCTCATTTCTCATCTCCTTGTGCTCGGGTTCGCCATTCCAGCCGCTTTACTAGCAATCTCCCTCCTTGGAGAATCAGCACCTTTAACCTCCCGTTCCGTACAGCTTGCAATTTGTCCTGAGGATGAACGGGAAGAGGGTGAGCCAATGAGAGACTAGCTCTAGGTGTTGGGACAGGCACAGGTCACTCTATTTTCCCATCAGGAAGAAGAATTAACCACAGGCTCAGCCTGCCGCCCGGAAGCAGAATAGGGCCTGAGGCAATCCTGCGCTTTTGCGGCCAGCTCTCAAAAAAGCGAGTTGAAAAATGGAGCTCAGGGGCACTGCAATTCACAAACCTGCAGAGTTGTAAATGATAACTCTCGTCCACAAATATATTGAGGGAAGGCAACGAAGAGGATCTGAAAGCAAGGCAGAATTGCAGGAAACAGATTTCAGGAGGTCGATTCGAATCGCCTTTAAAGCACATGAAAAGCGGCAAAACGTCGACAATGATGCCCTTGGCCAAAAAGGGCGTATGCGTTTTTTCCTGAATATATTCAGGAAAAAACGCATATGCCCTTTTCGGCCAACCAAGCAACCTGGAAAGGCAAATCAGCGCTACAAAGAAGTCTCGCTTCCCATCGGTCAAAAGGGCCATGCGGAAAAAAGTGTCAAAACCAGAAATGCAGAACAGGCCATGGAGAAATGGGAGCCTTGCTACGCTGATGGGCGGGATGTAAATTGCCAAGAGCCACTCTGGAGAAGTGTACGGTGTGTCCTGAAACATCGAAAAAGCACAGCTTAGAGCGCATAGGGCACTTCCACTCATGGGCGTATAAATTGGGAAAACTAAAAATCAGCAAGACACAGGCACCCCAAAGTATGGGGCTGCTCTGTTGACAAGAACCTCCACTTCGTGACACCTTAAATATCCCAGGAAAGATAAAAATGGATAAAGAAGTGGTGGTCCTTATGTACAATGGAATATCACTCAGCCATGAAATCAATGTCATAAGGCTAGTAGCAGCATGATGAGTGGTTTTAGCTATGACGATTCTAAGTGAAATAAGTCACACAGAAAAAGACACTTATCATAAGCTATCACTTATAGAGGGAATGTAAAAACCGCTACACTTGAACTGAATTACCAAACAGAACAGAGTCACACGTTTAGAAAACACACTATGGCTGCTTAACGGGAAAGGTGGGGTGGGGTGATGCGTAAAACAAGGGTTTCAAATGAGCTCAGATACCGTTCCATAAACCCAATATGTAATAGAAAGACCTACTCCTTGCTCAGTGAAGTGGACTCAACACCCCCTATTCACCGCACAAGAATATATCTGACTAGTAAGAATCTTAAAACCTATGTATTGATATCTCTCTGGAAGTGAGTCAAGTGGGTGTAAAGCGGCAGAAACACAGCCGTGAAAAGCAGCTAAACCCCATTATAAAAATAAATTACTTTTAAAAACCCGTGAAACAAAGACAGTGAAAGAGAGAGAAATTCTTACAAAATTCGTTCAGGGGCTGTGATGCAACTTGGATTGACCATATCTAGACACACAGCTGGATGAGACATAAGGGTGGACATTCTCGGGGCTGAGAGGTTTGGTGAGGTTGGGGGAGCAAACGCAGAGCCTTTAAAGTAATACTGCCTGTTACCCATCCCATGGGTCCCAAATCTCCAGGTTCAAGGCCATCTTCCTACCTCGAAAACATGCATGAGAAACCCAGAAGGTGGTACACCGTGTGATCGGGAAAGGTTTCTAAAACGCACCTCATTTCTCATCTCCTTGTGCTCGGGTTCGCCATTCCAGCCGCTTTACTAGCAATCTCCCTCCTTGGAGAATCAGCACCTTTAACCTCCCGTTCCGTACAGCTTGCAATTTGTCCTGAGGATGAACGGGAAGAGGGGGAGCCAATGAGAGACTAGCTCTAGGTGTTGGGACAGGCACAGGTCACTCTATTTTCCCATCAGGAAGAAGAATTAACCACAGGCTCAGCCTGCCGCCGGGAACCAGAATAGGGCCTGAGGCGATCCTGCGCTTTTGCGGCCAGCTCCCAAAAAAGCGAGTTGAAAAATGGAGCTCAGGGGCACTGCAATTCACAAACCTGCAGAGTTATAAATGATAACTCTCGTCCACAAATATATTGAGGGAAGGCAACGAAGAGGATCTGAAAGCAAGGCAGAATTGCAGGAAACAGATTTCAGGAGGTCGATTCGAATCGCCTTTAAAGCACATGAAAAGCGGCAAAACGTCGACAATGATGCCCTTGGCCAAAAAGGGCGTATGCGTTTTTTCCTGAATATATTCAGGAAAAAACGCATACGCCCTTTTTGGCCAACCAAGCAACCTGGAAAGGCAAATCAGCGCTACAAAGAAGTCTCGCTTCCCATCGGTCAAAAGGGCCATGCGGAAAAAAGTGTCAAAACCAGAAATGCAGAACAGGCCATGGAGAAATGGGAGCCTTGCTACGCTGATGGGCGGGATGTAAATTGCCAACAGCCACTCTGGAGAAGTGTACGGTGTGTCCTGAAACATCGAAAAAACACAGCTTAGAGCGCATAGGGCACTTCCACTCATGGGCGTTTAAATTGGGAAAACTAAAAATCAGCAAGACAAAGGCACCCCAAAGTTTGGGGCTGCTCTGTTGACAAGAACCTCCACTTCGTGACACCTTAAATATCCCAGGAAAGAGAAAAATGGATAAAGAAGTGGTGGTCCTTATGTACAATGGAATATCACTCAGCCATGAAATCAATGTCATAAGGCTAGTAGCAGCATGATGAGTGGCTTTAGCTACGACGATTCTAAGTGAAATAAGTCATACAGAAAAACACACTTATTATAAGCTATCACTTATAGAGGGAATGTAAAAACCGCTACACTTGAACTGAATTACAAAACAGAACAGAGTCACACGTTTAGAAAACACATTATGGCTGCTTAACGGGAAAGGTGGGGTGGGGTGATGCATAAAACAAGGGTTTCAAATGAGCTCAGATACCGTTCCATAAACCCCATATGTAATAGAAAGACCTACTCCTTGCTCAGTGAACTGGACTCAACACCCCCTATTCACCGCACAAGAATATATCTGACTAGTAAGAATCTTAAAACCTATGTATTGATATCTCTCTGGAA
Source organism: Balaenoptera ricei (assembly GCF_028023285.1). Taxonomy (NCBI): domain Eukaryota; kingdom Metazoa; phylum Chordata; class Mammalia; order Artiodactyla; family Balaenopteridae; genus Balaenoptera; species Balaenoptera ricei. The sequence goes on along the minus strand of NC_082642.1, from coordinate 41,339,480 downwards.
GTGAGTCAAGTGGCTGTAAAGCGGCAGAAACACAGCCGTGAAAAGCAGCTAAAACCCATTATAAAAATAAATTCCTTTTAAAAACCCGTGAAACAAAGACAGTGAAAGAGAGAGAAATTCTTACAAAATTCGTTCAGGGGCTGTGACGCAACCTGGATTGACCATATCTAGACCCACAGCTGGAGGAGACATAAGGGTGGACACTCTCGGGGCTGAGAGGTTTGGTGAGGTTGGGGGAGCAAACGCAGAGCCTTTAAAGTAATACTGCCTGTTACCCATCCCATGGGTCCCAAATCTCCAGGTTCAAGGGCATCTTCCTACCTCGAAAACATGCATGAGAAACCCAGAAGGTGGTACACCGTGTGATCGGGAAAGGTTTCTAAAACGCACCTCATTTCTCATCTCCTTGTGCTCGGGTTCGCCATTCCAGCCGCTTTACTAGCAATCTCCCTCCTTGGAGAATCAGCACCTTTAACCTCCCGTTCCGTACAGCTTGCAATTTGTCCTGAGGATGAACGGGAAGAGGGGGAGCCAATGAGAGACTAGCTCTAGGTGTTGGGACAGGCACAGGTCACTCTATTTTCCCATCAGGAAGAAGAATTAACCACAGGCTCAGCCTGCCACCGGGAAGCAGAATAGGGCCTGAGGCAATCCTGCGCTTTTGCGGCCAGCTCCCAAAAAAGCGAGTTGAAAAATGGAGCTCAGGGGCACTGCAATTCACAAACCTGCAGAGTTGTAAATGATAACTCTCGTCCACAAATATATTGAGGGAAGGCAACGAAGAGGATCTGAAAGCAAGGCAGAATTGCAGGAAACAGATTTCAGGAGGTCGATTCGAATCGCCTTTAAAGCACATGAAAAGCGGCAAAACGTCGACAATGATGCCCTTGGCCAAAAAGGGCGTATGCGTTTTTTCCTGAATATATTCAGGAAAAAACGCATACGCCCTTTTCGGGCAACCAAGCAACCTGGAAAGGCAAATCAGCGCTACAAAGAAGTCTCGCTTCCCATCAGTCAAAAGGGCCATGCGGAAAAAAGTGTCAAAACCAGAAATGCAGAACAGGCCATGGAGAAATGGGAGCCTTGCTACGCTGATGGGCGGGATGTAAATTGCCAACAGCCACTCTGGAGAAGTGTACGGTGTGTCCTGAAACATCGAAAAAACACAGCTTAGAGTGCATAGGGCACTTCCACTCATGGGCGTATAAATTGGGAAAACTAAAAATCAGCAAGACAAAGGCACCCCAAAGTTTGGGGCTGCTCTGTTGACAAGAACCTCCACTTCGTGACACCTTAAATATCCCAGGAAAGAGAAAAATGGATAAAGAAGTGGTGGTCCTTATGTACAATGGAATATCACTCAGCCATGAAATCAATGTCATAAGGCTAGTAGCAGCATGATGAGTGGCTTTAGCTACGACGATTCTAAGTGAAATAAGTCATACAGAAAAACACACTTATTATAAGCTATCACTTATAGAGGGAATGTAAAAACCGCTACACTTGAACTGAATTACCAAACAGAACAGAGTCACACGTTTAGAAAACACACTATGGCTGCTTAACGGGAAAGGTGGGGTGGGGTGATGCGTAAAACAAGGGTTTCAAATGAGCTCAGATACCGTTCCATAAACCCAATATGTAATAGAAAGACCTACTCCTTGCTCAGTGAAGTGGACTCAACACCCCCTATTCACCGCACAAGAATATATCTGACTAGTAAGAATCTTAAAACCTATGTATTGATATCTCTCTGGAAGTGAGTCAAGTGGGTGTAAAGCGGCAGAAACACAGCCGTGAAAAGCAGCTAAACCCCATTATAAAAATAAATTCCTTTTAAAAACCCGTGAAACAAAGACAGTGAAAGAGAGAGAAATTCTTACAAAATTCGTTCAGGGGCTGTGATGCAACTTGGATTGACCATATCTAGACCCACAGCTGGATGAGACATAAGGGTGGACATTCTCGGGGCTGAGAGGTATGGTGAGGTTGGGGGAGCAAACGCAGAGCCTTTAAAGTAATACTGCCTGTTACCCATCCCATGGGTCCCAAATCTCCAGGTTCAAGGGCATCTTCCTACCTCGAAAACATGCATGAGAAACCCAGAAGGTGGTACACCGTGTGATGGGGAAAGGTTTCTAAAACGCACCTCATTTCTCATCTCCTTGTGCTCGGGTTCGCCATTCCAGCCGCTTTACTAGCAATCTCCCTCCTTGGAGAATCAGCACCTTTAACCTCCCGTTCCGTACAGCTTGCAATTTGTCCTGAGGATGAACGGGAAGAGGGGGAGCCAATGAGAGACTAGCTCTAGGTGTTGGGACAGGCACAGGTCACTCTATTTTCCCATCAGGAAGAAGAATTAACCACAGGCTCAGCCTGCCGCCCGGAAGCAGAATAGGGCCTGAGGCAATCCTGCGCTTTTGCGGCCAGCTCCCAAAAAAGCGAGTTGAAAAATGGAGCTCAGGGGCACTGCAATTCACAAACCTGCAGAGTTGTAAATGATAACTCTCGTCCACAAATATATTGAGGGAAGGCAACGAAGAGGATCTGAAAGCAAGGCAGAATTGCAGGAAACAGATTTCAGGAGGTCGATTCGAATCGCCTTTAAAGCACATGAAAAGCGGCAAAACGTCGACAATGATGCCCTTGGCCAAAAAGGGCGTATGCGTTTTTTCCTGAATATATTCAGGAAAAAACGCATACGCCCTTTTCGGCCAACCAAGCAACCTGGAAAGGCAAATCAGCGCTACAAAGAAGTCTCGCTTCCCATCGGTCAAAAGGGCCATGCGGAAAAAAGTGTCAAAACCAGAAATGCAGAACAGGCCATGGAGAAATGGGAGCCTTGCTACGCTGATGGGCGGGATGTAAATTGCCAAGAGCCACTCTGGAGAAGTGTACGGTGTGTCCTGAAACATCGAAAAAGCACAGCTTAGAGCGCATAGGGCACTTCCACTCATGGGCGTATAAATTGGGAAAACTAAAAATCAGCAAGACACAGGCACCCCAAAGTATGGGGCTGCTTTGTTGACAAGAACCTCCACTTCGTGACACCTTAAATATCCCAGGAAAGACAAAAATGGATAAAGAAGTGGTGGTCCTTATGTACAATGGAATATCACTCAGCCATGAAATCAATGTCATAAGGCTAGTAGCAGCATGATGAGTGGTTTTAGCTATGACGATTCTAAGTGAAATAAGTCACACAGAAAAAGACACTTATCATAAGCTATCACTTATAGAGGGAATGTAAAAACCGCTACACTTGAACTGAATTACCAAACAGAACAGAGTCACACGTTTAGAAAACACACTATGGCTGCTTAACGGGAAAGGTGGGGTGGGGTGATGCGTAAAACAAGGGTTTCAAATGAGCTCAGATACCGTTCCATAAACCCAATATGTAATAGAAAGACCTACTCCTTGCTCAGTGAAGTGGACTCAACACCCCCTATTCACCGCACAAGAATATATCTGACTAGTAAGAATCTTAAAACCTATGTATTGATATCTCTCTGGAAGTGAGTCAAGTGGGTGTAAAGCGGCAGAAACACAGCCGTGAAAAGCAGCTAAACCCCATTATAAAAATAAATTACTTTTAAAAACCCGTGAAACAAAGACAGTGAAAGAGAGAGAAATTCTTACAAAATTCGTTCAGGGGCTGTGATGCAACTTGGATTGACCATATCTAGACACACAGCTGGATGAGACATAAGGGTGGACATTCTCGGGGCTGAGAGGTTTGGTGAGGTTGGGGGAGCAAACGCAGAGCCTTTAAAGTAATACTGCCTGTTACCCATCCCATGGGTCCCAAATCTCCAGGTTCAAGGGCATCTTCCTACCTCGAAAACATGCATGAGAAACCCAGAAGGTGGTACACCGTGTGATCGGGAAAGGTTTCTAAAACGCACCTCATTTCTCATCTCCTTGTGCTCGGGTTCGCCATTCCAGCCGCTTTACTAGCAATCTCCCTCCTTGGAGAATCAGCACCTTTAACCTCCCGTTCCGTACAGCTTGCAATTTGTCCTGAGGATGAACGGGAAGAGGGGGAGCCAATGAGAGACTAGCTCTAGGTGTTGGGACAGGCACAGGTCACTCTATTTTCCCATCAGGAAGAAGAATTAACCACAGGCTCAGCCTGCCGCCGGGAACCAGAATAGGGCCTGAGGCGATCCTGCGCTTTTGCGGCCAGCTCCCAAAAAAGCGAGTTGAAAAATGGAGCTCAGGGGCACTGCAATTCACAAACCTGCAGAGTTATAAATGATAACTCTCGTCCACAAATATATTGAGGGAAGGCAACGAAGAGGATCTGAAAGCAAGGCAGAATTGCAGGAAACAGATTTCAGGAGGTCGATTCGAATCGCCTTTAAAGCACATGAAAAGCGGCAAAACGTCGACAATGATGCCCTTGGCCAAAAAGGGCGTATGCGTTTTTTCCTGAATATATTCAGGAAAAAACGCATACGCCCTTTTTGGCCAACCAAGCAACCTGGAAAGGCAAATCAGCGCTACAAAGAAGTCTCGCTTCCCATCGGTCAAAAGGGCCATGCGGAAAAAAGTGTCAAAACCAGAAATGCAGAACAGGCCATGGAGAAATGGGAGCCTTGCTACGCTGATGGGCGGGATGTAAATTGCCAACAGCCACTCTGGAGAAGTGTACGGTGTGTCCTGAAACATCGAAAAAACACAGCTTAGAGCGCATAGGGCACTTCCACTCATGGGCGTATAAATTGGGAAAACTAAAAATCAGCAAGACAAAGGCACCCCAAAGTTTGGGGCTGCTCTGTTGACAAGAACCTCCACTTCGTGACACCTTAAATATCCCAGGAAAGAGAAAAATGGATAAAGAAGTGGTGGTCCTTATGTACAATGGAATATCACTCAGCCATGAAATCAATGTCATAAGGCTAGTAGCAGCATGATGAGTGGCTTTAGCTACGACGATTCTAAGTGAAATAAGTCATACAGAAAAACACACTTATTATAAGCTATCACTTATAGAGGGAATGTAAAAACCGCTACACTTGAACTGAATTACAAAACAGAACAGAGTCACACGTTTAGAAAACACATTATGGCTGCTTAACGGGAAAGGTGGGGTGGGGTGATGCATAAAACAAGGGTTTCAAATGAGCTCAGATACCGTTCCATAAACCCAATATGTAATAGAAAGACCTACTCCTTGCTCAGTGAACTGGACTCAACACCCCCTATTCACCGCACAAGAATATATCTGACTAGTAAGAATCTTAAAACCTATGTATTGATATCTCTCTGGAAGTGAGTCAAGTGGCTGTAAAGCGGCAGAAACACAGCCGTGAAAAGCAGCTAAAACCCATTATAAAAATAAATTCCTTTTAAAAACCCGTGAAACAAAGACAGTGAAAGAGAGAGAAATTCTTACAAAATTCGTTCAGGGGCTGTGACGCAACCTGGATTGACCATATCTAGACCCACAGCTGGAGGAGACATAAGGGTGGACACTCTCGGGGCTGAGAGGTTTGGTGAGGTTGGGGGAGCAAACGCAGAGCCTTTAAAGTAATACTGCCTGTTACCCATCCCATGGGTCCCAAATCTCCAGGTTCAAGGGCATCTTCCTACCTCGAAAACATGCATGAGAAACCCAGAAGGTGGTACACCGTGTGATCGGGAAAGGTTTCTAAAACGCACCTCATTTCTCATCTCCTTGTGCTCGGGTTCGCCATTCCAGCCGCTTTACTAGCAATCTCCCTCCTTGGAGAATCAGCACCTTTAACCTCCCGTTCCGTACAGCTTGCAATTTGTCCTGAGGATGAACGGGAAGAGGGGGAGCCAATGAGAGACTAGCTCTAGGTGTTGGGACAGGCACAGGTCACTCTATTTTCCCATCAGGAAGAAGAATTAACCACAGGCTCAGCCTGCCGCCAGGAAGCAGAATAGGGCCTGAGGCAATCCTGCGCTTTTGCGGCCAGCTCCCAAAAAAGCGAGTTGAAAAATGGAGCTCAGGGGCACTGCAATTCACAAACCTGCAGAGTTATAAATGATAACTCTCGTCCACAAATATATTGAGGGAAGGCAACGAAGAGGATCTGAAAGCAAGGCAGAATTGCAGGAAACAGATTTCAGGAGGTCGATTCGAATCGCCTTTAAAGCACATGAAAAGCGGCAAAACGTCGACAATGATGCCCTTGGCCAAAAAGGGCGTATGCGTTTTTTCCTGAATATATTCAGGAAAAAACGCATACGCCCTTTTCGGCCAACCAAGCAACCTGGAAAGGCAAATCAGCGCTACAAAGAAGTCTCGCTTCCCATCAGTCAAAAGGGCCATGCGGAAAAAAGTGTCAAAACCAGAAATGCAGAACAGGCCATGGAGAAATGGGAGCCTTGCTACGCTGATGGGCGGGATGTAAATTGCCAACAGCCACTCTGGAGAAGTGTACGGTGTGTCCTGAAACATCGAAAAAACACAGCTTAGAGTGCATAGGGCACTTCCACTCATGGGCGTATAAATTGGGAAAACTAAAAATCAGCAAGACAAAGGCACCCCAAAGTTTGGGGCTGCTCTGTTGACAAGAACCTCCACTTCGTGACACCTTAAATATCCCAGGAAAGAGAAAAATGGATAAAGAAGTGGTGGTCCTTATGTACAATGGAATATCACTCAGCCATGAAATCAATGTCATAAGGCTAGTAGCAGCATGATGAGTGGCTTTAGCTACGACGATTCTAAGTGAAATAAGTCATACAGAAAAACACACTTATTATAAGCTATCACTTATAGAGGGAATGTAAAAACCGCTACACTTGAACTGAATTACCAAACAGAACAGAGTCACACGTTTAGAAAACACACTATGGCTGCTTAACGGGAAAGGTGGGGTGGGGTGATGCGTAAAACAAGGGTTTCAAATGAGCTCAGATACCGTTCCATAAACCCAATATGTAATAGAAAGACCTACTCCTTGCTCAGTGAAGTGGACTCAACACCCCCTATTCACCGCACAAGAATATATCTGACTAGTAAGAATCTTAAAACCTATGTATTGATATCTCTCTGGAAGTGAGTCAAGTGGGTGTAAAGCGGCAGAAACACAGCCGTGAAAAGCAGCTAAACCCCATTATAAAAATAAATTCCTTTTAAAAACCCGTGAAACAAAGACAGTGAAAGAGAGAGAAATTCTTACAAAATTCGTTCAGGGGCTGTGATGCAACTTGGATTGACCATATCTAGACCCACAGCTGGATGAGACATAAGGGTGGACATTCTCGGGGCTGAGAGGTATGGTGAGGTTGGGGGAGCAAACGCAGAGCCTTTAAAGTAATACTGCCTGTTACCCATCCCATGGGTCCCAAATCTCCAGGTTTAAGGGCATCTTCCTACCTCGAAAACATGCATGAGAAACCCAGAAGGTGGTACACCGTGTGATGGGGAAAGGTTTCTAAAACGCACCTCATTTCTCATCTCCTTGTGCTCGGGTTCGCCATTCCAGCCGCTTTACTAGCAATCTCCCTCCTTGGAGAATCAGCACCTTTAACCTCCCGTTCCGTACAGCTTGCAATTTGTCCTGAGGATGAACGGGAAGAGGGTGAGCCAATGAGAGACTAGCTCTAGGTGTTGGGACAGGCACAGGTCACTCTATTTTCCCATCAGGAAGAAGAATTAACCACAGGCTCAGCCTGCCGCCCGGAAGCAGAATAGGGCCTGAGGCAATCCTGCGCTTTTGCGGCCAGCTCCCAAAAAAGCGAGTTGAAAAATGGAGCTCAGGGGCACTGCAATTCACAAACCTGCAGAGTTGTAAATGATAACTCTCGTCCACAAATATATTGAGGGAAGGCAACGAAGAGGATCTGAAAGCAAGGCAGAATTGCAGGAAACAGATTTCAGGAGGTCGATTCGAATCGCCTTTAAAGCACATGAAAAGCGGCAAAACGTCGACAATGATGCCCTTGGCCAAAAAGGGCGTATGCGTTTTTTCCTGAATATATTCAGGAAAAAACGCATACGCCCTTTTCGGCCAACCAAGCAACCTGGAAAGGCAAATCAGCGCTACAAAGAAGTCTCGCTTCCCATCGGTCAAAAGGGCCATGCGGAAAAAAGTGTCAAAACCAGAAATGCAGAACAGGCCATGGAGAAATGGGAGCCTTGCTACGCTGATGGGCGGGATGTAAATTGCCAAGAGCCACTCTGGAGAAGTGTACGGTGTGTCCTGAAACATCGAAAAAACACAGCTTAGAGCGCATAGGGCACTTCCACTCATGGGCGTATAAATTGGGAAAACTAAAAATCAGCAAGACACAGGCACCCCAAAGTATGGGGCTGCTCTGTTGACAAGAACCTCCACTTCGTGACACCTTAAATATCCCAGGAAAGACAAAAATGGATAAAGAAGTGGTGGTCCTTATGTACAATGGAATATCACTCAGCCATGAAATCAATGTCATAAGGCTAGTAGCAGCATGATGAGTGGTTTTAGCTATGACGATTCTAAGTGAAATAAGTCACACAGAAAAAGACACTTATCATAAGCTATCACTTATAGAGGGAATGTAAAAACCGCTACACTTGAACTGAATTACCAAACAGAACAGAGTCACACGTTTAGAAAACACACTATGGCTGCTTAACGGGAAAGGTGGGGTGGGGTGATGCGTAAAACAAGGGTTTCAAATGAGCTCAGATACCGTTCCATAAACCCAATATGTAATAGAAAGACCTACTCCTTGCTCAGTGAACTGGACTCAACACCCCCTATTCACCGCACAAGAATATATCTGACTAGTAAGAATCTTAAAACCTATGTATTGATATCTCTCTGGAAGTGAGTCAAGTGGGTGTAAAGCGGCAGAAACACAGCCGTGAAAAGCAGCTAAACCCCATTATAAAAATAAATTACTTTTAAAAACCCGTGAAACAAAGACAGTGAAAGAGAGAGAAATTCTTACAAAATTCGTTCAGGGGCTGTGATGCAACTTGGATTGACCATATCTAGACACACAGCTGGATGAGACATAAGGGTGGACATTCTCGGGGCTGAGAGGTTTGGTGAGGTTGGGGGAGCAAACGCAGAGCCTTTAAAGTAATACTGCCTGTTACCCATCCCATGGGTCCCAAATCTCCAGGTTCAAGGGCATCTTCCTACCTCGAAAACATGCATGAGAAACCCAGAAGGTGGTACACCGTGTGATCGGGAAAGGTTTCTAAAACGCACCTCATTTCTCATCTCCTTGTGCTCGGGTTCGCCATTCCA